>NC_057419.1:110966007-111308050 GCF_019320065.1 Cervus canadensis
ACTGTTTTCCATAGCGGCTGTACTAGTTTGCATTCCCACCAACAGTGTAAGAGGGTTCCCTTTTCTCCACACCCTCTCCAGCATTTATTGCTTGTAGACTTTTGGACAGCAGCCATCCTGACAGGCGTGTAATGGTACCTCATTGTGGTTTTGATTTGCATTTCTCTGATGATGAGTGATGTTGAGCATCTTTTCATGTGTTTGTTAGCCATCTGTATGTCTTCTTTGGAGAAATGTCTGTTTAGTTCTTTGGCCCATTTTTTGATTGGGTCATTTATTTTTCTGGAATTGAGCTGCAGGAGTTGCTTGTATAATTTTGAGATTAATCCTTTGTCTGTTTCTTCATTTGCTATTATTTTCTCCCAATCTGAGGGCTGTCTTTTCACCTTACTTATAGTTTCCTTTGTAGTGCAAAAGCTTTTAAGTTTCATTAGGTCCCATTTGTTTCAGATTAATATCCCCTTTTCTGGATGCCTCCCCTGATTCCAACCTCCCAAACTCCGACCAGTGTCTTCGACGTCCCTGCTCTGTAACCCTGAACTTCTCTCCTCTTTAAATGTTTACTTCTCTGTCTCGTCCACTATATGCAGAATCCCTTGAGATTTTATTCAACATGGTGTTTCCCACCCCAGCCTCCTGTTACAGTCAAGCACAGAGCCAGGTACAGATTACTCATTCATTAAACGTTTGCTGATTTCACTTTGCATTTGGACATTGTGATTTTGCCTCATTTCTATTTCATTTAAATGACATTCCTGTTTGTATACCGCTCCTGGTGGCATATTTTCCAAGCATTATATAGTTTTACAGATTTGGACACTTTTGTCCTCTAGGTGGGGTTGTTTGGAAAAGAAATGCAAAGTTATGTATACTTTAGAAGAAGGAGGTACTGTATTAGTCAGCTAGGGCTGACATAGCAAAATACTAGAAACAGTGTGACTTAAACACTGGACATTTCTTTTCTCAAAGTTCTAGGGGCGAGAAGTCCAGGATCAAGGTGCTGTAAGGGTTAGTTTGTGGTTAAAGCCTCTTTCCCAGCTTGTAGGTGGCTAACTTCTCATGGTGCCCTTACATAGTCCTGGGGGTGGGGGAGTGGGAAAGAGAGAGAGAGAGAGATTTTCTGAGTGCTCTAGTATCTCTTCCTCTTCTTATAAGGACTCCAGTCCCTTCAGTTTAGGATCCTACCATTATGATGTCATTTAGCCTAATTAACCCCCTAAGGGAGCTTCCTTGGTGGCTCAGGGATAAAGAATCTGCCTGCAATGCAGGAGCTGCAGGAGACACGGGTTCGATTCCTGGTTCAAGAAGATTCCCCTGGAGAAGGGAATGGCTACGCACTCCAGTATTCTTGGTTCGAGAATCCTCATGGACAGAGGTGCCCTGGTGGGCTACAGTCCATAGGATCGCAAAGAGTCAGACACGACTGAAGCGACTTAGCACGCACGCATGTACCCCTCTAAAGGCCCTATAGCCAAACTGGGGGCTAGGGGTTCAACCCCTGAATTCTGGGGGGCGGGAGACACACAATTCAGTGCATAAGAGAACCACATCCCAAGGTTATCAACATTTTGTGCCATTCCATTAAACGCTATATTTATATTGTCTTAGAACAAAAGCAGCAGGGTTGGTTGTAACCCCAACTTATGATGAGACTTCCTGAGTCTCTGTTCCCTCGTGTGTCAAAGGAGGGGACTTCTGCTGCGGAAGCAGTGTGGGGGCAGGTGAGCCCACAGGAAACGCTCAGGCTGGAGAAATGATACTTGAGTTCTTTCCCTTTTCCGGGGCTTCATTATCTCAGAAGTCTAGAGTCACCGTGGCTGGCCCACAAGTGCTCTCCTTCTAGGTCAAGTGGACTGCCTTCTTCAAGGGCTTCAGTTTTCTGGGTGTCAGGTTTTCAAAACTTCCTTCAGGGAGCCCTCGCCTGGAAACCAGAAATTCCAGAAGTAGTAGAGGCAGTGCCATCCAGGGCGGTTTTCTGATCTCTAGACTCTGGGGTCATCTGATACACAGGTGGAGAACACAACACCCACCTAGGATCAGGACCTTGGAGCCACTCCACGGGCTCCCTGAATGATTCTGCCCTGGCTAAAGAGGCTGATGCCTGAGGAGACCTTAGCTTGGCATGTCCTCCGTGGTTTTCACTAAATACTAGTATTAAGGAACATTAGTAGTTATTGTGGGAAATAAAGGATTCTGGGGACAAATTAGTATGTTTAACCCAGTTTCTCACAGATAATAGGTTTCTTTATTGTAGGCTTTATGAGAACCTTCAGCCATCCAAGTGTATGATACAAATCCGCAAGAGCAGGGCGTGGTGAACAGCCTTTCCCAAACTAACTGATCACGGGGCCTTTTCAGTCAGAAAATCTTGGTCAGATTAGTGTTTCCAAGGACTCACTCTTAGGAATGCCTACTCTGGGACAGTCATGCAAAAAGTCATGTGGGAGGTGCACCTTGACCCAGTTCCTCCAGGCCTAACCATGCTGTCTGTCTTTCTGCTTGGGCTCCCAGCAATGCCAAGTCCTCTTGTTCTCCCATCCTGACTTGGCCTTTGCCTGTTCACCTGCCTCTTTCTTGGCTGACTTAGAAATCCCATAGGATTCTGCTGCCAGCCTCCTTTCCGGGCTCTCTGCTTTCCAGTAAGAATTGGCAGGTACACAGACCAGGCCCTCTGGACCAAGAGAGTCTGGCTTGTTCTCAATCCTCCCCGTGCAGTTTAGACTCTGTCTTGGTCAGGAGGGATACAGACTGCTGAAATCATCAGATACCTTGCAAATAGAGGCTTTCCTGAGACCCAAGGCAGGTATTTAATACTGTGGGACTCGCATAATAGGCATCTTACAAAAGACTCGTTTGCCTGGGCCAACTGAACAGGGAAGGGGAAATACAGTCAGTTTTTTTTTTTTACATTTTTAAAAATTTTAATAAAGCCAAAATGGATCAGAATTTTGCTTAGTTTTCATGTTGCATAATGCTAAGAAAAACAGAAAAATATAATCTCTAAATTAAAGTCTCTTTAGATTTATTTATTTCTAATTGAAGGATATAGCAACTGCTTTTTATCAGGGCTTCCAAGGTGGTGGTAAAGAATCCGCCTGCAATATAGGAGATACAGGAGATGCGGGTTCAATCCTTGGATGGAAGATCCCCTGGAGAGGGAATGGCCACCCACTCCAGTACTCTTGCCTGAAGAATTCCATGGACAGAGGAGCGTGGCAGACTACATTACAGTCCATGGGGTCTCAAGAGTCGGACACAACTGAACTACTGAACACACACACACATATTATGTGCCAGCCACTGTAGTGAGTGCTTTATATACATCACCTAGTTGAGTTCTCACAACCACCCTAACAGATAGCTACAATTATTCCATCCATCTTCCAGAGGAGGAAATTGGAAGTCAGAGAGGTGAGGAAATAGGCCCAAGGAAGCTCAGAGACAGGACTCAAGCCTCCGTCTGTGTGGCTCTGGAGCCCATGCTTTTCACCACTTTGCTCTGTTGCTTCTCTAGTCACTGGTGTGCCTGACACTCAGGCCAAACAGAAACATTGGAGTTTGGAGCAGAGAAAGGTTTATTGCCAGTCTGAACAAGGAGAAAGGAGGGGCTCATGCTCACAAAGCCCAATCTCCCTTATGGTTTTGCTGGGGAAGAGTGTTTATAGGCAAAATTTGGAGGAAGTGGTAGGAAGCATGGCAGGGTGTGTGGCCTTCCTCTGATTGGTTAGTAGTGAGGTAAGAGGGTGGTGTTTTCAGACCCTCAATCATCAACCTTCGGATTCCAACCTGTCTGGGGTCCACATGTGTGTGCTCAGCCTGAAGTTACCAACCTCCATCTGGGTGGGGACGCTGGTTCCATAGAAGAACTCAAAGATAGATATCAGATTGTTGTGCACACCCCCAGAAGGAGCCAGGACCCTGCTCCATGCCTGCGCTGTTTCCTGTCCCTGCATTCCCTCACTCCCTTAATTATAAGTGTTTGAATCTGCCCTGTGGAGCTCAGGGAAGGACTGGAAGGCTGAACCATTTTCCCTACAAATAAGAGAGGCTTTTGTACCCGGGAGGACCCCCACAGGGTCCTGCTCAATTTCAATCCCCTCTCCCACTTTTTTTATTCTGCTCCATCTTGAGGGGAAAAGGAGTAAGACAAGAAAGAGAATAACGTTTTGGGTAGAGAGGTTAATCTCGGCAGAAGAGTTGGTTTTGGGGGGACTCAGTTTTACTTCCTTGTTAATCTCCAGATGGGATAGAGCCCATTGGCCTGGTGTCATCCAAATCAAAGAGCAGCTTAGGTGACTATTTGAAGTCATCAGTGCCTGCCCCTTCCCCAACCCAAGAATCAGTTGTTGTGTAGTGAAGAGAACTAGGGTTTTTTGTGGGGAATAGTGATGGTGGGGTCTTCAGAAGGAACCTATGACTCCCTTTTCCATCTTCATTATCTCTCACTGTGTCACTTACCTCTTTTTCATTCCTCTCCCACCCCCCAGGCCGCAGCCCATGTTACCTGTGTGAGAGCACTTTTAAACCTTTCTACTATAAAACCTAATTGCCCTTGTGGTGAAGTCCAAATTCCTAAAACTGACTTTCTAAATGATCACCTGCCTGCTTCTTCAGTTTATGCCTCTGAAATCCCCTGTTCTTTGCTGCCCATCCTTAGCCTGTGGTCATGCTAAATGACTTCACCTTCAGGAGTGTCCCATGTGGGTTTGGCTTGCTCTGTCTACTTTTTTGGCCTAGAATACCTATTTCTTTTACCTACTCCATCTGCCTTGCGAACACCTATTCAACTTTCAATGCACAGGTCAACTGTCTCCTTCTCTATGAAGCCTTTTAGGTTTTTACTCACCGTCTTTGAGTCTTAACCTGGCCTGGTTCACTTTTGAAGATGGTTTTCCAAGGTACCTCTCAGCTCTGGACAAGCTCCTCCCCGGCAGGGACCCGGGCTTCTTTATTCCAGTGTCTCAAGCAGCCAGAACAGGCTTAGCACATAATAAGCACTCAGGAAATGTTTGCTGAATGAAAGGTAGTTTCCCTAAAATAAGAAATTGACATTCATTTAAAATCCAGCCAAGATAATTTTCAGAATAAGAGAACTAAACAGACTATAATTTATTCCTATGGTATTCAGATATGAATCTTAAAAAGTCAAAAATTTTCATTTCTACTTCCATAAAATCTTAAGAGGAAAATAAAAATCATTGAAGCAGGATTAGCACGCAACTGAAATATGCTAGCTCTCCACCAGAGGGTGCTATGAACACAAAGAGAAGCCGTTCTTCATTAGTTTGTTCTCCCTCAGAGACAAACTGCAGAAATCAAATAACTTTTCTGTTCTCCCTGCATTGCGTACAATTTGAGGAGAAATGAATAACTCTCCCACGATGCTTGAAAATCACGTATGTCTGGAACAAGTCTTCCTTCTAATAAGATGTGCATGTGTGCCTGCCTGCTGGTGCACGTGCACACGCGCACACACACCCCCCCCCAGAACCTTTAAAAGATCAAGCATCAAGTTTACAAATGTATGAATTGTTGTATATCTTGAGCTTGTTCAGTGACACATTCAGGTGTTATTTACTACAACATCAAAAGCAGAATCAAGCAGAAGATAGCATGTGCTATGTTGCTTTTAACCCTGACATAGAATATTCTAGAAGACCAGTCCAAGTATCAGAGATGGGGTATCATCCAGCTCTTGTTACTAAGAGCACAAAGACAAAGCAGTGCCAGCTTGTGTGCACTGGTTCAGTTTTGATTCTTACAAGACTGTAACAGGGGAATACACACACCACGATCAATATTTGGGAAGCTGTAGTTTGTATAACCGGCGACTTAGGCCAATCAAACCTTGTTTTCAACATCATCGCTCCAGTTTCTGCCTTCAGCATATCCCTGTTGGCTTTGGATGCTGAATGATATTTTTAAACTGTATTCATGTTTGGCATCCTTTTAGATTCCCCAAGTTCCATATATATGTGTGTGTTTTCCATCTGTGTCTCCTGAACACGCCAAAGGTACACTGTACAAAGGTACACTGTAAAGACTCAGTGTTCATGGATTGCTTGCTTATTGATCAGTTTCTGTAAAAATGTTGCCAAAAATGTTTGCCTGACACAAAATGTTGTGTCAGGAAGGATAGCGATGAGATTACAGGGGATACGAGTAAATGGGCCAGAAGGGACTGAGGGGAAGAGAAAAAGACTCGTTTCATCGACCTCTCAGTGTGCTGGGCACCGCCCTACCCACTTTCTGTGAATTTCTCATCTAATTCTTACAGAAGCCCAAGGAAGAAATCATTACCACTCTGATCCCATCACTTAGCTTTTTGCAGAGTTTTGACTCTTACATTAAAATACTCAATTAAGCAGCATTCCTGGGAGTGGCCAAGTTTTCATGTGTGCCTTTTGTACCTTTGGATTTGAGCCGTGGGCAGAATAAATGGTGAGCTGTTACTGAAGCTGACTCCTGTGTTCCCAGGGGTAGGGGCGATGTGGATCTCCTTGGCTGCTCCTCTGCCCCTGCTACAGTCAGAGAAATTGACAGGGAGATGCAGCCCTCAGCAGTGGACAGAAGTGAAGCTGTTCCTATCTTTTGACTGGAGTCGGGGGCGGGGGGTGTTGCCTGTTGGGCATTTCCTTTCCTCCCTGGGATTCTTGAGTATCATCAGAAATGAGAGACATGGGCAGTGCTGATGGATGTCGAGCAATTGGATTCACTGGAGAATGCTTTATAGAGGAGGAGGGATTCACCATCATGATAACTCTGCCTCAGGAGAAACCATAAAGGGTATCCAGTTTAACCACCAAGCAAGCTTTTGAAACCCTTGATAGGATTCCAGCCACTTGCCTGCTGTGTGATCTTGGGCAAGGAACTTCACCTCTCTTAGCCTGCATTTTCTCATCTACAAAAACAAAGAGTAGAACAAAGAAAACCTTACGGGGTCGTCATGAGAATTCAGTGAGATAACATGCACTCCTGAAACATACTAGGTACTCAGTACTTTTCATTTTTATTTTTTAGAGCAGTTTAGATTCACAGCAAAATTGAGGGGAAGGTACACTGATGTCCCCTATACCCCTGTCCCCTCCCACACACAGTCTCCCCCATTATCCACATCCCCTACCATGGTGGTGCATCTGTTGCCATTGATGAACTGAGAGTGACATCGTAATCACCCAAAGTCCATAGCATACCCTAGGGTTCACTCTTGGTCTTGTGCATGCAGTGTGTCTGGACAAATGTATAATGACATGCATCCATTGTGGTACCATACAGAGTATTTTCACTGCCCTAAATATCCTCTGTGCTCTGCCTATTCATCCCTTCCTCTTCATGATCCCTTGCAATGACTTTACTGTTCCCATATTTTGCCTTTCTCAGTATGTCATCTGGTTGGAATCACACAGTATGTGCTCTTTGCTCACTGGCAGCTTTCACTCAGTCGTATGCATTGGAGGTTCTTCCATGTCCCTTCGTGGCTGGATAGGTCATTTCTGTCCATTTGTTGCTACGTGCTAAATCGCTTCAGTCATGTCCAACTCTGTGTGATCCCCATGGACTATGGCCTGCCAGGCTCCTCTTTCCATGAGATTCTCCAGGCAAGAATACTGGAGAGGGTTGCCATGCCCTCCTCCAGGGGATCTTCCCAATCCTGGGATCGAACCCAGGATCTCTTACATATCCTGCATTGGGAGGCAGGTTCTTTACCACTAGCGCCACCTGGGAAGCCCCTTTCATTGTCTGGATGTACCACAGTTTGTTTATCTGTTCACCTACTGAAGGACATCCTGGTTGCTTCCAAGTTTTGGGCGATGAGGAATAAAGCTAGTATAAACATTTGCATGCAGGTTTTGGTATAGGCATAAAATTTCAAGTCACTGGTACTTTTCAATGGAAAATGTGCCTGTCCTTACTCCTATAATTTCCTTTCTCCCATAACTTTTTCCCAACGTGAGGGATCCATGCAGCCTAGATGCCCAATTTGCAGCAAAACTGTCTTATTAATTAGCCAGGAAGCTGCAGTGGTACAGCAAGTGAACAATGTACTACAAATCTGTTTACATCGACTTCTGCAGACATTTTAAAACAATTAAACTGTCAAGGGGGCCTGGAGACAGTCTTGCATTTTAATGGGAAATGATTAAATATCAGGCATTATTGCTTTGGATGTGGATGTGTCTGGGCTCTAAGAGGAGGGCAGAGTATTGATCAGGGCCTCCAGGAAGGCAGGATGCTTACTCGGGCTACTGGGCCACAGGCTGATGAAAACTTGAAGATCTGAATTTCTAGGGCTGGGATGAAGGGCCACTCACTGGAGCTGACTAGATTTGTCAGCTTCTGTCTAGTGGGACTGTCCCTGTAGGACAGACAGTAGGTTGTGACTTTGGCGGGGTACTGTTGGTCAATGGGCAGAAAGAGAGTTGCTGAAGAGGGTGAGGGACACAGCACTGCGGGCTGACCTCAGTATCAATCCCACCTGGATGAAATCCTTGTAAGGGGAGTGAAGGCACCCTGGCCACCCCTGTGTAAGCTGACAAATGCAAAACTGTGTCCTACAGCTGGCGAACGTTTGTCCCAGTGATGACAGCTGCACAGGCTCAGGCTCCTAGTGTGTTCACCATTTAGGATACCCTATTTTCTATTGATTTCATTTGTTCACAGGCACTTGTCAGCTCACATGGGACCCTTGCCCTCAGGCCCACTTACCGGCCAATAAATGTAAACAGCTGAACACAATCAAGTTGAATAGTCCAATGATAGATGTTTGTGTTGGGTACACTGAAGGGACCAAGGTCAGCTGAGAAGTGTGGAGAGGCTGGAAGAAAAACCTTTCTAGGAGATATCCATTTGGAAGGTTAACAGGCAGACAGAGGGCACCCCAGGCTGGGAGATCTTGAACAGACCTGCTGAGGTATGAAAGAGCCTGGTACTAGTTCTGAGAACTCAATTAGTCTGACATGTGGGGTTGGGAGTGGTACCAAGAGACTGGCTCAGCCCAAACCTATCCCCCTTACTACTTTTGAAAGGGTGGGAGGACCTGAGCACTAAGGTTCAGAAACTGTAATCAACTAAGAAGTGATGAAAACATTGAAGTCCATCCCACCTAAGGCAAAATAGACTAGCATCCCTTGCTATTACTTACTTTTCTGTTGCTTGAAAACCTTCCATTGGTCCCAGTACCCAAGAGTATGCCAATGAAAGAACAAGGCTCTTTCTTTCAAAGTGAAAACACCTTTGTGAGATTTGTCATTTATTCACAAATTCGTGTGAATCCGTTTAATTGGATTGCTTTCCTCCATAATGCCTGACCAAGACCAGCCACATTGAGGACTAGGAGGTGGGGGAGACCTGGAATGCAAGAGAAGGAAGGGCCTGGGGTACGGAGGGGGCTGCCAGGCCTCGTACGGGGCTGGCTCCTCCTGCAGTGGACTTCTAGCAGCTGGATGGCAGCACGAAGGCTCGGAGTAGCTGACAACTAGTTTGGGAGAAAGGAGCGCAGAAATAAATTTCACCTGCCTTGCAGTTTGGCTCCAAGTCAGCCCTCACGTTGTTTATTTCTGTACCGTCTAGACAGTCGAAGATTGAGTTGCTCTTATCCCAGTGCACTGACCGGTGCAGCCCCTGTCCGGCCAGAGGAAACTAGAGCGCAGCTACAGGGAAGATCCGAGTCTCTTGATGAGACCCAATAAGACCACTCAGATGGAGATGACTTAATTTCCTCCCTTGAGAAATGCCTTTTTAATAAGAGTTCTTCCATTGGCCAAGAGAGACTGCCTCTGTATTAGGGTTTTCTATTTTTGTTTGAAGGAAGCTGGCATCTGTCCTGTGTAAGGAGTTCACTGAAGCCTCAATTCTTCCATTAGCCATTTGGGGTTGCAAACAGGGATCCAGGCCGGTGCAGCTGTGTGTCCAGTGCCAGAACACGAGCTCAGCTTCCTGGTCCCAGGGCCGTGGGGAAGACCCCATGGCCACACTCTGAAGCTGACCATCTGCCCTCTAAGCAGGACTGACGAATGGCTGGCAAGGTTCAGGATTGGCTACCTAATTTGCAGGGCCTGGTGCAAAATGAAAATGTTAAAAAAATTCTGCTCTTTGTTCCAAAATTATTGAAAATTTTTAAAAAACAAGCAAAAAATCCAAAAGAACGGTGACAACAAAGCTTATGAAACCAGGACACTCTCCCCTGCTGAGGAAAAGCTCCTTGGTTTCTGTGGGTTCTAAGGGCTCCTGGTGTTCAGGCCCCCTGGCTGTGGGCAGTGGATGGGGGCGGGGAGAAGATGCTTGATTTGAAGGCAGAACAAATTTTCTCCATCCTCTGCCTACTGCTGAAATCCTGTCCTTACAAAGCTAAACCAATTTCCCTGGAGGCTGGATCCCTTTGGGAGGGGCTCCCGTCTGCAGCTGTTGTCTGTTACACTCTTCGTGTTGGATGGAAAAGTGGAGGGAGAGAGCACAAGGCAATTTTGAGTATGCAGAGACGCTTAAGGGAAAAAAAATTATGTAAGTTTATGGAATGCTTTGGGGTATACAAAATCTTCCTTTCCATATAGCACTGAGGATGGGTGATGGGTTCAATAAATATAGCTCCTGGTGGGTGTCAGTAATTCTTCAATATTCATTGATAGTGACGATATTCAGACCTTGAGACAGATTTCCTTTCTTTCTGACTCAAGGGAAATTTTCCCAGAGCTACACAGAAGGAGAATCCAATCTGTTCAATAGGAAAGACTCATTTGCTCCCGGAATAACTTAATTTCCATTTCCACTTGAATTTTTAACCAAAATAGTGGATCTTCCATAAGGCAGAAATAAAAAGAATGACAATTTGGTTTGGGGTTTCACTTTTCCTTAAAATTTTGATTCCTATATTAACACTGTTGAGTGCTTCAGTAACGTGTGTGGCATAATGTTAAAATAGACTGTGTTTCTTGCCTTTTGTTATAATTAGCTAAAAACCTCGTCATTGGCTGCTAGTAGAGTCTCTGAATTTTTTAACAAGGGACTTTGATATGAAAATGCATTTTTTGGCAAAAAACTCAAAATTCAGGTAAAATGTCAACATTTGACAGGAATTGTGACAGGGGATTGAACAATTGTAATTCTTATCCATGTTTATTTTGCTTGTAGCCTTTTTGATTCATCAGTAAATCAATTTCAAAACAAAAGACACATTTTCCACATCCCAAAAGGTATCAGGGAGCCTTTCAGACAACAAGATTTCTGACTGTGGGGGAAACGTCTACCAAAGAAAGCAGCTTGCTCCAAAAACTCATCTAATGTGCTGAGGGATCCTGTTACAGACCATTTTTCGTAATTCTAGAAGGCAAAATAAAATTTTATGCTTGGAAATAATAAGTTTAAGCAAATAGTATGGGCAAAGCTTATATCTGAGCCCAAGCAATGGTCTGATTATTGCCAGAACAATACTGCTGCATGATGAATCATTAATGATCTGTGAGAGTCATAATGGTCTGTCACTAATGCCCATTAATGATCTCTCTATACCGCGAGTATGGGCTTGATGTTTCTGGCCAGTACCTTGGAGAATACTTTAGATGTGCCCTAAACTTTCTCTGATCTCCTCTCTCTCTGTCTGCTCCAAATGTAGACAGCAATTGTCTGGGGTAGGACCAGCTTATAAAGAAGCATGGCTTTGTTAAGGAAGTCGTATTCAGGTAAGATTTATTTAAGCAATGTTTTTGAAGGACAGATTTGAGAACTTATCCTGGACATTAATGCCTTTGTGGAAATTAGCAGAATTATGTCGGAGATCTTTCTGTTGAGATCTCTTCTGTCCAAATGGGACAGCGGCTGTTCAGTTTCCCCGTTCTCCATGATGGGTGGCTGTTGAACATAGACTCTTTGAGAAATGCTTCCTTTGTTTTGTTGTGTTTTTTCCTAAGGAATTTTAGATCTTAATTGTTAGAGAAGAGGAATGTTTGTGTCCTGAAAGCCCTGTTTGTATTTAGAAAACTGTGACACAAGCTGGTTCAAGAGAGATTTCCTAACTCTGAATTTGCCTTTATTCTGTGTAGGTAGCACAAGACATTCATTTGAATTTCTAAAGGAAGAAAGGGGAATAAATAATTATCATCAGCTTGAAATGTATTTTGCTTTTAGCTTAGGAAAGGAAGGAAAGAGAAGGCAACATAGAGCTAAGGCGGTGGTGGGGGGGGTCGACACAGTCACATATTAATTCTGAGAATCTTATTAGGTGTATCTTCAGGGAAATCACAGAAGATAGGCACTCCATATATAAGCGAAACTAAGAGAAGATCTGTTCCTCCATGGCGGCCAGGGAGATGCGGCAGATAGCTAATGGAACCAACGCCCAAGAGCCTCCGGCTCACGGAGGAAAACAAGATGAGACAAGGTTGCCTGAGCGGCCACTTTCCAGCCTCTGAAAATAACATGACAGGGATTCTTGGGGAGGGTTTCAGTCACTCTGGTGGCTACTTTTTGATGAGAAATATGAACATGTAACTAAATGGAAAATGACATCTTTACTTTGGAAACTTTGGCCAGTCTTCATATTATCTGAACGAAGTAGCCTCATCAAGAAAACACTTCCACTGCAACCCTTTGCACTTTCTTGATCATTGAACTCGCAAGGACCAGGAGGATTGCTCACCCCTCTAAATATTTCATTTTGCTAGGATGTTTAGTCCAAATGAGTGATTACTCTTTACAATTTTTGTTTCTTCAAAATCTTTCCCCCCCTGTTCAAAAACTACTGAGTAGCGCGTGTTTACTCAACAGAATTAACTGGGATTGATAGATTTTTCCCTTCTGAGAACTTCATAAGATCTCCCGAACTACTTGGAGTGGTCCTGGAGCATCCCGAGATGAAGGTTAGGATTGATCTGTCATGTTGCATGGGCGTTGCTTATTTGGTTATTTTCAATTGATCTCCTCATGAAAAGGAGAAAAAAGCTCATCTGAGCATTAGGGCATCCTGGGCAATATTAGTGATGGAGATCATTATAGACTTTGTGAGGTCAGTTCAGCATTTCATTTTCTGATTATTTTCACAACTCATGCTTCTAATAAACCCACCAAAGTTTCTACATTTCAGATGGTAAATGGCTTGTGATCATCCTTAAAGGGACTACGGACTCCATGCCCCTTAGAATTCATGTGGAAGAAACCTTTAAACTCATTGCTCTGCTTGTAAAATATTTGAGTAGAAAGCGTGCATTAATTCTTAGCTGAGTAAGGTCTGTGCCATAAGTAATTCTTACCAGACAATTATTTCACTGACAAGTGCATAGATTAATTGGAAGCGATCAGATTGCCATCTAAGCTGTTTGGTTAGATTCAAGCACAATCTAACTTTATGCTTACAAAAGACTTCTAGATTGATTGATGAAATGCTATAAATAGATGTGTCTGTTTTAAATAGATGTATGTTCATGGCAAACCAAGGCCCTTTGCAGAAATGAGTGCAAACTTGGGGACAGATTGGCAGTCACCGAGGATGCTGCAGTGTCTCTTTGAAAGGAAAGGAAGGTACCTGATGTGATATAGGGTAAGCTCTGAGTCCATGGTAACACAGTGCAAAGGAGACCAGGAGAAAGGATTTTGCAACCAAAGAATGATTAGTCTCAAGAAAGGTCAGGTAGTTTATCTCTTTGTGTTTAGACAGGAAAATACTTCTCTTGTACACATGAGATTTTGTCTTCAGCCACCACACCCACCAGCTCTTGAGCTCTTTAAAGAATTCATTTCAATGGCTCTTAAGGCAAAAACATTCACCCTAAATTCTCCCTCCTCTAGTTGACTCTGGTGCCTCTTGTTTGGTCCTCAGGGAACCCAGAAACAGACTGTAGCTGTGTTCTGTGTAACCCTTCACAACACAGAAGGGCTTCCCTGGTGGCTCAGATGGTAAGGAATCTGCCTGCAGTGAAGGGGACCCTGGTTCAATCCCTGGGTCCAGAAGATCCCCTGGAGTAGGAAATGGCAACCCACTCCAGTATTCTTGCCTGAAGAATCCCCATGGACAGAGGAGCCTGACAGGCTACAGTCCATGGGGTCGCAAAGAGCCGGACACGACTAAGCAACTAACCTTTCCTTTCCTTTCATAACACAGAAGCCCTCCTGATCATGCTAATTGAAGTTAAGGATGCTAAGCGTCTTTAGACTCCTAAAAGTCTTATGTCTAACCATCCTGCCTTACCTCACCCATTTATTTCTCTAAGTCCTTATATCCTTGTTGTACTGCTTTCTGCTTGTCCCTGTGACTATTTTTTCAGCTTTTCAAAGTCCTTTCGTATCCGTTTCTTTTTCTGGCTGTTGTGGGCCTTCTATTCATGGCTATGCCTACATCTGCCTAATCGTCCACATATCATGTTGACTGAGAGTTTCCAGAATTTAGAACACATGAAGACAGATTCCCCCTTCTTTAGGAACTACAGGAGACAGTGTATTTGTTTTGTCTTTAGGAACTACAGGAAACAGTGTATTTGTTTTGTTTTCTTCTCGATAGGCACTTAGGAAATGGTATATGTTTTCATTGTTTTTTAATCAACGATGACTTAAGTCTATTTTTCAGGGGATGCAAATGTGTACCTTCAGCTGTTCCATAGATCACTCATTTCAAACATGGAGGCCACTGTTACTTGGGCAGTGCTTCAGAGTGCCTTCTTGTGATACACAGCTCTGACTGCCTGGCCGTGGGTCTGGGGCTTAGAAGATACTCAGGGTGTTTTGAGTGAATGAATATCTTGACAGTGGTTGCATAGAGAGCACTCCAGAATATTTCAATCTAGTTGCTGTGGACAAATGAGTAAACAATCTAAACTGATCTTATAAAACTAGCCAGAAAGAATATCTTCAAATCATGTCTTTAGAATGTATCATGGAAGTGTGTACTTGCCTTTGCCTTTCGCTTTAGAAACTGGAAGCTTGGGGTTGTGAATACTGTTAGAAGTGAAGAGATCTTGAGAAGAAAAGGAGAGTATCCATAGGAAGCAAGTATCTTTGGGGTAGTAAAAGTTCCATAAGTTCCTCTTGGAAGACCAGTGATGTGGGAGAAAGATGAATATGCCATAATATTTCTTTTAATTCCTGCAGTGCCACTGGATGTGGCCCGTAACTTTAAGGATATCTCAATTTACAGAACAAGTGTGTCTTGCTTTATACAATTAAACTGCTTCCAGAAAACTATGTGTACATCAAGTACCATTTGAAATCCAAATGGAGTGTGTAGTAAGGAAACGAGCCTTGTGAATGTTTTTGTAAAGTGAAGACTTCTTTTAAAATAGATATATTTAAAAGATTACCCTTTAATCTATCCATTGGAAAGTCTGAGTTTTGCCTACAAGAATTAAAACATAACAACATTCTTTTGAGAAGGAATTCTTTGGCCAGGGCTTGCTAAACTGTTTTAATAGGGCCTTATTTGGGAGAATGTTAAAAATGGTTGCATTTAAGTCTGGTTTCTTTGTTTTGCAATTACTTGTATAATTTGTTATTTTCTTTGGATTTAGCAGCTATTATCTGACATGACATGATACTACTGCTTTCTAAAATAGAATTTTGAAAAAGTTTCATTCAAAGGGAGTTGTAAATAACAGGTATGATCATTTGTATATTTAAAGACAGTATGTGCCTCTCTCCTGGACGTAAAGCTTTAATCTGTTACCTGTGCCAATTTCCCAGGTCTAGTTCAACATGTAGCTTCAGTGTCCAAATATTAACCCTTTCCCAACATACTCCATCCTGTACTCTGTTCTTAGAGGACTAAGACTGCTGATTCAGGATCCTTTCATGATAAAATGAGTGTTATCTAGGCATATACTAGGGCTCCAGAGGAGTCAGATTTGGGATATCTACTGGGACTCTTGGACTTTCCAGGTGGTGCTAGTGATAAAGAACCTGCCTGCCAATGCAGGAGACATAAGAGACACAGGATTGATCTCTGGATCTGGAAGATCCTCTGGAGAAGGAAATGGCAGCCCACTACAGTATTCTTGCCAGGAGAATCTCATGGACCAGGGAGCCAGTTGGGCTACGGTCGACAGAGTCACAAAGAGTCAGACACGACTGAAGTGACTTAGCATGCACACACGCAGTGGGACTCTTTGTTTGGTTGGTTATGTGCATGCGTTGCTGGCATTCTTTGTACTATTTACTGTTCACTAGAGGGCTTAACTGCATGCGTGAGTAAGAAGATATTTTTCCAGCTCCAATACTAGCTAGTATAAGGTATCATGACAAGGTCTTCAAATTCCACATTCATCATGTTGCTTCTCTCAAGAAGAACGCTCACTGGCTTCATTCTGTACGCCAACCAGTTGGAGGCAGGGGGTGGTTGGCTTTATTCTGTAAGCAGAACCCACAACAGGCTGGTTCAACATACCTTCTAGTCCTATCTCCTTTCTTCCCCAAAAGAACGGCTTCAGTCAGTCCTCTTGGCTCCATTACACCAACAGGAATTTGTCCAGTTCATTAAAGTGTTCTCTCTGCAGCAGCCTCTCTGTGATGTTCTACTTGCTGAAGAAAGTGCCAAAATGAAAGAGCCATAGGGCCTGCCTTCCAGGAAGGCATAGTCTGGTTGCCCAGCTAACACCAGACCCGTAACAAGTGCTGTAATGGAAATACAAAAAGTCACAGAGGGTCAGGACTAGGACAGCCGCCGTCTGCTGGCTGGATTTGGGATCACCTCACTGAGGAGGTGTTATTTAACCAGGGACTTAAAACATGTGTGAGACTTTGGTTCATGTCCTCTGAGATGCCCTTCCAAAGCTCTCCCGAGACAAATAAGATTTCTTCACCCCTAGAGCTCTCATAAGACTTACTGGCTAAACCAATCATATGACACTCGTTCTAAACTCCTTCATTTGTATTGAACTTTGTGCTCATTTCCCCACTGGATTTTAAACTCCTTGGAGGCAGGGCTCCTACTGAATCCTTTTTTTATTATTATTCCTCTAATCTACATTTGCATGTGTGCTAAGTCACTTCAATCCTATCTGACTCTGTGGGACACTATGGACTGTAGCCCGCCAGGCTCCTCTGTCCATGGGATTCTCCAGGCAAGAATACTGGAGTGGGTTGCCATGGCCTCCTCCAGAGGATCTTCCTGACCCAGGGATTGAACCTGTGTCTCGTGTCTACCTGCATTGGCAGGCGAGTTCTTTACCACTAGCGCCACCTGGAAAGACCCCTGCCCCCCAGCTCCCAGTTGATAGCACAGGACTAAACACAATAGTAACTTAAAAATATCATTTATATGAAATAAAAAAATACAAACTTTTGTTTGCATCCTGAGAACTCTCTGACTTCTTAGTTGCTTGACAAACGGGCTACATAGTAGAATATCGAGATATAACACAACTAGTCAAGTTCACTGTAGCTGAGCCAGCCTGGACTGCAGACAAATTGTGATGATTCCTTTTAACATCTTTCATTCACTCAACAACTATGCACTGAGAGCTTGCTATGTTACAGGCACTGTGCTGGCTTCGGGATGGACAGTGCAAACCACGGGATATATAGTCCAGAAGCAGCTCAAAGCAGCTCAAAAAAAAGAAGAAGCCTTTTTGGTCCCTTTCCCCTACATCACATCATGATCCTGCTGTATAGATCTTAACATTCCAAAAACAACTATATCGGACTCTTAGTATTTTCTGTTCCATATAATTTCATTCTCTTAAATATGTGATCCACTTGGTCCTTATTCTTGGTCAGCAATTTCTTTCTTCCTCCTCATTAAGAAAAAGAGGCTGAAGTCATCACCCTAATGGTTAGACTGTGTGACCAAGAGAAAACAGCTACTATTTGTTACATATCAACTATGGGCCAGCCTCCAGCTTAAATATTGTACGTGGATAACTCTCATTTTTACAACTACCCTGCCAGGCAGGTAAATATTTTCTTAATTTTACTGCTGGGGGAACCGAGGCTCAGAGAGATTAAATAATCAGACTGAGCTCCCAGTTCATGAACGTTGGAGCCAGTCTTTAATATACATCCATGTCATGCCATACTGGGCTTCCCTGGTGGCTCAGTGCTGAAGAATCTGCCTGCAATGCAGGAGACCTGGGTTCGATCTCTGAATTGGGAAGATCTCCTGGAGAAGGAAATGGCAACCCACTCCAGTATTCTTACTTGGAAAATCCCATGGATAGAGGAGCCTGGTGGACTACAGTCCGTGGGGTCACAAAAAAGTTGGACAGAACTTAGCAACTAAACAACAACATCTAATACCATACTGTCCCAGGTGTAATGAATTTTGAGCAAATATTGGTTTGTTGATAGGCTGAATGTTACTGTTCTGATGGCAATATTTTTATATATTTAAAATACCAATGTCAGAGGTTTATAGTCTTGGGTTGCTAGCAATCCCCAGCCTGTGTCTTTCTGTTCCCATAACAATTCTATGACTGCTTTATGCATCATAGAAGCCAAATTATTGTTTTGATACAGTAGAACTCATTCTCCTGAAACATTCTTTACATGAATACCTATTGACAGTTCATCTCAATAACAGGAAGATGTAGAATCTCAGTTAATGTTATAGTTTCTGTCAAATACTCAAAGTTTCAAGCCTCCAACTAAAAATTATAACATCAATTCATCTCAATAAAATAATCTGATTCATAGTTTCATAGACACATGAAAGCTGACTCATAACACTCATCACTTGTGAAAAGATCCAAGATCACATTTCAAGCCTTAGCTTCAGTGTTGTCTAACTACACTATTTCTCTATGATAAACTTCTGGATTCTGGGCTAAAGAATTTGGAACCCAGCTGTTTTGCAATGTCAGGGTGTGCCATCAGTATCCTCTGTGAAAGTGGTTCAAGTTGGTGATGCTTTGGTTGGAACCCAGGAATCTGCTGAAGAATTGATGCTTTTGAACTGTGGTATTGGAGAAGACTCTTGAGAGTCCCTTGGGCTGCAAGGATATCCAACCAGTACATCCTAAAGGAAATCAGTCCTGAATATTCATTGGAAGGACCGATGCTGAAGCTGAAACTTCAAAACTTTGGCCGCCTGATACAAAGAACTGACTCAGGGTCAAAAGACCCTGATGCTGGGAAAGATTGAAGGCATGAGAAGAAGGGGACAACAGAGGATGAGATGATTGGATGGCATCGCCAACTCAGTGGACATGAATTTGAGTAAACTCCAGGAATGGGTGATGGACAGTGAGGTCTGGTGTGCTGTAGTCCATGGGGCCTCAAAAGTCACACACGACTGAGCGACTGAACTGAACTGAACTGAACTAAACAAGAATCTACATTGGAACGAGGATTCCATGTCATTCTGGAACAGGAAGATGACACATACCACACTCGGAGCAATCTTTCTGGAACTGTTCTTCTCCACTCACTATTCTCTTCCCAGTCTTCATTGTTGTCCTTCCCTCACCAGCCTCCCACATCCACACACAAGAAGTTGAGTGTATATTACTTTTTAAAGTTTTTTTTTTTGCTATTTAGATATAATTTACATACAGTGATGTTCTCAGATTTTAAGTAGACATAGATAGTGTCATCAGTTTTGAAAAAATGCCTTCACTCATGTAATCTATACTCAAGATAGAGAACATATCCATCACCCCAGAAAGCCCCCTTATTTCCCTTCCTAGTCAACACCCCAGAAGCAATTCCTGAACTTATTTCTATCATCATGGGTTATATTTTTGCTACTTTAGAACTTCATATCAATGGAAACATTATAGTAGGTGCTTTTTTGGTGTCTAGGCTCCTTTTGCCCAGTATAAGGTTTGTGAAACTCACCCATGTGTCTGTGTGTATCAGTAAGTCGTGACACTTTCTTGCTGAGAAGTATTCCATTGCCCGAATATATCAGTTTGTTTACCTAATCTGTCACTGAGGGACATCTAGACTGTTGCCAGATTTTGCCTACAATGAGTAAAGCAATTCTTACGAATTTTTCTATGGACATACGTTTTCATTTTTTTTTTCTTGGACAAACACCTAGCACTTGCCTATTAAGGTTGATATAAGTTTAATTTTTAAGCTACTGCTAAACAGTTTCCCATCATTTTTATATTCCTGCCAAGGAGAACTCTGATCGTTCCCCATATCACCAACATTTGGGGTTGTTGACGGTTGTTTTTATTTGTCACAGTCTTGTGTGTATATTGTGGGATTACATTTTGGTTTTAATTTACATCTGGCTGATAACGAAGGATGTTGAGTACTTCTTCATGTGCTTGGTGGTTCTTTATAAATCTTCTTTACTGAAGTATCTGTTCAAGTGTTTTGCCTGTTTTTCACTGATTTTTGGTCTTTTTTATTGAGTTGTCCACAACAGTCTCTCATTATCCTTTTAATGGCTGTAGTATCTCTAATGATGTCCTCATTTCCATTTATTATATTCACAGTGTGTATTTTTTTTCTTTTTCTTGATCTGTATTGGTGGTGGTGGTGGTGGTTCAGTGGTAAGTCGTGTCCAATTCTTGCGACCCCATGGACTGTAGCCTGCCAGGCTTCTCTGTTCATGAGATTTTCCAGGCAAGAATAATGGAGTGTGTAGCCATTTCCTTCTCAGGGGTTCTTCCCAACCCAGGAATCAAACCCGAGTCTCCTGAATTGCAGGCAGATTCTTTACTGACTTGAGCTACAAGGGAAGTCCTTTGATCTGTATTGCTAGTGGTTTAAAATTTTATTACTCTTTCACAGAATCATCTTTTGGCTTTGGTGATTATCTCTTCTATGTGTCATTGATAACCCCATTTTTATCATGTCCTTCCTCCTTATACAGTTGGGATTTAGTTTGTTCTTCTCTTTCTGACTTCTTTTTTTTTTTAATTTATTTTTATTGGTGTATACTTGATTTGGGATTCCCAGGTGGCGCTATTGGTAAAGAACTCACCTGCCACTGCAGGAATCATAAGAGACGTGGGCTCAATCCTTGCATCGGAAGATCCCCCGGAGAAGAGAATGTCTACCCACCCCACTATTCCTGTCTGGAGAATCCCATAGACAGAGGAGCCTGGCGGGCTACAGTCCATAGCGTTGCAAAGAGTCAGACAGGACTGAAGCGACTTAGCATGCACACATACTTGATTTACAATGTTGTGTTAGTTTCAGGTGTACAACAAAATGAATCAATTATACATATACACATAGCCACCCTTTTTTAGATCCTATTCCCTTATAGTTCATTACAGAGTATTGAATAGAGTTTCCTGTGCTATACAGTAGGTTTTTTTGTGGCTTCTTAAGGTGGAAATATAAATCACTTATTGTACAACTTTCTTCTTTTCGAGTAAAGTCATTTAAAGCAGCTGTACATTTCCCTACAAGGACAGCTTTAGACTCATTTGATCTATTGTATTTCATTATCATTCACTTGTATTTTCTCTTGTAAATAAATTTTTTGGAATATAGTTGCTTTATTTTTTTACTTTATTTTTTAATTGGAGGAAGTTTTCTTTACAAAGTTGTGTTGGTTTCTGCCATGCATAGATGCAAATCTGCCATAATTATATGTATATCCCCTCCTTCAGTATTTTCTAACTTCCACTTTAAATTTTTCTTTTGTGTATGCATGCTACTTCACTTCAGTCATGTCTGACTCTTTGTGACCCCATGGACTGTAGCCCACCAGGCGCCTCTGTCCATGGGATTCCCCAGGCAAGAATACTGGAGTGGGTAGCCATGCCCTCCTCCAGGGATCTTCCTGACCCAGGGATTGAACCTGGGTCTCCTGCTTTGGTAGGTGGGTTCTTTACCACCAGTGCCACCTGGGAAGCCCAAATTTTTCTTTTACCTTTGGCTTTTTTATTAATAAATATGTAATATTGGATGTCCAAATTTGAGGGCAAGGTCTAGTGTATATTCTTGGTGTGGATTTTAAACTTGATATGGTTGCAATCAGATATATCTGTTTGATTTCAGACATTTATTTAAACTATTTAGTGGGCTGAGCTAATAGTGTACTTGGCGCCCTTGAATAGAATGTGCTTCCTGCTATTGGTTACAGTAGTGTTCTATAAATTTATATAAGGTCAAATTGATTGATAGTGTTGTTCAATTCTATGCTATGATTTTTTGGTCTAGATATTTTATCAGTGCAATAGAGATGAGTATTGAAACCTCTGACCATGATTGTGGATTTATCTGTATTTTTCTTTTATTCCGATCAATTTTTGCTTCATGTATGTAATAATGCCTTTGTTGGGTGCAAACACATAAGAATTTATATTCTTGTTAAGCTGACCATTGTATAAATAATGAAATTTCCTTCTTCATCTCTGATGATATTCACCTCCACGAAGCCTACCTTATCTAGTACAGCCACACCATCAATGTTAGGCTCAGCATTGCAGTATTTATATTTTCCATCCTTTGACATTCATCCTCTTTGTGTCTTTATGTTTAAAGTGTGTTTTGTAAAGCAGTGTATAGCTGAGTCATTATTTTTCTTCCAGTTCCCAACTTCTGCCTTTTATTTGGGGTTTTTAGACTGTTTATATCATAATTGGGCTTCCCTGGTGGCTCAGACTGTAAAGAATCCACCTGCAATGTACTCCAGTATTCTGACTTGGAGAATCCTATGAACAGGGAAACCTGACAGGGGTTGCAAAGAGTTGGATACGACTGAGCAACTAACACTTTCACTTTTCATATTATAATTATGTATGTTTAGATTTAAAGTTTCCATTTGGGTGCTTCTCTGTTCCTTTATTCCAGACTTTTTGGGGTGAATCAAAACAAATTTTTTTTTGGTTGCACCGTACATCATGTTGGGATCTTAGTTCCTTGAGCAGGGATCAAACCCCCATCTCCATCATTGGAAGCACAGAATCGTAACTACTGGGCCATCAGGGAATTCCCTCATATATTTTTTATATTACATTCTTTGTATTATTTGTAGCATTTTCACAAGATTACAGTATGCATCTTTGGTGGTGGTTAGTCGCTAAGTCATGTCTGACTCTTTGCGACCCCATGGACTGTAACCTGCCAGGCTTCTCTGTCCATGGGATTTTCCAGGCAAGAATACTGGAGTAGGTTGCCATTTCCTTCTCCAGGGGATTTTCACCACCCAGGGATTGAACCTGGGTCTCCTGCATTGCAGGCAGATGCTTTACCAACTGCCTGCAATGCAGGAGACCCAGGGAAACCATACAGTATGCATCTTTATCTCTGCTATTTTCAATATATGTTCTATTACTTCACATAGACTATAAGAAGTCTGCAGAACTATTCTTCCAGTTATCCTACTCACAGCCTTTATGATCATTTTCTCATGTTTTATTCTATGTGTTCTGCTGCTGCTGCTGCTAAGTCGCTTCAGTCGTGTCTGACTGTGTGCGACTCCATTGACGGCAGCCCACCAGACTCCCCTGTCCCTGGGATTCTCCAGGCAAGAACACTGGAGTGGGTTGCCATTTCCTTCTCCAATGCATAAAAGTGAAAGTGAAGTTGCTCAGTCATGTCCGACTCTGTGACCCCATGGACTGTAGCCTCCAGGCTCCTCCATCCATGGGATTTTCCAGGCAAGAGTACTGGAGTGGGTTGCTATTTCCTTCTCCACTATGTGTTCTAACCCCGCCTTGTTACGTTACTATTATTTTTACCATAAACAGTAGTCTTTGATATGATTTCTACACACACTCACACACACACACAGACAAACACATATTTACTGTTTTTTAAAATAATGATTCTTTGTATTTACCAGTACATTTACTTCTTCAGGCATTTTTCATTTCTTCCAACAGAATTAGATTTCTAGGTGGTATAATTTTGCTTCAGTATAAAGAGCTTATTTTGAGTACTTCTTACAGCATATTTCTGCTGAATAAAAATTCTTTTCAGCTTCCTTTTTTCCTGAAAATTTCTTTATTTTGCCTTCATCTTTGAAAAATATTTTTGCTGGATATGTAATTCAGATTTGGCAGGTTTTATTTTTCTCCCAGCGAGGAGATGAAATGCTATTCCATTGTCTTCAGTCTCATGGTTTCTGATGAGACGTTAAATATTATTCTTATCATTGTTTCCCTGTATGTAGTATTTCTGATTTTTCTTGATGCTTTCAAGACAGTCTTTTTATCTTAGTATGTTTAGTAGTTTGATTCTAATACGGCCAGCTGGTTTTTGTTTGTTGTATTAATCCTGATTGGTATTCTCTGAGCTCCTTGGATAGTAAAGATGTCTTTCCATAAATTTTGAAAAATTATTGGCCGTTATCCCCTTCTATATTTTTTCTGCTCATTTCTCTCTTCTCCTCCAGGGACTCTAATTACTTGTATGTCAGATGGTTTGCTATTGTGCCACAGATATCAGATGCTCTGTTCCTTTTTTTGCTGCTTTATTTCTTTTTGTTTCTTTTTAGATACTTCATATTTACATGTATCCAAGTCACAAATTTTATTCTCTGCTGTAGCCAGTCAACTGATAACCCCTCAAAACAAATTCATCATCTCTGATAGTCTACATTTTATTTTCAGCTTTTCCATCTTTCTCTATTCACAGTTTCCATCTCAATGCTGAAATTCTATATCCACTCATGCATGTTACTCACCTTTCCACTATATCTTTTGAAAATGTGTATCATAGTTATTTTAACATCTTGTTTGATAATTCCTCCATCCTAGATCATCTCTAGGATTGGTTCTATAGACTCTTTATCTCTTGAGAATGTTTCCTATTTTCTTCCTTTTTTGTAAGTCTTTTGTTTGTTTCTGTAATTTCCTTTTGATTGCAAGTCACTCGATGTAAAAGAACAGAAACTGAGTTAAATTATATCAGTGTCCAAAAGTGGGAATGCCTTTTCTTCTATTAGGCCATTAGTATTGCTTTGGGGTCAGTCTATTGTTAGATTGATCTGGATCTGGGCTTTGTTGTTGCTTTAGTTTTATTCAATTCACAATAGGCTTCACTTTATTGAAGAGCAGGATTACAGCTTTTTCTTCAGCAGGGCTTTTGGTCTGAGTACCTGGATCCTTTGTTTCTATTCTCCTTCCTTATCCCCATGCTTCAGCGGGCTCTGTAAACTGGAACTGTGGCAGGTGGGGTTGTTCCCTCTTTATTCTCTTGCCCATCACAGCAGCAGAGGGCCACTGGCTGGTACTCCATGTTCTTCAGGTCCTCGGTGCCTGTGAGGTTTCTCTCAGTTATTTTTTTCTTCTTTTTTGGTCATAGTGTGTGGCATGTGGAATCTTAGTTCACTGATCAGGGATCGAACCCATGCCTCCCACAGTGTAAGCACAGAGTCTTAAACACTGGGCCACCAGGGAAGCCCCGTCGGTCGGTTATTATCCCTGCCCTTCCTGCAGTGCGTACCTCGGATTGAGGAGCAAGGGATATCTCCCTCTGCTTTCCCACTCCTCCTCCAATGGCAGATGACTGCTATCTCCTACTCATTGTAAATGAAGGCTAGAGTATGGGAAGAGTTGTAATTCCTACTTTCTGAGTTTTGTGTGCCATGATATCTTAGATCTGTGTGTAAGTACCATTATTGCAGAAGCAATAGCACCAATATAATGCTCATAAAATATCCACCAACCACATAATATTCCAAAATTCTGTGATGCTTGACTACACGATAATTATGCATATGGCCTGATTAAACCTATTCTCCAATTTGGAGGTCAGAGTTTGTTCATGGTAAATTTTTCATGAGAGGTTTTTGTAGAGTCGGGGGACTATGGCTCATTGGGAATGGGAGAAGGGAAAAATCTTACGTCTTGTCTCCCCATATTTAAATGCTGGATAAGAGATTGTCTTCCCTCTGAAACTTTGTGTAACCTGGAGTTAAAATCCACAGAGCCAAAACAGGAAAACTACAAAAATTGTATCAGCTTAAAGTATAAGCAACTAAGCCACTGCATGATGGATTATGATTCATAAAAGCTTTTATTTAATATAAACGTGTTCATATTTTACTGCTTATAAGGTTCCTCAACAGTATGAATTCACACATTTTTCTTCAGTTTTTGCTAAGTATGGCTTTGGGAAAGATAATATAATATTAAAATACTGGAAGAGTAAAAGTCTGTTCTATTTAAAATATAAGTTTTCCTGTCTGTCTTCTTTTTCATATTTAGTTTTATAACCTTTCTGAACTTGGGAGACTTTTTTTTACACAAATTGAAATAAGGAGTTATATAAAAGTAATATCCAATGGGAAAAGCATAAACACTGCAGAACTTACATATTTTTCCAGCCCTTCCTTTGTTGTTCACTGTAATTCCTCTTGAAGCATTCTTTGTGGACCATGGTTCCAAGCATCTAAGGACAAGGAAATATTAACTGTTGGCTTTGTTTCTCATTTTACTAGGTATGTTTTCTTACTAGATCACAAAAATGCATTGGCTTCCTTGATAGCCTGTGTGTTTCTAGGGTACATCAAGAAGAACTATTTGCCCAGAGAATTAAATCGGGTGAATTTGTTCCACGGGGATTTCTTCCAAGCATCTCATTGTATTTCATCATGTAACAAGTGATGTGATTATGGGCTTTAGTCAGAATGTTGTTTTGCTCACTTAAGATTCATTCTCAGGAAGGTTGAGCAAATTTGAATTTCATATGAAAGCTTTCTTTGTGTGCTTCAGTAACTCTTTCCCTTTATGGAAGAGAAAATCTTCTTGTTGGAGGGATCTACAGATCTCCGTGCCTGTGGGGTCTGGACCAGCAGCAGGGGGCCTCCACCCAAGGCTACTGCTTCCTGAGCCTCATTAATGGGCATGCTCTGCACATTTCCCAGGGAGGACGTTGGTGTTGCCGTTATCCAACCCTTCCAGAAATTTGACACTGAGCAAAATTTGCCTTCATCTCCCACTGGAAAGACTGAGTCTAAAAAAAGAAAAAAACTAAACTAAAAACCAGGAATCTCATTTTTGCTAAGAAACAGTACAGTAGAGAGTGGGCAAAACATGGATTATAGAGACAGCCTCTAGCCCTCCCTCACTCTGTGATATTGTGCAAGTTACCCAGTCTTTCTGAGCATCACTTTCCACAACTGTGAGAAACTGAAGTAAACATAATGCCTTCCTTGCATGGTTATCATAAGGATGAGGGATAAGGTTTGTAATGAGTGTAGTACTTCGTAGGCACTTAATAAATATGAGTTGTTATTATGGCAGCAGTACATAGGGTTAAAAGCAGAGACTCTGGAACCAGACTGTCAGGGTCCAAACCCTGTGCCTGCTATATACTAACTGACACTTAGGCAAGTTGTGTTAACTCCTTGTACCTCAGTTTTCTCATCCCCCAAATTAGGGAGAATGATAGTACCCACACTAGTCATTTCTGTTGGTCTGTGGTAGATGGGAAATTCTGGCTGTTTTTGTCAAGGTATGTGTGTAGATACAGTTGAGTTTAATAATATGTCTCAATGAGAAGAATGATAGAAACAGCAACTACAGTTTTTTCCTTGTATGCTGTATACCAAGAACATGCTAAGCTCTTTACCAATATTAATCCCTTTAGTTCTCACAATTCCCCTAGGAGATAGGTACTAATAGTAATATTTATCTTATAGTTGAGAAAACTGAGGAACAGAGAGGTTCATCAGTGTTCTAAGGTCACACAGCTCACATGATATGGACTCAAGATTCACACCTACTTTTCTAGTGGCAGAGTTTGTGCTCTTAACCACTCTGTAATTGGGCCTGCCATCTTCTATATTAAGTGGAGAGCCTGCCTCGGGGCTTCCAGCTTCTTGTGCTTCATGACTTTTTCAATTTGATGAAGCAACTGTATATGATGGACAAATAATTGTTTGGCAAATGAGATAAACTCCCATGATCATTGTTTTCCTGATTAGTGGTGGGTTAATTACATTTAAAGAGGTTTTTTTGTATATAGGTCACTTATTTTCTAGATGAGGAAATAGAAGCCCTGAGTGTAAACAGTTTTCCAAAAATCTCAAGACAAGTTATGAGGAGAACCCAGGATACTTATTTTCGTCATTCCATCAAGCCTGTAGTTGAAAAAGCAGAAATGATAGTTGACCTTGGACACAAATAAATACTAGTTCTAATTATCAGGTGCAAACCACAACAAACGGTGCCTTATTACAACCCAGGTCTCCTGCATTGCGGGCAGATTCTTTACCAGCTGAGCCGCAAGGGAAGCCCAAAAATACTGGAGTGGGTAGCCTGTCCCTTCTCCAGCAGATCTTCCTGACCCAGGAATTGAACCAGGGTCTCCTGCATTGCAGGCTGATTCTTTACCAACGAGCTATCAGGGCTCCTTATCTCTGCAAATGCCAAGTCATGCTTTGTCCATTACCAATAATGTCAATATTTTTGCGGGGAGGAGAAAACAAGCTTCAAGCCTCCCAGGCACGTAAGAGGAAGTATCAGTGGAAAGGCATGCCAAAACAAATATCCTTAGGAAAGAAGCTATTATATTATCCGTACTCTTTGCCTTCAATGGCATTTTCCTCTGCTGCAATCACAAATACCATCTGCAGCCCGCTCCTCTGAAGAGGGGAAAACTTGAAATGCGTAATGTCTGGTGCTTGCTAGCTGAGAAATCTCCTGGTACAACTTAGGAAGAACAAGGGTGCAGCTTCTGATTCAATAAGAGAGAAAGGAGCGCTCTCCTTGGCTTGTGTCAACCTCTCGTATCCTCTGGTACATCATCGTGTCATGGCTTCACTGGTCTTTACTTGACGCTTTTCTATCGGTGACAGAGGGTATGCCTGCCTTTCTGAACAGATTTAGCAGCTTTCTTCTCTCCACCCTGTGGGTGCAGCGTCATTTGTGTACTCAAGATGGTCCCCTTAACTCAAGAAAGTATAAGATTGGGGAAAAAAAGGAGTGAAAAAATAAGTCTTCTTTTAGACACATCTTTTCCATCCCCATCAAATCCTACTACTTATTTCCTCATAGTTCAGGTTACAGAGAAATTCTATTCAGACTAGAAGGCCCGTAAAATGTTTCCCAAATCAAAGTGAGAAAGAAAACAAACCACAATTTGTAAAACATATTGAACTATGATTCAGAAATAGATCAACTGAAGCAAGCCATGAGGTACAAGGGAAACTCAAACTGTTTCTTGATAAACTTAATTTTTTTTTTAATTTTAGATTTGCAGAAAAATTGCAAAGATGATACAGAGAGTTCCCACTTACCCTGCATCCAATTTTCCCTAATTTTTTTTTTTTTTTGGACTGTGCTTCTTGCAAGATCTTAGCTCCCCTACCAAGGATTGAACTCGGGTCCTGGCAGTGAAAACACTGGGTCCTAACCACTGGATAGCTGGGGTATTGCCACAATTTTCCCTAATGTTAACATCTTAATTTACTATGATACATCTGTGAAAACTAAGCAACTAACACTGGTACATTACTATAAATAAATTCCAGATTTTATTTGGATATCACCAGTTTCTCCACTAATGCCCTTATTCCTTTCCAGGATCCCATCCAGGATATCACACCTCGTTTAATTGTCACGTCTTCATCTCTTGTGGGTGTCATCTCAGTTGTGTCCGACTCTCTGCAACCCCATACACTGTAGCCCACCAGGCTACATGGGATTTTCCAGGCAAGAATATTGGAGCAGATAGCCATTCCCTTCTCCAGGGGATCTTCCCAACTCAGGGATCAAACCTAGGTCTCCTGCATTGCGAAGGCAGATTCTTTAACATCTGAGCCACCAGGGAAACCCTAAGAGATGGAGAGAGCTTCATCTCTTCTGGTCTGTGACAGTTTGTGTCTCTCTCTCTCTTTTTTTTTTTTTACCTTGGATGTTTTAACAGTAACTCCACGTGGCTACTGTATCTCAAAGACAAGATCACTGAGTATCCCAGAAACTCACCTAGTTTACAAAATCTGATCTGGATTTATAAGGACCGAACGTAACAAAATTCTGCTTTAAAACTGCCTTATGACCAATTCCAGCCTCTGGAACCCTTGTAACTCTCACTTTTAAGCCACTACTGAACCTCTGTCAAGAGGGTACAGCATGTTTTTAAGACCAGTGGCCTTCACTGGTGGTCTTTGTGTTGGATTTGACAAAGGGATTCATAATGATTTGATTCAATCATCCAGTAAAATGCAAGAATTCTTTCTACAGCATCTGATAAGTCTCTATCAGGCCTGTGTGAACCCCACCACCCATATATAAACACTGCAATAACAGGACACTAATTACCTCCCCAAAGAATCTATTCTCTCCATTTTTGGACCGTCCCTGTTTATTAGAAATGGCTTCATCAAAGTGAGCCCTGATCTATTGCCTTGAAGTTTTTCTTCACGGACACTATTGCTGTTGTCTAGAGAGTTAAGTTATGAGATAGCAAGTAAGCTCCATCTTAAGTTAAGTATGGGATGGCAAGTCCCACTCCAGGGGAATGGCAGGAGTCAGACACACTTGGGTGGTCCAGCTCCGTTCGGATACTGTTATTTGGTAGGTGTCTGAATTTGGATGTGTGACTCAACAACTCTGCTCTGGGCCTCATGGGATTATTATGAACATGAATGAAGTAACACGTATGACAGCACCTGCACACTGCCAGGCACAGAGAAGATTCTTAACACATGAGGGTTGATCAGGATGGTCAACTCCTGAATACCCAGAATGAAATGTACCATTTATGTTGACCCAAAAGTTTGTTCAGGTTTTTTTTTGGCAACATGTTATGGAAAAACCCAAACCAACTTTTGGGCCAACCCAGTATTATGTTATTACATTCTTTGCTCTTCCTCACAGCAGTGAATTCTATCTTTCTCTTCTTGTTAACTGATTTCAAAGACTTACTTTTATTTTCCTGTGACTTTTTTTCCTCAAGGTTTAATTAAGCTATTACTGAACAGAACTGAAGTGTTAAATAACCTGAGAGGATCAGTTCCTAACATTCATGAATACCATATATTGCCAACGTAAGAGATTAGTCATGGTAGTGGATGGGAGAATTTGGAAAGGATTAGCAAATACCCCTGCTAATCAACAAAATATGCAAATGAAGCCTCTTCTTGTGGCATTGATCTCAGTCTCCATGGCAACACCAGGGTTAGCTGTGTACATGGGAAGAAGTAATTTCAAAGCTGCAAAGTATGATAGAAAGCACTGTGATGAGCATCAAAGGGGAAAAAGATCACTGAAAACTATTCCCACTTCTTGAAGAAATTCATACAACTTTCTGTAAGTTTTTATTTTCTCTGAGCCCCTACTGCATGTGCATGCGTGTGTGCATGCGTGCTGAGTCGCTTCAGTCATGTCCGACTCTGTGCGACCCCGTGGACCCACCAGGCTCCTCTGTCCATGGAATTCTCCAGGCAAGAACACTGGAGTCGGTTGTCATTTCCTACCCCAGGGGATCTTCCTGACCCAGGGACTGAACCTGTGGCTCCCGTGGCTCCTGCATTGGCAGGTGGGTTCTTTCTCACTAGCACCACCTGGGAAGTCTGAGCCTCTGCTACTTGAATGTTAGTTGACGATGTTATAAACAGAAAATAAGAACAACAACAGGGAGTAGAAAAAGGTCAGAAGGGACCCACAAAATCTATAATCCATCTTTTTGACCGAACAACTATAAATTAAGATTATTTGCATGTCTCTGCATAGCAGGATTATCTGGGTTAGGAACCTAGTTCCAGCAGTCATCAGCTATATACCCTTAGGCGAAATCTTAACCTCTTCGTACCTCATTGTCCTCATCTGTAACGTGGAGATAATAATAGTTCCTACCAGGTAGGGTTGCTGTGATCATTGAGTAAGTCAACCCATGTAAAGTGGTAGAACAGGGCCTGGTCCAGACTAAATGCTCCAAAAAAATGCTAGCTGCTATTATTATTATTATTATCACTCCTCATCATTATTCCTGCTAGTTGCTCATGATTCTGGAATAGGGACTACCTTTCAATTTTATATCCTGTGAAGAAAATACAGGGCGAGAAAGGTTATATTTTCCATTTTATAATTTTGTTTGTACTGAAAAAGAGACTTTAAATGTCAGCCCTGAAGAGGTTTTATAGGTATTATCATTTTCAATTTCAATAAAACACTTAGGAAAATGGTAACTGATTCTGGTTGAGGCGTGGGATCCAAGTAAGGCCACATCATTGTTTAAACTTTCATCAAAACCTAGGAGCAGGTGGATGTCCTTAAAATGGGATGTGATCAAAATTGAATTCATTTACTTCAGAAACCAAGTCACCTTTTGATCTAAATGTGTGTGTGTGTGTGCGTGCGTGTGTGTATATGTATATATATTTAAAACAAATGCAGGCCCCTGTACCCTCATGGGCCAATTTTTCTTTGTGGTCTCAGCTCATTTCACCTTGCCTCTGTGTGTTTGTTGTGTAGATTTCTAGTGCAAGCAGAATAATTTCAGGAATTCAAGTTTGGATTTAGTTTTCCGTGCTTACATTTGATATGAGATTATTCTAATAGATACTGGGCTACTTGCTTTGTGAGGTTAAAAAAAAATTTTTTTTTAATGCAAACAAAAGCAGGTGATCCTGCTGATCACCACCTAGTGGTTAAAAAGCTTTTGGAGGCAGCCTAATGGAACTAAAAGAGAGGAGCCTAGGAGTCTGAAACCTGAGGTTTGAAACCCTGCTGGCCTCTGCTACATCTGACTCTTCTTCCTTCACTCTTCTGCCCTTAGTTTTCCTGGATACCTTTTGTAAGTAACTACACTGCCTCTTTGGAATGAGGTAGGGCTTAAAATGATCAGTCAGTAAATGAGGTGTGTGATGGTAGGCAAACCATGACCCCTTGGTGAGAAAACAGTTTTCTGGTCTGTAAAATAGAGCCAGCTGAAATCTCCTCTGGCTTCATCAGCTGTTCTCAAGCATATCAAATAAGACAATGGTTGTAAGAGGGTTCTGTCAGACCTTAACAGGTTGTATACTTCTGAAGAATTATTTTAATATCAAATATGACAATATATGGGTCAATCTATTTACCAACATGATTTAACTTCCCCTTTCACAAGGATCCAATCATTCCCAGCTTATAGTTTGATGCATGAACTGTGTAGTTCTTCTAGGTTAAAACATGGCTACCTTCTAACATGCATTCATACATGAACCTACTCATTAAAATAGATCTGTCTGCATTTCAGTGTTTCAGATGTCTACTTTCTAAACAGAGAAACAGAGAGTTAGCTAACTCATGGAGTCAGGAAACTGTCATTTATGGAGTCCCTCCTCTGTCTAGCTGTGGGCATCCAGAGATGAAGTCCCAGCACCTGCCGTGTGAGCTCCCTGCTTGGTGGGCATGACGGACAAGTAGACAGTAAATGAACAGTGTAAATGCCATAATAGTTATCTGTTTGGGGTGCTATGGAGCAAAGAAGAAGAAACTGTCTTTACAGGGGGGTCGTGGAGGAAGGTTTCCCAGAGGAGATCATGCCTGAAATAAATCTGGAGGTTTGCAAGTAAGGTAGATAGAATTGTCAAAGCTATAGCAGCTGGAGTGGCTAAAGGGATGGAAAGGGTGTCTTGGGGAAGGGAAGTCCTTCGGTGTGGCTTAAATACAACGTGTCTGAGGAAGGACGTAAGGGTGCCAAGGAAGTCTGGGGCCTGATAATGGAAGGCTTGTGAGTGGCGAGCCACTGAGAGTTGTTAACAGGGCATGCATCATCAGATTTTTCTGTTAACATTAGAGCAGTGAGCCGAGTATTTTGGTCACAGTCCAGAGACGAGGCTATGGTGAAATTCAAGGAAGAAATAACACTGGAATAGGTGAAATCTTAACAAGAGGAATTTAGAGAAGTAGTAGGAATATAGAATCTGCATTACTTGATTACTCATTGGATGTGAGGTGGGAGAGGGAAGGACTCAGGATAATACCACAGGTTTCTGGCTCAGTTGAGATGGTGAATGAATCCAGAAAGAAGTAGGCTATAAGAAACAAACTCAATAGCCACATGGAATAAGAGAAGAGGAACCAGTCTGGGGGAGATGAGTTCAATTTGAGATTTGTTCAGTTCGAGGTCCTAAGTGGCATTTGGGGAAAACTATCCATGTATTGAGTTCAGAGGAGTTATCTGAGCTGATGAAATTATAGGGAACAAGAAAGGTTTCCCCAACTCTCGTGGATTTCAGACCCAGCCTCAACCCTGGCTAAGGTCTGAACAACAAAGACAAATTCAGAGAAAAGCATACAGAATTACTTAGCATCAGTTTTACATGGCATTGTTGTTGTTATTCTGTCACTCAGTCGTGTCCAACTCTTTGCAATCCCATGGACTGCAGCATGCCAGGCTTCCCTGTCCTTCACTATCTCCCAGAGTTTGCTCAAACTCATGTCCATTACGTCGATGGTGCTGTCCAACCATCTCATCCTCTGTCACCCCCTTCTCCTCCTGCCCTCAACCTTTCCCAGTATCAGGGTCTTTTCCAGTGAGTCAACTCTTTGTGCCAGGTGGCCAAAGGATTGGAGCTTCAGTTTCAGGATCTGTCCATCCAATGAATACTCACAGTTGATTTCCTTTAGGATTGACTGGTTTTATCTTCCTGAAGTCCAAGGGACTCTCAAGAGTCTTCTCCAGCACCACAATTCAAAAGCATCAGTTCTTCAATGCTCAGCCTTCTTCATGGCCCAGCTCTCACATCCATACATAACTACTAGAAAAACCATACCTTTGACTAGGTGGACCTTTGTTGGCAAAGTGATCTCTGCTTTTCAGTATGCTGTCTAGATTTGTCATAGCTTTTCTTCCAAGGAGCAAGTGTCTTCTATTATGCGTCATAAGAGTCTTCATAAGGTAATGCAGACTAGAAGAAACAATTAGACGTGAGTATTTTTATGCTAGTTTTCCTGCAGAATGGGCAGTCATTATAGACCAAGGTGTATGAGGTAAGTGCATAAACTTGAGGAAAGTGAGCAAGGCCTTTGGAGACAATGATGTTTCTTTCCTCTGGGTACAATAAGGGCCCTTTGTGAAAGTGAAAGTCACTCAGTCGTGTCTGACTCTTTGTGACCCCTTGGACTATACAGTCCATGGAATTCTCCAGGCCAGAATACTGGAGTGGGTAGCCTTTCCCTCTTCTAGGGGATCTTCCCTACCCAGAGATCGAACCCAGGTCTCCCACATTGCAGGTGGATTCTTTACCAGCTGAGCCACCAGAGAAGCCCCAGAATACTGGGGTAGGTAGCCTACCCTTTTCCAGTGGATCTTCCTGACCCAGGAGTCAAACCACAGTCTCCTGCATTGCAGGCGGATTCTTTACCAACTGAGCTATCAGGGAAGCCTCTTACATGAGGATTTTATGGCCTGCTTCTGACAAGGGAGGGTGGAAGGTCAGTGACCTACCTGCTTTTACTGTTTTCTCTAACTCCTTCAGCTTAACATTTTCAATGTGCCCAAGTGTCCTATTTAGGAGCAGCATGTCCTCAACTCCATCAAAAGCAGTAGAAATTTCTGGAGTTGTTACGGTAGGAAAGGTAGTTATTTTCTACATTATTCATGAGGCTGAATTCCTACCATATACCAAGCATCAGCTAGACCACTTCTCCTTTTAGAGGCCTTCCCTGACCTTCCAATCTCAACTAGCTTCTTTGGTATTACTCTTGAAGAGTGTTCTGTTCTTTTGCTTTATAGCAGGGATCACAATTTCTAGCTAGTTATTTATGTTTGAGAGTCCAGTCTCTGGCTATCCATGTGAGCCCAATCACATCTGCCTTGTTTACTACTGAATACTGGCAACTCAGCACGGCACATAGTAAGTGCTCCAAGAACATGTGTCAAATGGATGAATGACGAGTAAATACCTTAAAGAAAACAATAAGGGAGAAAATTAGAGGACCTCGGGCAGAATCCTGTGGAACTCAAGTGGTCAGTAAGAGGAAAAGGAGACTGAGAATGAGCAATCAAATATAAGTAGGAGGAAAACCAGGAGAACAGGGTCTCAGAGAAGCCTATGGAAGAAATGTCAAGAAGAGTGATCACTGGCATCCAATGCTGCTAAAGAGTTGTGCAAAGTAATGACTGAGAAGCAGTCATTGGATGTAACAATAAGAAGGTTATGGATGATCTTAGTAAAAACAATTTTAGTGTTATGATGGAAATAAAGTTTGGATCGAGATTTTTAGTCAATATGTTGAACTATTAGAGAAGCCCCCATCCTTCCTTAAAAATGTACAAACAGCAGATAAAATCTAAGCATGTCTTTGACAATACAAAAGTTCTAAATCCAAAAGAAAATTTCTAGGTGGTAGAAACAAAGAATTCAAAGCCAGAGCAAACTGCAACAGTTGAAGCTAAATGGCCATCAAGAGTATTAGCTGCTGCTGCTAAGTCACATCTGTCGTGTCCGACTCTGTGCGACCCCATAGATAGACCCACCAGGCTCCTCCATCCCTGGCATTCTCCAGGCAAGAACACTGGAGTGGGTTGCCATTTCCTTCTCCAGTGCATGAAAGTGAAAAGTGAAAGTGAAGTCGCTCAGTCGTGTCCAACTCTTCACAACCCCATGGACTGTAGCCTACCAGGCTCCTCCGTCCATGGGATTTCCCAGGCAAGAGTACTGGAGTGGGTTGCCATTGCCTTCTCCCAAGAGTATTAGACCTGGATATATATCTTGGATCTTAAGGTGAAGCCATGGTAAAGAATCTGCCTGCAATGCAGGAGATCCGGCTTCAGTCCCTGGATCAGGAAGATCCCCCTGGAGAAGGGAATGGCAACCCATTCCAGTATTCTTGCCTGGATAATTCCTGAGAATTCCAGAAAAGCCTGGTGGGCTATAGTCCATGGGGTCACAATGAGTCAGACACGACTGAGTGAGTAACATACTCAGGTGAAGCCACAGCCCTGACACAGAGCCTTGGGCTTCCTTCATAAACCTAGGAGTCAAAAGTCCATCTGGCTCATGATGAATCAGGACTCAAGGCCTGGGATGCAGAATATAGGTGGAGTGTCCTCTCTGGGCCTAGAGTATAAAAAATCAAAGCCCCACATCTTAATTTTTACTAACAAGCTGGGAAATTTAAAAACTGGCTTTGATCCAGTGAAACCCAGAGAATGCTGGCAGAGAAAGAACACAAAATTGTAGAGATAGATAACTGCTTTCCAGTGTTCACATAGGACTTCTACAGAAAGGAACTCTCCTGCTGAAGGTGAGCCCCTCAGATTTACAGAGCAAGAAGGGATATAAGTCATTGCAGGGGTGGTCAGAAGTGACAATAAACAGGGTAATCTATATTCCAGAAAAGTTGTATAATAAGGCAATATGGAAGAGACTTTAACATAAGCATCTTCAAAATGTTCGATAGGATAAAGGAAGGAATAGAATCCATAAAGTATAAACAGCATATTATCAAGAAATAGCAGACATATTAGAAAAGATGAACCAGACATTATAAAAATTATGTGTGTGTGTGTGTGTATATATATATATGTACAGTAAGCCCCCTACATATGAACAAGTGCTGTTCTGAGAGTGCATTCATAAGTCTAGTTTGTTTCGTTTGTAAGTCCAACAAAGTTAGTCTATGTCCCCAACTAACATAAGCAGCTCTATAGTACTGTACTCTAATAGGTTTATAATACTTTTCACACAAATAATACATGAAAAACAAACAAAAAGTAAAACATTTTTAATCCTATAGTACAGTACCTTGAAAAGTACAGTAGTACCAGCTACATCACTGCTGCTTCTATGCTTGCTTCTGGACATCCTAGGCTTGAAATAAAGCTATGGTACTATGGTGCTCTATATGATACTGTGCAGCATCATATAGTACAAAAGTACAAAAGTATAGCCGCTTGGACAGGATGCATGCATGTGACAATGTATGCCAGACATGTGAACTGGCTTTCATGATTGGGCCAGGAATGCACATTTGTACCTTTGAAAATTCTCAGCTTGAAGGACTTACTGTATACACATGCTTGTATGTATATACATATATAATTTTCAATATGCTATATATATTTTATGTTGCATAATGTATAATACAGTATTTGTGTGTGCATTGATGGAATAAAAACAAAATCAATCAATAGACTCAATCCAACTAGAGAGGGGATCGGTGAAGCACCCTGATTCTACAAAGTTGAATAGTTGGGATTAGGAAGGAGAAGGAAGAAAGGGAATGGAGGAGAGAATGAAGTCTCCTGTACACCTAACTGAAGTTTCAGAAGAAGAATAGACAGCGATTTAAGGGGAAACATTAGATGAAGAGTTGATGGCTAAATTTCCAGAATTGAACCAAAACAATCAAACAATTGAAGGAGCATAAGAAGAGGAATGCAATGAACAGGAATATTTTAAATATATTCAAATACCAACCAAATAGTAGTTGTCCTCTAAAAGGGGTATTGAAATCTATAGGGAAGAATTGCTAAGAATACACACACACACACACACACACACACACACACACACACACTTTTATATGATAAAATTAGAGTGAATGGTGAATGTGAAGAAGGTAAGTGTGTTGGTAAAGACCACATTTTTTCATGAATCCTGGCCATGAAGGGTAAAAAACTTGAACGAGAGCTGAATGAGCTTGTGTGATATGGAAATTTATGCAACATGAATAGCAAAAGCAACGCAGCGAGGTTATGTGTACACTCACATGCACACATATTCATAGAGCTGGTAGAATAAAATGGCAGGGGACTTTGAAGTATAGTTGATTTACGATGTGTTAGTTTCTGCTGTACACCAAAGTGATTCAGTTATGCATATGTGTGTGTGTGTATTCTTTTTCATATTCTTTCCCATTATGGTTTATCATAAGATATTGAATATAGTGCCCTGTGCTATGTAGTAAGACCTTGTTTATCCATTCCATATGTAATAGTTTGCATTAGCTAGTCCCAAACTTAAAATCACAGTGAAAAGTGAAAGTGTTTAGTCACTCAGTTGGGTCCAACTTGTTGCGACCCCATGGAGTGTAGCCCGCCAGGCTCCTCTATTCATGGAATTCTCCAGGCAAGAATACTAGAGTGGGTTGCCGTTCCCCTCTCCAGGGGCTTTTCCTGACCCAGGGATCAAATCCGGGTCTCCTGCATTGCAAGCAGATTCTTTACCATCTGAGCCACCAATCACAGGGGACTTTTATTTTATTTTATACTGACTTTTTACTAATTTATTTATTTTGAATTTATACTTACTAATTTAGATTGGATTCTGTCAGCCAGGATGTATGTATGTATGAATATGTGTGTGTGTGTGTTGATTTGCTACTGACATATATTTGCTATATCATTAATAATTTTTCAACTGTAAAAGATTTATTTAACATCATCTTTCCTACAACTTTTGAAAAGCAAAAGAAAAAATGGTGATAAGGACTGAAAGGACAGTTTTAAAGTGAATACATCAGCATTCTGAAGAATTCCTTACATTTTCATGTTTTTCCTCATTCATCTCAAGTAGGTGAAGTTTTCATCATGGAGTGTGAGACCACAAATCAGAGTTTAGGAACTACTGCTTTAGATGCTGCCTTTAAGGGCGTATTAAAGTTTTACCACTTTAGATAGTAACATCACAGAAGATAATTTTATAAATTCAGAAAACGCGGAAGCACTATTAAAACGTGACTTTAGTCATGACCTCATGCACTGGGGACTTTTAAATTGAGGGATTCTCCAAAGCTCTTAGTTCCCTTGAAGCCGTTCAGGCAGCCTATTCTGTCACTTAACATGTCACCACTAGAGGTGCTCTTTTGTATTGATGGTATAATATTGCCTCCATAAAATCCTTATTAGAATGAGCCACTTGCCGGGGAGGGGGGTCATGAGAACATTACTAGTAATCATTAATCCAGCACTGATGAGAGGAGCTGTCTTATTGGAAAGCGGTGACCCAGGGATGCAATATGGGAAAGGACAATATTAATGAAGGAATAGAATTAGGACAACCTGGATCCTGAAGTCTTACCTGTAAGAGCTGGCTCTTGTGGAACCTCTAAAGGACGGTGGGCATGTGGGCTGAAATGTTGGCTTTACTGCATTGTCTTCAGCCTGTCTGGAGTGTATACACACACACACACGTACATACAGTATGTTGTCTTGGTTCTTACAGTGAAATGGGGCACTGTTGTTTCCCTTAATAATTCTAAGTATATTTTTTCAGACCAAAGTATACCAAGATTATGATAGAGAAAGTAGGCACTGGTATTTTAGTAGCAGGAAGAGGAATGACTAAGTAGGAAAATTTTTTTTTCTAATATGTTTACAATATATTCAAACAGTAACCAAATAATAGTTGTCCCTCTCCAGTAGGAATATTGACATCTACAAGAGGAATTACTAGGATTATCTGGTTGTGACAGTCATTTCCCTATAATCTTTAATTCATTAGCTTACAGTTTTATCATCATCATAAAATTATTTAATAACTGCCCACATGCAAATCTCTGGTCATTAAGCTAACCCATTATTGCAGGAGGAGAATGTGTGACTCACTGTGGTATACATGCCAATTTAATTTTCATTTTGATTGGCATCTTTCCAAGGGGATTACTTCTACTAAACCCTCTGCTGATGGAAGTTGTAAATCGATAAACTACTGTACACTTGAACATCACCGTTGACAATATTGTGTGGAACACAGTCAGTGGGAAAGGGAAGACAGTTGCTTACAAGCAAGAAATAAACAACTCACAAATGTCTATCAGAACCTCTACATAACACATTTTATTTTTCCCGATCCCCAGAATGCCTAACAACCATACCTATAATCAATATTTTACAGAAAAATACACTCCTGAAGAATGCTTACAATAAGGGATCAACTTGCTGCCAAGTGATTCAAAGTGTAGGGGTATAAAAATTCAAGATTGTGCTCTTTAACAAGTGGTGCTGGGAAAACTGGTCAACCACTTGTAAAAGAATGAAACTAGAACACTTTCTAACACCATACACAAAAATAAACTCAAAATGGTTTGAAGATCTAAATGTAAGACCAGAAACAATAAAACTCCTAGAGGAAAACATAGGCAAGACACTCTGGGACATAAATCACAGCAGGATCCTCTGTGACCCACCTCCCAGAATATGGAAATAAAAGCAAAAATAAACAAATGGGACCTAATGAAACTTAAAAGCTTTTGCACAATGAAGGAAACTATAAGCAACGTGAAAAGATAGCCTTCAGAATGGAAGAAAATAATAGCAAACGAAGCAACTGACAAAGAATTAATCTCAAAAATATACAAGCAACTCCTGCAGCTCAATTCCAGAAAAATAAGCGACCCAATGGGCCAAAGAACTAAACAGACATTTCTCCAAAGAAGACAAACAGATGGCTAACAAACACACGAAAAGATGCTCAACATCACTCATTATCAGAGAAATGCAAATCAAAACCACAATGAGGTACCAACTCAGGCTGGTCAGAATGGCTGCTCTCCAAAAGTCTACAAGCAATAAATGCTGGAGACGGTGTGGAGAGAAAGGAGCACTCTTACACTGTTGGTGGGAATGCAAACTAGTACAGCCACTATGGAGAACAGTGTGGAGATTCCTTAAAAAACTGGAAACAGAACTGCCATATGACCCAGCAATCCCACTGCTGGGCATACACACCGAGGAAACCAGAATTGAAAGAGACACGTGTACCCCAATGTTCATCACAGCACTGTTTATAATAGCCAGGACATGGAAGCACCCTAGATGCCCATTGGCAGACGAATGGATAATAAAGCTGTGGTACATATACACAATGGAATATTACTCAGCTATTAAAAAGAATGCATTTGAATCAGTTCTAATAAGGTGGATGAAACTGGAGCCTAATATACAGAGTGAAGTAAGTCAGAAAGAAAAACACCAATACAGTATATTAACGCATATATATGGAATTTAGAAAGGTGGTAATGATGACCCTATATGCGAGACAGCAAAAGAGACACAGATGTAAAGAACAGACTTTTGGACTCTGTGGGAGAAGGTGAGGGTGGGATGATTTGAGAGAATAGCATTGAAACATGTATATTATCATATGTGAAACAGATCACCAGTCCAGGTTCGATGCATGAGACAGGGTGCTCAGGGCTGGTGCACTGGGATGACCCTGAGGGCTAGGATGGGGAGGGAGGTGGGAGGGGGGTTCAGGATGGGGAACACATGTACACCCATGGCTGATTCATGTGAATATATGGCAAAAAACATTACAATATTGTAAAGTAATTAGCCTCCAATTAAAATAAATAAATTTTTTAAAAAATTCAAGATTGTGTAAATCTTCTCACCTCAGGGTAAGTAATATATCTTGGTAAGAATTCAGCACCAAGAGTCAGTTTAACCCAGGTTTTAAGTCTGGCTTTACCCAGTTTCGTTCCCCAACCTCCCTAGCTCTTTCTCATCCTCTAGAATTCATCCTCCAAGATGTTTTTTTTTTCTTTTTTCCCTGAAACTGACCTCTCCTGCCCAGAGTTAGTTGTGCCTTCTTTTGTGTGCTCCCAACACTTTGGACATTTGGTCCCACTCTTACTGTGCTTAATCACATTTGGTTTTAGTCTATATTTCTCTTTCTCCTCCACTTGAGGCCAAGGACAGTCTCTGGAGAGACAATAGAGCCCTTTTAAGATCATGGGATATAAGTCAGAATGCATGGATTTGAATCCATCACTTCCTACCTGAATGAACTCAGTAATCTCTCTTTTCCTCAGCTTTTTCATCTGTAGAATGAGGATAAGCTCAGAAGGTTGTTGTAAGTATTACATGAGTAAATAAGGACAAGGTACTTAGATAATGCCAGGGATATAGTTCAGTTCGGTTCAGTTGCTCAATAGTGTCTGACTTTTTGCGACCCCATGGACTGCAGCATGCCAGGCTTCCCTGTCCTTCGCTATCTCCTGGAGTTTGCTCAAACTCATGCCCATCGAGTCGGTGATGCCATCCAACCATCTCATCCTCTGTCGTCCCCTTCTCCTGCCTTCAGTCTTTCCCAGCATCAGGGTCTTCTCTAATGAGTCAGCTATTCACATCAGATGGCCCAAGTATTGGAGCTTCAGCTTCATCATCAGTCCTTCCAGTGAATATTCAGGACTGATTTCCTTTAGGATGGACTGGTTGGATATAGTTGGTGCTCAGTAAATTGTTGTTGTCGTTTAGTGGCTAAGTCATGTCTGACTCTTGCAACCCTAAGAACTGTAGCCTATCAGGCTTCTCTGTCCATGGGATTTCCCAGACAAGAATACTGGAGTAAGTTGCCATTTCCTCCTCCAGGGGATCTTTCTGACCCAGGGATATAGCTGTTTTTACCTTTGCATCTTTCAGGTACCTTTGCATCCCTTCAGGGTGTAGCTCGGTACATGGCAAATGGTTCTCAGTAAATTTTAAATCAAGGAATGAACAGTTTGGTCCAGGACAAATTGATTTCACTTATCTCAGATTGCTTCTGTAAAATGAGATTGTTAATTGAGCATCAAGGCCCCTGTTATGAAATCAGGTTCTAAAGTTGCTTGAGGTCTTCAGTGATTACAGGAGAAGTTAGTAAATAATTTCAATCTCTTGATTGTTTGTCAGAAGGGAAACGTTAGAGCAAATTAGTTAGAATGGATCTAGAGGAACCCCTGATTGCAAAAGAATAGTCATGGGCGTCAGAGCATGGAAGTGAATACATTGTGTGTAATATTTTTCTCTCTTTTGGCTGAACTCAAGCTTCCTGTAGCTGAAAGCAGATGGCACAAAAAAGCTTACAGTGTGCAAAGCCAGTTCCAGTTTTCCCTGTAAAAAAAGAACTGAGCGAATTGGGAGTCACTTTAACTTCTCATCTCTGCTACGAAGGGGTGAAGATCAAGTCCAGGAAATGTTAAGTATCCTAGCATTCCAAACCTCAGATGATGTGAGTCAGACCAGGTCCTGTGCTCCAAGTACTCCCTGGGCTGAGAAACGCAGAATAACATCAAGCAGTGATTTATAATCATTGAATTTATTTATTTATTTTTGGCTGAGCTGGGTCTTTGTTGCTGTGCATGGGCTTTCTCTAGTTGTGGAGAGAGGGGGCTAGTCTGTCACTGCGGTGCATGGGCTCCTAGTTGTGGTGGCCTCTCTTGTTGGAGAGTGCATGCTCAGTAGTTGCAGCTTGTGGGCTCATGAGTGAGACCAGGGATCGAACCTCTGTCCCCTGTATTTGCAGGTGGATTCTTTAACCACTGGACCACCAGGGAAGTCCTAATCATTGAATTTTAGTGAGAAAGGTAGTGAAGTTTTCTTTCAATATCACTCTAAGAAGCTATTATTCAAAGTATATGAACTGTGCTAATAATTATGCATAGGTCATATCGATTCTTGTGTGTTTCATAATTCACTTTTGTTTAAGAAAGAAAAAAAAAAACACGTGAGTTGAAAATCATGCCATATTTCATCTTTTCCTGTTACCCAAGCCAAAAGATAGTCATATCAAGCACCACTGTTCAGCAACCTAAATTTCAATCCCAATGCCAAGAAGAAAAGGTCTGGCCTTGTAAACATAACATTGTATTGTCTGAGAATCCTTAGTTTAACTATGAGCTCTGCCACCTATGTACAGGCCGGAAAACCATAGATGCAAGTCTCACTAGACTTCCCTTTCTCATCTGTAAGTGGCAGTAATGATAACACTTTATAAGTTCTTGTAGGGATTAAGAAAAATACTGATGTCACATCACTTGTTGTTGTTCAGTTGCTCAGTCGTGTTTGACTCTCTGAGACCACATGAACTGCAGCATGCCAGGCTTCCCTGTCCTGCGCTATCTCCCTGAGTTTGCTCAATCTCATGTCCATTGAGTCAGTGATGCCATCCAGCCATCTCATCCTCTGTCGTCCCCCTTCTCCTCTTGCCTTCAATCTGTCCTGGCATCAGGGTCTTTTCCAGTGAGTTAGCTCTTGGCATCAGGTGGCCACAGTTTTGGAGCTTCAGCATCAGCCCTTCTAATTCAAGGTTGATTTCCTTTAGGATTGACTGGTTTCATTTCCTTGTTGTCCAAGGGACTCTCAAGAGTCTTCTCTAGCACCACATTTCGAAAGCATGTTCTTCGGCACTCAATCTTCTTTATGGTCCAACTCTCACACCCATACATGACTACTGGAAAAACCATAGCTTTGACTATATGGACCTTTGTAAGCAAAGTGATGTCTCTGCTTTTTAATACACTGTCACAGCTTTTCTTCCAAGGGGCAAGTGTCTTTTAATTTTGTGACTGCGGTCACCATCTGCAGTGATTTTGGAGCCCAAGAAAATGAAATCTGACACTGTTTCCACTTTTTGCCCATCTGTCATCCACTTAACAAGTTGTTTATCCAATTATAACAACAGTATTTATTGTTATCACCATTTGAAACCCCAATTTAGGGGGGAAAAAAACAACCCAAAACCAAAAAACGAATGAATAACAACTAAAGCAGTGTGGAGGGTTTAAAAATCCTCTGAGGCATCTGAATGGTTCTCAGGTGGATCATTGACCTGGCTTTTGTCCCCTTCTTAGAATCTGATGGATACCATCTCCCCCAAATTCAGTCGGTTCTCCTGCCCATGTCCTGGCTGCTGTCTGTAAAGAGATGTGTTAAGACTTAATCCTGAGAGAGCACTGAAGTAGTTTCTCATTACCTCTCTGCTCCTGTAAAAGATGGCAACTCTTGATAGGAAGTTGATGGAAACAATATCATTAGCAAATAGGAAATCCATCCAGAGTTCCTTATCAGTTCAGTTCAGTCCCTCAGTCATGTCTGACTCTTTGTGACTCCATGGACTGCAGCACACCAGGCTTCCCTGTCCATCACCAACTCCCAGAGCTTACTCAAACTCATGTCCACTGAGTCAGTGATGCCATCCAAACATCTCATCCTCTGTCACCCCCTTCTCCTCCCGCCTTCAATCTTCCCCAGCATCAGGGTTTTTTCCAATGAGTCAGTTCCTTGCATGAGGTGGCCAAAGTATTAGAGCTTCAGCTTCAGCATCTGTCCTCCCAATGAATATTCAAGACTGATTTCCTTTAGGATGGACTGGTTTGATCTCCCTGCAGTCCAAAGGACTCTCAAGAGTCTTCTCCAACAACACAGTTCAAAAGCATCAATTCTTTGGCGCTCAGCTTTCTTTATAGTCCAACTCTCACATCCATACATGACTACTGGAAAAACCATAGCTTTGACTAGACTAGACAAAACCACAGCTTTAACTAGACTAGAGTTTCTTAGGTTGGTTGTGAATCCTGCCCCACCCTCCCACCCCACCCCTGCCCCAGGCTAGGTAACAGGGAAGGTTAGATCATTTGCAAACACTGTATTCCCTTCCTCACATCTGGAGTTTAGCTCACTTTGCTCCAGAAATCCTATTTCCTGAAACAACTGAGATCCAGAAAAATGACTGATGGTCGGCTTCTGGCTCACATCCTCCCATTATTTTTTCCCCTAGCTTTTCATTTAGATTACTTAGTTCACTAGGCAAGAAATGAACCCCGTGCTACAGATATTTTGCCTCTGAGTTTTGCACATTTCTTGTCTGCCCTAAGTGTTTCATCATAGAAACATCTCATTTATATTTGTTAGTCACCAGTCAGTTCATAAAATAGCAACTATTCCTTCAAGATCTTCAAATATGATTGAACAAAACTAAATTGATTTCAGAGAAGCTGGTGTCGTTGCTGGCTTGGGACACTGTGTCACCACTGGGGCAAACCATTTGGTTGAGAATAGATGTATTGTATCTGCAAATTATTAACCACACGTTACATGAGAGAAACTTTAGAAAATGGATGTGACTTCCTTAACCCGAGTGCTCCAAGTTCACTCAGTATGGTCTTCCAAAGGCAAAGCTACTAGGAGTCTCCAAGCTCCATCACACAGGACCATACGCTTTCTCAGTAATGGTGTTGCTACCCTTTTCCTCATGACTCCTTCTTGGTTGCAGGTCATGAGCATGTCAATAGTGTGTGCATTCATGCTCCGTCGCTAAGTCATGTCTGACTCCTTGTGATCTCATTGACTGTAGCCCACCAGGCTTCTCCGTCCATGGGATTTCCCAGGCAGGAATACTGGAGTGAGTTGCCATTTCCTTCTCCAGGGGGATCTTCCTGACTTAGAGAAGGAACCGCATCTACTGCTTGGCAGGTGTACTCCTTACCACTCTGCCAACTGGGAAGACCATGTGAATAGAGCGTAGTTTTAAATCACAGAATGAGAGCCTTGAGCCCACATATTCACTAAGGTAGAAAAGGTTTCTATTGGAGTCACAAAATCTTCTATCAAAAAATCTGCTGATTTTCAACTATGGTATTGGACACCCTTGCTGAAAATAGTGTTTTCCTTGTACAAAACTTCAATCCCCACATATTGAAGCTTAAGCTCGTTTTCTTGTGATCCTTCCTCTCTCCTAATCCTCAAGGGAGAAAGGTCCATCTCAGTCATCCGGTATTTTTCTCCAGGTTTTCTTAATTAAAATGACTAAGCAGATATTCAGAGGCCTTGAACCCTTGATGTTGCTGCTGCTATGGCTAATTAAATGGCAAAGAGTGGAATTCATAGGTATGATTAATTCCATCAGGATACTTTATGGTTTTAAAGTTCATAAATTATGAAACAATGAAATTTTTATATGGGTTATAGGATTTTTCTTCATAAGGATCAGAATCAATTAGTGTGTTCCCCACTGATTTTATTTATCTATTTCTTTGATTTAAATATAAACCAGAGATAGGTTCAGTACGTTCTACAGCTTAAGTATTTAGAGAATGATCTCAGAAATAGGACACAATGAAGACCAACCCTACTAGTCTAGAGCAGTGCAAGCATAAGGCTCCCTGGCTTTTCACTCTGAATGGGGGTCAGGAGAGCCAATCAATTGCCAAAATATTGATTCTGTAGACCTTTTATTTCCAAAACAGAATTCCCCCAAATGATCTGAGTAGGAGAGACTCTATGCCAGCTGGTAAATGTGTCAGGTTATGTTACAGAATACAGTAGTCACTCTTTCTGTCTCTAGAATTCCAGTGTGACATTGACAAGATTTCCTTAAATCATATTTTTCTTTCTGCTTGGAGTTATGTGGCAAGAGCTTTTGCTAATGGCTTTTCTCTAATCTCCTCATTTGTATTTCTATCCAGTCGTTTCTCTGGGCTTTTGGGTATAATTAAATAGACCACAAAAGGTGGTACTTGCTACCCAGTCTCTTCAATAACCCCTCTGCTGCCCTAGCCAGTTACTGGCAGGATCCCAGTGTTGCTTGGCCCTGGTACACTTGAATCCACCTCCCACTCCCAGCGCCCTCCCTTTGAGTTCATCATCAGTCCTTGACCTGGTAACTTGTCACTCAGATGTTTTGATGGACTGTTAGCAAAGGTGCAGAGCCAGCCAGCAAGAGGCTCTGATTATGTTTATCTTCACGGAGGAAGGGTGTTTGAAATCTTTTCTGAGTTTCAGAAAGACAGCCAATTCCTTCCTGCTTAGAAAGTACTGAGGCTGCTCCTGATTAGGCTGTCTCAATTCTCTCGTTTTTACTCATCACAGTCACATCTGTTTGGGTTTCTGTCTCTCTCCTGGAGATGCCTCTTGAGAGCAGGTCCCCTCAGCTTCTTTCCAGCTCCCCTGAGTCCTGCCAAAAGAGACTGGCAGACCAAGATCAGCCTTCTCTGCTCCAGTAGCTCACATACCTCTCCCTGAAAAGAATACCAAAGCCTGCTTCTCAAGTGAACCCAGGAGGAATGGAGCCAAAGAGACTTTCAGATTTTTCTTTGGGATTCCCATGTAGAGTTTATATTCTAATGGGATGGGAAGAGAAAGGGCAGAGGGCAAGTATGAGGAGGAATAGGGGCACAGGCGCAAAAATCATAGGCTCCCAGAGTCAAGAAGACTTTCTAGAACATCTCATCCCAAGGTTTTCAAATGTTTTGTTTTCAGCAGTATCATCTTTTTTATTTTTATTTTTTTGTAAGAAATCATACGAACAAGTCTCAGTATATAAAAGTGAGGAAAACGGAAGTGCTATGATTGAAACACAGGTGAGGGAACTTACATCCTTCTACTCTTTGGGTTCTGCAGGATACAACTGGAAAGCCATTTATCATGTTTCAAGGATGACTTTAAAGATGGGAAAACTGAAGCCCCAACAGGGGAAATGACATGATAAAGGTCACACAGTGGTAAAGACCTGTGCCTCCTGTCACTCAGGCTAGTGAGTTGACTTGGAGAAAGGAGCCAAGAATGCTTTCTTCCTGAATCAGATGAAGGAGAGAGCCTGGTGGAAAGTGCAGTGAGTATCAGAGGTCTGGGAAGAGTTGCAGTGAGTAGGGCCACCTAGCATAGAGGAGTTGTGAGCCTTGGAGTTAAGCAGGAAGAATTGAAACTCTAGATCTGTAGGAGATCTGGAAAGTTCCCCTACAAGGGTGCAGGGTGAACTGGTAGGAACAGAGCAAGACAGGAGAAAAGGGCACATTGGAAGTGAGTGTCAAAGGAAAGGGCTTCCCAGGTGGCTCGGTGGTAAAGAATCCACCTACTAATGCAGGAGATTCAAGAGATGTGGGTTTGATCCCTGGGTCGGGAAGATCCCCTGGAAGAGGAAATAGCAACCCACTCCAGTATTCTTGCCTGGAGAACCCCACAGACAGAGGAGCCTAGCAGGCTACAATCCATAGGGTCACAGAGAGTCAGACACGACTGAGCAACTGAGCATGCATGTACATCAAAGGAAAGTTCTTAATTCATCCTTCCACTGAAATGCCACACTCCCGGTCTGGGGTGGCAGTGTGACAGAAAGGAAAGGCAAAATATGCTTCTCTAGGGTGACCTGCAAGTCTTTCTTTCATTATTGCCTTCTCAAGATGAATGAGTTTTTAGCACAGGTCTCCTCTGAGGGTTTCATTGTTGTATTAACACGCTTCTCTGAGAGCACCTGAGAAAGACACAGGCAAGTTAGGAAAGGATGAAAAGGTCTGCTCCATTAATGGTTAAAGTGATTGTACAACGCAATTTGGACCCAAAGTGAAAGTGGGTTTCCTTCCATCCCTTCCCCACCCTTCTTCCCCCAACACCCTCCTCCCTTGCCATGATCCCTCTCCAGTGACAGCCCTCAGATTCTCTTACTGGAAGAGACAGCATGCATGTGGTCTGTAGACAGGTCACAAAGAGTTAGAGACCCCTATGTCTGGTCTTGCCCATCACATGTCATTTGTTTTCCTGTCCATGGAGTTGAAAGGATAAAGGCAGGATAAAAATCAGCAGAAGTACATTTTATGGGCTGACAGGGACATGGGACAGGGAGAGACTCTGGTTCCCCTGATACCTCTCATTTTTCAAGAGAGGTTAGAGCAAGAAAGATATATATAAATACCCAAAGAATCATCCGGTTGTCAGCTTTGATCCAGTGGTTTCATGTGTTCATAGCATAGAGTTTAATTCTCTAATTTATATGTGTAAAAAAAGCCTGGGGTGGTGGGTAGGAGTCAGAAAAAGAGTTGATGTATTTACATGTTTGTGTTTGAGTCTCTGTAATGGTGCGCCGCTTCTCTTCATTATATATCCCCGAAGTCTTCTCTGCATCTGTTTTCCTCAAATCCCATCTGCAAATACCTTGTGAGTGATGTTCAGACAAGCAAACAGTGAGTGCTGACCTGGTGGAGAAGCAGTGGGAAGAGCCTGGGAAAGCCCTCTTTATTTTCTCAGTACCATTCCCTTATTCTTCCCAAGTTCTGTCCCTTGTCTGAATCAGGACTGTGTTTTTCTTTAGCTTTGTCATGCCTGCTTTGATGCAAGGTCCCAAGAGAGAAACAAGAGGAAAAAAAGGTGGGTTTGTGGTGGTGGTGGTGGGGAAGTCTTGAAGGTAGTACACAGCAGAAGGTAAAAGCATGCATAATGAATGAGTAGGAATCTCTTAACTGTCCATCCCACACCCCAAATATTTGGTCCTGGTCAGAGCTGCTTTCAACCCCTCTCTTAGGGAGATTATTTCCCTTCATTGTAGTTGGAATTTAAATCAAATACCTTCTAGCCAGGAGACATCTTTGTACCCTTCAGAATCAGTATCAATCAGTCACTTGTCAATTATTTTTAATAAACTTTTCTTGAGCTTAAACTATGTGGACAGAAAACGTGCCAGGGGGTGGGAATATAGTGGTGACCAAGACCCAGTCCCAATTTTTAAGGCATTCAGAGTCCCAAGGGAGCAGCCCAGGGTTTTCCCCCCATGAATTAAAGTCTAAAGATACTTCAGTGGACTTGAGATGCTAAAACTTTTCTACCTTGTCCTCCCTTTTCTCTTGGGAAAACGCAAAGCAGGAAAGAGTGGTAGACTAACCTGCAGGAAATTTCAGACTGTTCGGCATCATTGTCCCGTGTCTATCCATTTCAGTCACTGCAACCTTCAGGCCAGTGCACCTCAGCAGACACAGCTGTGCTTCCCATAGGGCAAGAGACACTTCAAGATTGGGGAAAGGTGGAAGGGAGATGGCAACAGCTTACCCGGTGGAGCAGTGAAATTTACAGAAGGTTCAAGAGCTTTAACTCTGACAGGCTAAAAGTAAGAAGCCTGAAAGATTTCAGTTTCTTAGTTGAGGCTCAGGCCCAAAAGGTCAGGAAAGGACCAGAGCCTGGGCATTTGGTTTTGCATCTGCAGCAGTTCTGAAAAGAGCCAGAGGTCTAGTCGACAGAGCAGTAGTGATAGCTCCATGTCAGAGCCGTTGAGGGGCTTCCTTTCTGGCATAGATGGGGCAGAACCTGTGAATTGAGTGAGGCGGGCAAAAAGCCACACTTGATTCCTGAATTGGAGGGAGGCAGGCTGCCTGAGTTTGAGGAGCAGGGGAAATAAAAGAAAAAAAAAAGAAGTTAAAATATTGGAGACGCGCCAGAGCTTAAAGAAAGGCTCAGCTCTGCATTTCCCAGATACTGCTTCTGCACACGACTTCTTTGCGTGGATCCCAAAGCCGAGCTGAACGGTGAGGGGGCGCAGAGGGAAAACGGGGTTCGGAAGGCACAAACTGGCCTGAAATGAAAAGTCAGCAAAAACCACTGGGTGGCAGCGTGGTGTGCGGGCGCAGCTCTGCAGTGCCTGCTGCTACTGCTGCGGCCGCGGGGGGAGGCCGAACCCGTCTGCGAGCCCCGGCCTCGCGCCTGAAAGGCTACAAGTGTCGCCATGCGAAAAACCTCAGCGAGTGTGTGTTAGGAGGGGAGTGCGTGTGGCGAGTCCCAGCCCGGGGCTGGGGGCTGGCGAACTTCGGTTGGGCTCCAGCCCGGGCGTCCTGGGGCCAACTCCGAATCACCCAGGAACGGAACATCCCACCCCGCCATCCCCCATCTCCAAGCAACCCCCACCCGCCTCCCCGCGCCTCCAACCCAACTGCCTCATCCCGGCGTCTCCTCCATCACTGTTTCCGCCCGAGGCTCCTCTGGGGAAGAGGCGGGGAGGAGGGTTTGGGCGATGGGGCAGTGCCGGAGCCCCGACAGGTGTTAGCCCGAGCGGCCCGCCGGGGACTTGAGGGGGATGCGGCGGGTGGGGGCGGCCGGCGGCGGGGCGCCGGCGGGCTGGGCTCCGGGAGGGAGGGGCCACCGGGGGAGGGGGCCGCGGGAGGCCGTCGCGCTCTTCCGGAGGGTGCCTGCAGCGACAGAATTCCTATACTGAGTCGGTGCCGCGCCCAGAGCAGCAGCGGCGGCAGCGGCGGCAGCAAAGATGCGAGGCCATTACCTGTTTGAGCCGCGTCGGAAAGCTGGCACGGGCCAACTTTTCCCGATCGGCGGGCCAAGAAGTTGCAAGGACTAGTGGGAGGCTCGGAGGGGCCAGGGCGAGGGCGCGCCCCCCCATCCCCACCCCGCACGGTCCCTCCATCCCCCCCTCCCTGCAGCCGCCCGCGCTCCCGGCCTCGCTCTCCCGCCCGCGCTCCCTCCCTCCGCCCGCCTCCCTCCTCCGGCCCCCTCCGCGCGGCACCGGGCGGGGGGTGCCGCCAAACTCCGACCCGAGCCACTTGGACTCGCAGTGTCCTCCGGGCGCAGGGGCCGAGCGCACGCACTCGCGCCGCTCTGCCGCCACCGCCTGCCAGCCAGTCTCGCCCGCGAGCCCGGCCCGGGGCTTGTGGCGTCGGCTCGGACCCAGGCAAGCCGGCCGCCCGCGCGGGAGCCGGACCACCGCCGGAGGAGCTCGGCCGGGATGCTGAGCCCCCTCCTCGGCTGAAGCCCGAGCGCCGAGAAGCCCGGGCAAGCGCCGGCTCCGGAGACGAAGGCGGCGGAGGCGCGGGAGGAGGAGGCGAACCCGGAGAGGGGCCGCGAAAGAAGTGGTGGTGGTGGGCGTCGTGGCCATGGCGGCGGCTATCGCCAGCTCGCTCATCCGGCAAAAGCGACAAGCCCGCGAGCGCGAGAAATCAAACGCCTGCAAATGTGTCAGCAGCCCCAGCAAAGGCAAGACCAGCTGCGACAAAAACAAGTTAAACGTCTTTTCCCGGGTCAAACTCTTCGGCTCCAAGAAGAGGCGCAGAAGGAGACCAGGTTGGAAGGGGGCTCTTGGCTGGCTTTTTTTTTTTTCTCTCTCTCTCTTCGTACTTTACGAGTATGGAAGGGGCTGGGGGGCGTGGATGGAAGCGGAGGTGAGTTTGTCGGTGGCCCATCTAGTGCGGATGTGGCCACCTAGCCGGTGTGCGTGCGTGGGAAGCGATCGCTCTCTCGCCTCCTTCGTAACAGTAACAGGCTTGCTGCATTGCAACTGCCGTGGGACAGGCGCAGAGCTGGGGGGCATACCCTGCCCAGCGGGCGCGCCATCAGCTTCAGACAGGCCACATGTGTGCAAGCTCTGGGCAGCCGGGACCTCTGGGCAGCCGTGTGGATGGCGTGTTTTGCAGGCGCGGAGCCGGGCAGACCCCTGCCCACCCCTCCCCCGAGGGAGAACCCAGGGAATCCCTCCCTTGCCTTCATCCCCGCAGCGCTGACCCTTCCCCAAGGACCCTGGGTTTCCGCTGTCTAGGCATTCTGTTTCTTTGGTCACTTTTAAGCTTACTGGGACAGACTTGTGGTGTAGCTTTGAAATATTTGCTGGAGAGGAGGGGGTGGATTCCTAGAACCTGTGGCCGAGAGCTTAGTGATCTGGTTCGATTAGTCAAATTGGTTGGTTACTTGCTCCTAAAATGCAGGATTGAAGAGAAAATTTAACCAGATCGTGGGTCCTTTTGAACCAATTCAGTGAGAAGAGCAGCGCGGTGTTCCAGCGCCAGGGGAAATTCACACAGCTCGAGGTGTCGGGTTGCGTCAAGGTAGACCTTCAGGCGAAGAAGCAGTTTCTTTGGCTCCTCTTAACCGAATGGATCCTTTACTCAATTGTCTTACTTGTACTAGATACATATTACAGAATTTCTGACGTATCAGTCTGTTATTTCGCTATTTGTGTGTTTTACACATCCTGGAATGAACATGCAGACATGCATTTTCTGCTTGCTCGAAGTTTTTAAGGAATTAGCTGTAAATTAGGCTTGCTTTGAAACAGGTTTAAGCGGTGGCAAAGCATGTTTATGTGGTCTGAATAATGACATAAATATTATTTCAGTGCAGGTGTCTGTATTCAATAAAAGCAAATTTTGGATAGCACGGCTGTTATTGATAAATGAGGTGCTTCATTAATCTATGGTGATTCATAATTGAAAATTATCTTGAGAACACATATTTTGGATAATTACATTTCTGATACTAAATTTGAAAATAAGTATGAACTAATTTTCTTGCCTCCCCACCAACAAAACCCCTGCTCTTTGCACGCATTTTCCCCTAAGGATAATTAATATGTTTGTTTTATTCTCCTTCCCCCCCCCCCTTTTCTGTATGGCGGCTCAGTTTTCTAAATAGAAATCCTTTGATGGGGTTCCAGATTGTTTACGCAGTTTTAACCTTCTTAGAATGGAGGGGATGCTTTATTCCAACTGTGGTGATTCTGAGGGAAACTTTTGCTGGTGTGTTTTTGGTCCCTGCTTGGAAAACCACTCTAAATCTCATCTTAGTGTTTCTCCTTTTCCTTCCGCATGAGAAGTGGCTCGTTGTTAAAAGGCAGAATATGCCCCTTGCCAAGCCATTTTGAATGCTCAGTGAGATGAAGTGCCACTCTGTAAGCCAAAGGACACGCCATCAGAAACTGTCTCTGCGGTCAGTAGCTTTAGGGCTTTACCAATGTTACCAGGTGGCAGTCACATGTTTCTTCAGTCCGGAGGTTGGTTCTGAAACTTGCAGTTTGTTTGCTTGTTTTCCTTCTTTCAGAGGACTCTTTATAAAAAGTGTCATTTGACCTTTTCCACTAAAATGTATAACTGGAATTAGAATTCTAAGTCTTTTCAACCATATGTGCACAACTTATCAATTGATCCCAACCCTCTTTCTCTTTGCAGAGCCTCAGCTTAAGGGTATAGTTACCAAGCTATACAGTCGACAAGGTTACCACTTGCAGCTGCAGGCAGATGGAACTATTGATGGCACCAAAGATGAGGACAGCACTTACAGTAAGTGACTGCAAAATAAATAATAGTATATCCCAGCATATTGTTGACACTTTCTTTCTTTCTTTTTTTTTAAGTAAACAACCCTGCTTAATCCCGAAGTGAATCCAAAATAGAGTCAGCACTATATCATCCTGTTTCAGCAGGTTAGCCTAAAGGAAGGGGAACATAAAAATATCTAAAATAGTGAACTGTAGCAAATAATGTTGACACCATCTGAAGAACAGTCCAAATGTCATCTCCATGGTAATCTGGATAGATTTATGGCTGTCCTTTGGATTTTATTACTTTTTTCCCACAGAAAATTTACTCACCCCCACACTGATCCTGAAATAGCACAGTTATCTCTACTCTTAAGCACCGGTCTCATCCCAAGAGAGAAGAGTGGTTTCATGTCAGGAGAATTCATCATTACAAGCTTTCACTTCTGTTCCCCCTGCCCTACACACACTGATAATTCTCAGACTAATTGGGATTTTAACATTGAGATACTTCCACAGGTGGGTAAAGAGATTTCTTTGAGCACTTTATTTTTAATCGTGATTTAAGTCAAGACCAAATTGGAGACCATCATGGTGAACCTAAAAGAGAAACACATCAAAAAGAAAGTTTTATTTCCAATTACTGAAGGATAGTGATTCCAAGATGTTATATAACCTTTTGTGATTGGCTTTATTTATTTGGAGTCATAAATGCATGAACTCCTTAATAGTGACACCCTCTTCAATGATAATAATTGGTGGGGTTTTTTTTTTTTTGCAATTAGAAGATTGCTGTAGACATATTCGATGTTTCATGAGACTAAATCACCTAATTCTCACAATTCCTTCCCAGTTTTCTGTAATTTATATTGCATTTCCCTCAGACTTCATTAATCTCCCAGAAATTGTGCCATTGCCAAGAAAAGCCCACCTGAAAGCTAACAAGTCCTCTGTGACATTTCCAGAGGTACGGGGCTAGAGAGAACAAAACCATAGACAAGGGTTCCAATGTTGAGTGTTAAAAGAGTTTCACATGTTTTAAGACAGCTTCCTGGGCTGATTGATGGCCAAGGCAAGACCTCAAGAGGAAGTCACCTTTAATTACCCTTAAAGAAAGCTCTGTGGGTACCTAGGATGAAAAAGTTCCATACATTTCATAGTTGCCCATAGTTTTCATAGTTCTTCACTGTTTTGCAAAATGCTGTACTGTTGCAGTTCTACAATGAGTATGCTAGATGTTCTTTCAGGTATACTATTCTCTTTGAAAAAATGAGTCAAGGCTAATTAGAGGGTTTTACTGTTCCCCTATAACAGACGTGAGTCCATCATAAAACGTTCCCATGAATTGCTGCAGTCCATGGGGTCGCAAAGAGTTGGACCCGACTTCGTGACTGAACAACAGCAAAGCTGCTCGTCTTTCCAAAGTGCCTCAGCAAAACAGATTCGTTGGGCACTACTAAAAGGAAGTTCATGATCAGCTGCTAATGACCCCCATGCAGTCAGGTTTTCCCTCACCTACTTTTAACATTTTCTGCAGATTAGTGCAGAAATCAGTGAAAAAGTTTATTTTGGGTCCAATGTTCACATACCTCTCCTGAAAAGGAAAAAAAACCCGGACGGTTCATTTGTTGTATAAGCAGTGATACAGCACACACCTCAAGATCACACTGTATGTAGTCATTGTAGAGTACTATACACACACACATATATCTACACATAGACACATGCGTATACACACACACCTGTGTATGTAAATAAGGCTCCATTTCCTTAACTGTGGACTCAGGTAGTCAGTTTTACTTTTCAGTTCGTGCATATGCATAGCTTCTGCCTTTGGTTGTCTTATAACTGACTGATATGCATGACATTTCTGCATACTAATGATATTGTTGGGCCTTAAAAGAGCCAGAGTCTGTGTTTAGGCAGAATGAAATAATGAGAGGTGAGTCAGCCAATGGTGAGTATTACCATAAGATGAAGCACACAAATGAAGTGTCTCAGAAGAAATAGCAAGTCTGTGGGGCTTGACTGCCCCAGCAGCCAAGTGTGATCAGAGGCCAGCGGGCTAGCTTTTCTTCCCACTTGAGTATATTGTAGGGTGTAAGTCATCATGAAACAAGAATATTTAATGGTTAAAGTAATAATTAAAATGATCATCATTAAAATGGAAGTCTTAACTATGCAGATGTATTCTTTTTTTCCCCCTAAAGCCAAGCAATTTTCTTGGCATTCATTATTTATTTTGTTTATATACTATTTCCTTAACATGCATTCTTGTTATTTATGTTTATATTTTTCTTAATTTTTAGGGTTTTTCAACATATTTTTTTCTCACTTGGTTCACCTTGGTTGATTTTATGATATTTTAATTCTGACATGATAAGCCAGATCATGATAAAACAAATCAATTCACATTTACCAAGATACATCTATTTCTAAAAGCATATATTTGGTATTATGCATTTAAGCTGACCTTAAGTAGCTTTATTACAATCGTAAATATCAGTCCAGTAAAATCTCACCATGAGCAAATCAGCCATTGTAAATTATATATTGCCCCCTGAAAAGGAAAAGATGATAGACATTTCATGAGAGCAGTTTTATTATATCTGCCTTGGATTCAGTGAGGGTGATGTTAGAATAGGCAACTTTCCTTTCAAGTCTCCAGTAGTGTTACCAATTTAATGGGTCAAGTCTTTCTGATCAACATTAAGATATACTTTTTAAATTGCTCCCTTTGAGAAGTTGATCTTAACCCAACTGATTAAAAAAAAGATGGCCTCCTTTTTGTATTAAGCAAACACTGAGTGCCAACTCTGTGTACATCTCTAAGGAAAACGGGTCTTTCAATGTACAAGGAGTTTAATTGTTTTCATGTAGATACAACAGGAAACAAGAAATGGGGCCCTTTTATTTCTTCCTCAAAATTTTGACAGAAACGGAAGAAGAAATATCAGATGTTTAGTGAATGTGTTTTAGATACACACAAAATCCATTGTTTTCTTCTCACGCTTAGCATATTTTCATCCTAATCAAAATAATGTCCTAAGTCCATGAAGAAGTACTCCAGATTTAGAGAAACAGAAGCATATTGGAGAATACTTAATCTGTGCAAGCTCACCCTTGATGTAATAATTTCTTTGCATTTTTATCTGGAAAGACTGTCCCTTTAGACAGACTTGTAACAAACCTGTTTATGATCTTAATTGATCATAAATTCATCTTAATGATCTTAAATGTTTATGATATTAAATGTCTACAGAAAAACAATTGGACTGGTATCACCAGTCACTCTCCACTTTTGCTGTTTTCTTCAATTTTTTATTTTACCATGGTATTTTTTATTTCTGAATCGGGCATCACAAATATCTATGGTACATAGTGAAAAATCCATGTGCCACTGTATAGTTCATACCATTATTCAGGGATAGATAATCCTGGGCATGGGTTACTCATATTCTTTGCTTCTCTTCCTTCTACTGCTATCTGATGTTTGAGAATTAAACATTTTATTGCCCATTAAAACACACGTCAGAGTAGTTGGGGCATGTGGTGAAAATCAAATCTTTCTTTCTTTCTCTTTTTTTAGCTTGTTACCACCTGCATTCAGGGGACTAAGAAGGTTCAGAATACTGTAAAAAATGGAGTTCTAGAAACAATTCTAAACATCCTTTATTACCTGTCATATATCATCATCTATTAGTTTGATTAAACTAGGACTCCAGCCTACGCTGGTGTTCTAGTTGTCTAGTGCTATGCCTTTTAAGCCAAACCCATAAGGAGGTCTTTGTTTGATTTCATTTGATTTCTTAGATATCAGAATTTTAAAACTCTTGAGCTGTTATGTAATGGGACTGTGATCTATTACATTTCAAAAATATAATATTATCATGATTTCACCATACAGATTGCTAGCAGTCCACAAATGTAGGTTGAGCACCTGCCGTGAGCAAGGTGCCATCACAGAAAGAGCTGGAACATATACATGACATGCTGAACAAGATCAGACTTCACTCCTGGGCACTGCATGGTCAAATATAGCATGAGATCCTGGCTTCCAATCTGTGCAATTCCTTTCCCTCACCTCACATAACAGAAGGGCACAGCTTTTAATATGATGAATATTGAATGAAGTGCCATCAGCAGCATGTGGTAGGAACACTTGCATTTTGCACCATACAATCTGTCCTAGCTCCTCTGTGGTAACACCCTGGTTTTAAGGGGAAGGTACATTGTAGGCTCACCAAGGAATATTGAGTTCTTCATTAATATTTCTCATCTCTATAACTCCACCTACTGCAGTAGAATCTATATACATCAAGATAAGAGAGCTGAGAAAAAATATTCTTGCCCACGGGGTGACTACGTTCTTGCTCACAGAAATGATAGCAGACCGATTTATCATCCTCCATAAACTTACACACCAAAGCAAAAATCGTCAACATTGGTCTAGGAGTCTTGAGAGAAAGGTGCACAGGCTATTTTCAAAAGATGTGTGTGGCAAGCACTATGTTTTAAAAATGTACTGTTTTATTTTTATTCCTGGTGTAGGAGGGAGTAGACAGCTGGCAGGGGGAAGGCACCCACTGCTTTTCTCCAGTGAGTGGTGTGTGATTGTGAGGACAGCCGGGATGTAAGTTTCACGCAATCAGACCTTCAAATGGAGAAATGAAGTCCTCTTTGGCACCAGCCAGCTGCCCGCTTACAACTATTTAGGGAAAAAAATTAAATAAAATTCTCAAGTTTGTTGTTTTTATTCCTATAACCTTTGCTCCCGGAGACTAAAAGCTAAGACCCCTCTGAACCCCATCTTAGAAAAATGTTCTTTAAGAAATACTACTCTGGGAACATAAGATTCCAAAATGACTTTTTTTTTTTTTTAAGTCCTGGATTTCTTTTTTTTACCGGTTGTGTCAGAAATAATACAGATAATTTAGGTGAAGGAGTTGGACTAGTGTCTTTGCTAAGATTCTAGGAATCTCTCCCCAACTGGTAGATCATATCTGTGTCTGTGAATCTCAGCAGTTGTCTAAGAGAGCAGTTTAAAACCTTGGTTTGTTGAAGATAAAGTTATTTAATATGTAGACTAATTCCTGGAACTGGATCGCTTCAGAAGCATCAAGATTCCCCACCTCCAACACTACAAACCATGGAATTCCTTTCCATTTTCTCCAGGGTGTTTGAAAATTACATCCCCAATATGTGACTACAACCATGAATTGAGGGTACTGAAAGGCGGAAGAGGCTTTATCATCTATATCTATCTAGCCATATATACATATATGAATATTCTTACCAAGCAGACTTTACTTTTGGAAGACCAGATAGCCCTGCTGGAAACATTGAAAAGCTATGGAATTCGATATTGTAACCTTGTTTTCACATTCTTTTTGGTTGCAGCTCTGTTTAACCTCATCCCTGTGGGTCTTCGAGTGGTGGCTATTCAAGGAGTTCAAACCAAGCTGTATTTGGCAATGAACAGTGAGGGATACCTGTACACCTCGGTAAGCCTTTCACTGTGCTTATGTTTTGATTATTCTAGTTTTCATCTGATCTGAAGGGAAATTGCTGCACATGTGTTATCACTGCAGGTTTGTGTGATTCAAGGAGGAGTGTTCTGAATGGAAATATTCAAAAAGACAAATTAATTTCCAATGAAAGTATATATATTGCTAATTAATCATTTGAAGCTAGCATTTTTGGTGTAAAATTCAAAGACTCACTAAACATTTTTGCATACATTGGCATTTGGGTTGTTATTTTCAACCCAAATGTCTGTCTTGCTGACTTGCTTTGCAACTGTGGGAAGCAAAGCCATTTCTACAACTCAGTTCAGCATATATCTATCCATGTTTACTCCTAAGGAAATTAATGAGACCACTTCCTCAAATCAACTCTAGGACACAAAGAACAGTTTTAGAAGTGTTTCTTTATCTTACCTTTCAGTTCAATTAGGTCATGTTTGCTATCTCTAAGTACTATTTTTCCATCAAGTACACTCTTCTTACATACAAATTCCAGCTTGGCTTTTTCTTAGAAGTTTGTGATGAATGAAGTAAAAAGTGAAACTTTTCTCAAGAAATTTATACACAATGTAGACAACAGTTTGGCTAGGAACCTGGGACCACATTAAGCTTTTTAAAATTTTATATTTAAATATAGGCAGAAATGGTACAGTGCCAGGGTTAGGATTTTACTTTTAGCAGTAGATCTAGTTACAGATTACAGGAAACCACTTAATATATGGATATTTTTTAATCTTTGTTTTGAATTTCATATAGTCTAAGAAAAGGATAAGATGTTAAAAATGGAGAAAATTGCTTGTCAGACTTTGTTCTAGATAGCCTTGAAGCAGTCTATTACCGTGACTAAAGATATCTATTTCTCAAAGTGCAAAAGTGGTTACCTTTAAACACTCTTGCTCTGGCCTGTTCCTTAAATTTGTTTCAAAGCCAGGTATGTAGAAAGATTCTTAGAAATGGTGAAAGCATATCATAACTCTGTTTTTCAGAGACTAGGATGAGAAAGAGGGGAGGGAGAAGAGTGGAACCGAAGGGCCCATTCATTTGGTAAACTGGGGTAGAACATTTCAGATTTCACAATAAAAGATTAGCAGCATAATCTTCAAATCCCAGTCCCTATCAGCATTCCCATCAGGCCATTTCTACTGTCTTATTGTTAAATAAATGCAGGGGTTTTACCCTTTTTACAAATGCAAGATTTGAATGTATCTCAAACTACATGAGATCTTTCAGTTTATTAAATACATGGCTAAGTAGGGCTTCCCTGGCGGCGCAGATGGTAAAGAATCTGCCTGCAGTACAAAAGGCCTGGGTTCTAACCCTGGGTCGGGAAGATCCCCTGCAGAAGGGAATGGCAACCCACTCCAGTATTCTTGCCTGGAGAATTACGTGAACAGAGGAGCTTGGCGGGCTACAGTCAATGGAATAGCAAAGAGTCAGACATGACTGAGTGACTAACACTCACATACACACACGTTATTAGAAACAATAGGAAAAGGGATTTGTCTTTCAGATTTGTGCATTGAGGTAAGGTAATTTAACAATGAAGGATTTTAATTAACCTCATTTAGATCAACAGACTACCTCACCAGGACCAGATGCAAAGGTAGGTTTTTCTTAAAGAAATGATTGCTTTCTGCAACTACTGTGCAGGCATGGGAACTAAATGGAATACGTGGGGCATACTTTTGAGAAGGTAAATAGCTATGACGCAGGAAGTCATTACTGGTAACGCATCCAGAATTTCCCTGAGTTTTGGTCACCATTGAGGTGCCCTGATGAGAGGATTGGGTTTTTTTTTTTTAATTTTAATCTGGCAATAGTAAATGTTTTTAAACAGTTTGGAGATAATATTTAAGTTAGAATGAGAAAATGTCATATAAGTTAGTTAGTATGACACATGCTCCCACTTAAGAAAATTAGGGCAAGAGTATTACATGGAGGGAATTGATGTCAAAACTCATACCCTACCATTCAAGTTGACCATTATTCTAGCAAATGGTAAATGTCAATGTGAGCTCATTCCTAAGGAAGGCCTTCCAGGGGACTCAACATTGTAGATGGATGGGCTTCCTTTCTTTGGTAGGCAGGCCAATCTATAGCAAATGTGGGTCTCTTTGTACACATATCCCATTAAGGAAAAGAAATCTTAAATATTTCCTATGAAAGAAAAGAAGCTATGTCTTGGTTAAGGAGGAGAGATGTCTGATTGATAATCCTGGAGTTCAGAGAAAAAAGATATCCAAATTCATCTGCTCCGGGAAAGAATTGGAATCTTCTCCAGGAAAAATTTTCTGATTCTTTGCATTACCTCTTACTGATTGTGACTTGGAGTCCCATCACCACATTGATCACCATCCTTAGTGGGTGATTCATTTATTATCATCTTATTTAAAATGTAGCACTCCAACTCTCTCAGAATATTGCCTGTCTTAGTGATTTTAGCAACACAAGACCAAAAAGCTAAATGACATATCTTATTTCATCAAGAAGAATGGGTAACCAAAGAGAAAGGATCACTATTTCCTTACATAAAACCATGGCACTTCTACTCCTGAAATATGGTAAGCAGTTTTGTTACCAAAGAGAAAATAGAATTGGACAGTGACCTGAGGAGGAAGCAAAAAGAGAAACAGGAAACAGAGGCTACTGCTATGGCAAGGAAAAAAATCTATCAGGAAGTTATCGAAAATTATCTTTGTGAGGGCTGAGTAAAGTCTGCCTTAAAACATTTGCAGTGGCAGGGGCTAAAAGGAGATGGATTCGGGAGGTATTTCGAGGTAGAATCATGAGGATTTGGTGGCTGTTTGGATTTGGAGGGAAAACAGGAGCACCATGTATGGTTGAACGTATATAGTTGCCATCCACTGCGCAGATAGAAGTGAAATATCTTTAGGTAGACATTGTTTAAAATGTGCACAGTATTATTAGGGGCCCTGAAGGAGAGTGAGAATTTTACCTTTGGCAGTTGAGTTGATGGTGAGCTATTAACCAAGGTGGAGAATAAAGGAAAAACAATAGTAGGAAAAAAAAGATACCCAAGTACAGGTTGACATAGGTATTTGAAAATATGACCCTAGAGCTTAAGAAAGAGGTGTGAGCTAGGGATAAAATGTGAGAGTTATCACATGTTGGTGGTGGCTGTTGCCATGAGAATAGCTGAGGAATACATAGCATGAGGAGCAAAAAAGAGTTTGTCAAATAATATTAGGCAATAATAGCATAGAAGCCCTGCAACAGAAGAACAAATTGTGACAGATGTCATAGCATTGTAAAAACCAAGTGGGGGGAGGGTTTTCGGAAGAGTCAACAATGTCAGATGCTTCAAAGAAAACAAGTAAAACAAGAACTAGAAATTTACTGTATGAAGGTCTTGAGCATTCTTGATAAGAGCACCTTGAGTGGAGTAGTAGAGACAGAAGCTAGACTTGAAGAGTGACTTGAAGAGTGAATGGGAAGAGACAGGGGACAGGCAGTAGTTGTAGAATTTCTAAGGGAAGGGGAGACATGGGTGAGTATTTAGAGGAGGACACAGAACTGAAGAAGGCTTTGAGGGTTCTTTGCCTCAGATTCTTAGATATATTTGTTAGCTGAAGGGCAAGAGCCAGTAGAGATGGAGATGTTGAAGACATAGGAGATGGGATCCTTTGTGGAGTAAGGGTCTCAGAGGAGTCAGAGAGAGAGTGATGGAATTGAATATGTGAGAAGATCAGATTCACCTTGAAGAGGTGCTGCTTCTACAGTAAATCGATGAGGACAGATGTGAACATAGGTGCACTGAATCTGCAGGTGATGGACAAGGAAGTTGAAGAATTTCCAGCTGGATGATTGAAGCAAGATAGAGTCATCAGCTAAAAATCAGGCATAGGGATGACATAGGGTGAAAGTTTGCAACAGTGGTTTTAGGAAAAGGGAGAGGAAAGAGATAGTCTAATGACCAGGGGTGGATAAACTGTGGCCCACAGGCCAAATCAGGCCTACCACCTATTTTTGTAAATAAAGTTTTACTGAGACACAGTCACGCCCATTTAAAAGCTTTGCAATACAATGGCAGAGTTGAATAGTTGCCACACAAAGCCTAAATTATTTATTATCTTGTTCTTTATAAAAAAAATATGTTTTTTGACCCCTAGTCAGATGATAGTTCACAATCTTAGTTACCTATGAGGATCACCTGAGGACCTCTAAGAAAATTCCATTCTGTATGCTAGACAGGAACCAATAATATCAAAATATCTGAGGGTGGAGTCTGTGTAGGAATAGTTTCTAAGGTTCCCCAGCTGATTCTAATGTGTAGCCTGGGTTGAAAACCACTAATAAGACAAGTAAGAAAAATGACTGCCGCACTGAGAACCACCCCCACCCCCAGTGAAGTCGGAAACCATGCATTTATAGACACTCTGTCCCATATCTGAAATTTCTGAAGCTGATTTTTTTCTGTTCTTGCAAACAAATTGCCTTTACATTTCTGAAGGACTGTTTCTTGAGATGAAAGAAAATGCTGATCCTTGGAAGAGCTTTCTTATTTTATTTCCTTTTCTGTTTCCTATCTTCTTTTGCATTTCTGCTTCTACATCCCTTGATTTCTTTCAAATTCAGTTTTACACTTTTGCCCTTTCTTACCCCCCTTTGGCCATTAAACAAAGAAACAATACCTCCATGTTGTTATTGCTACAGAGAGCAATTTGCTTTCCATGATTAATCTCAGGATTTTTGCACCTTTCCCCCCTCCCCACTCCCTTTTTTCCTTGTTGCCATGGGGGCAGACTTGATGTAGGCTCAGGTGGTAGTGAGAAACCATCTGTGGCACAGAGAATCATAATTAGCCATTATTTTATAACATATTTACTTTTGTCCATGATATAACTAAGTCTTTCTAGAACTGTAAGGAAATTATTACTCATTGTGTATTGAGAACTTTGTTCATACCTTTGGTTTTTCTTTACCAAGAATAATGAGTTGTACAGAAGCTTTTGAGAGTTTTTCAAAACTTAATCATATAAAGCTATTTGTTATACATATTTCAAAGCTGCTTGAGATAAACATTAACTAAAGGAAATCGAGTCTTAAATGTAAAAGTGTTATTAATGTCCTAGTATCTATTTTAATAGAGGAATAATAACAGATATTAGAAACAAGATAGTAAAGATTCAAAGCCGAGCCCAAAGCCTTATCTTTTGATTTTGAAATGTTCCAGAACTTAGTAACGGCATTTTCCCCTGACTAATTATTTACCATTCATCAACACTTGTTTTCCATTTCCAGAGTACACAGTGTTGCTTGGGTTACTGTAGGGGTAGCTAAAATGTATAGATAAGTAGAAATCCTTTGACAAGCAAAACTTTTCTATTCATATATTTCTAGAGAGGATTTTTAAGAGTGATTTTAACTGCTGTTTTATGGTCCTGGGCAAACTAGATGCAAGGCCAGAAAGCAGGTCTCCCTGAGTGTTAGCTTGATGCGATGGGAATGAAGCAGCGTGTGTTACTGATCCCGTGGGCCCAGGCAGACTTGGAATCTGAACTAAGGGGACATTTTCCTTCTCTATCGAATTATTTTTACCTAGCTTAAACTTAGCAAATTTCTTCTCCCATCACAGATGTGAATTTTGATGATCCATTCAAGATGTTTTACTGTATAGTTCTTGCTTTTTAAATTTATTTCGTGGCAACTAGCAAACAATCCATTGGGAGACAGTTTGAGTAAATACCTGCTCTCGAGAATGCAGTTTTTAACATGATATTTTCAGGTATCCCAAATCTCTTCAGAAAAATAGGATAATTAGTCAATAAACTGAGAAATGACCATTGTTGTTGTTGTTGTTGTTTTAGATAGACCATACAAGTTTACTATAAGCTAATTTGAGGTCAAGAAAATTTGTTCATTTTCCCCAAAATGAACAAGTGTCATAAAAAATGAGATTCAACAGCAAAGATTTCCTGGGTTCAGCATTCTAGTCACTAAGCTTAAATTCCATTATTTAATGGAAATTTAAATTGTCCAGGTAAATTAAAATGGGTTCTGATACATGTTTTGACTTCATACTATATGTGGGGGGATTGTTTATATTAAGAGGCCTCAGATGTTCAGGACATTTAGCTGTCAGCTGAGAACTTACTCTTTTACAGATTTATTTGGTTTCTCTGATTTTAGTATGTGACAATTTAATATCTAATTTTCAGTGACATGGCTTCACAGCTCAAGCCCATATTCTAATACAGAAAGGATGTTAAAGTTTAGATGAATTCATCGATCAATTCACAGTGATGAATGTACTCCTAGCAAACATTTGTAGCATGTAAAATGTTTGAGTTATGTCAAATCTGTATATCAGCAAGTTTGTGTAATTTAATTTCTGGGGTTATTATTACAGAAGCTTTTTAATTTAATAGAATTAAATGAAAGGGCACTGGTTTAAACATTATTGTTCTTTAGGGAAGTGGGATTGACTCAGTTATAAAAGAAAATACATCTCAAATGAACATGAGCACTATCCTATCCAATGCAGAAGAAAATGATCATTATGGATTTTGCATATAGCCAGTAGCCATCATGTATAGCACTCCCTACAAAACAAGTAGACACAAATTTTACCCTCTAATTAAAACATTAGTTTATGTTTAGTGTTTATGACCCTGGAAACTTAGATTCCAAATTTTGGTACCTACATCTAGAAAGGGCTTCTCTGGTGGCTCAGCTGGTAAAGAATCCTCCTGCAGTGTAGGAGACCTGGGTTCGATCCCTGAGTTGGGAAGATCCCCTGGAGAAGGGAAGGGCTACCCACTCCAGTACTCTGGCCTAGAGAATTCCATGGACTGTATAGTTCATGGGGTCGCAAAGAGTTGGACACAATTGAGCGACTTTCACACACTCACTCACATCTAGAAAACTTTTTTGTTTCCACGGCCTATGGGATTAAACATTTTAGATTGACACTTTCAGACTAATGGTTGGTAATTATACACATACATCCCTATTTCTGAGTGGTATCACTAAAATGGAAAATGTAAACAACGGGATTATTTTACAGGAAGAAAAGCAAAGAAAACAAGCACATTTTATTTGTTAATGAATGACTCTGCTAGCTCAAGGAGACAAACTTTATGTTTTAAAGAGGCTTGCAGTTATTATATTGGTACTATTGAACTAGAGATCCTAACAATTATGTAGTGAAAAATATACCAAAGTATCTGTATTCATCTTAGGTATTCCTTCAGAATACCGGTGAATCAGCATAATTTTCAAACCCAAAACACATTTCCTAAGTCACAGATTATTTCACATGTTTAGTTCTCTTTGCAGTTAATGGAAATTTCATTCAAATGTGAAAGAAAATCTAGCTTGGCATTATTTGAATGTGAAATTAGATGATTCTGGTTAGTTGTGCCTTCAAAGTCAAGGGCCTTCTCTTTATGGTCTCTGTAAAAAAGAAATAACCAAACTGGGAAATTATTCAGGGTGAAGCTCTTCATTTCTTAGGTGGAAAAAATGACTGAGGATGGTACTTTCTCAGAAATCAAGGAAACAATAGTGGTTGTAGCTAAATAGAATAAGATTGGCTCTCAATTCTGTTTTTGAGGCCAAGTTGAAAAAATAATCCAAATGAAAGGTCATTGGGATACATATTTAAAAGAGTGTCTCATGGCTTTCACTCAGAAGCTAAATTCATATTTTTAGGATAAAAAGCCAGTCTGTTGCAGCTAATAAATAAAATAACTGGCAAGAATAACAAAGAAGAATTTTAGCAAGTAAAACTGATGTAAGGAGGTAATACACGCACACAGACACATATGCATACGCACACAACACACATACAGGAAAGATAATGGAAGAAACCAATCTTATGTTCATTGCTCTGTTGCTATTACAGGATGAATTACTTTTTAAGTCCCAAAATAATTCAGTTTTAAATACATAGCCTGCACCAAACGTGTAATACCTTTAGAGATTGCTCTAGCAACATATTTGATAATGCTTAATAGCTTTGTAAAATAGAGCAAATAAGACTATTTAGCTGTATTTTATGTAATCATTCAGTGAATCTCATGGCTTGGTGCAGACATTGTTTTTAGTCCCTGTTTTCTTGTTTGTATAGTTTTTTAGTATAATGTTAATCTACAGTATGATAGAAAAACACAGAGCCTATCAAGACCTTTTTTCTTATTATCCTTTTTTCCATGAAAGCTGTATTTAAGAGTAGTTTGCCTACTAAATCCTATGCTCATTAAGGAATAACTGGTTTTATTTTTCTCCACCTCCCTCTTAGTCAGAGAGCAATGCCCAGCAAAAATTACCTTTTAAATAAATGTTTACTAAATTAATAAAGATGTGTATAATAAAGAATAAAGACAAAGCACATTATTTCTGTCAAGCCTTTTGAATATTTAAAATAAGTTAAAAGGGTCAATTTTAACCTTCCATCCTTCCTTGCAAGTGTTAACATTTCAAGATTACATAAGAAAGTGAATTACTGAGACATGAGAAAAAAAAATTGAAGGCAACAGCACTGGTTTCAATGGTTACACTGCTTAAAGGGAATTGTGACTTCTGAACAGGGAAACTTTAAATGAAAGCATTTCTCTGATCATTATAATAGCTGTAACCAAGGTTAATAACTGGCAAGCCCCTGACTAATACATTTAATATGTTTTGCCCAGGCTGAATGTGTGAATAGATAACACGTCTGTGCTAAAATTCTGATTAAGTTATTCATCAGATTCTCTGATGCTAACTGCTTTTGACAGTCTTGGAAGTGAAAATACTGGAAAAGCCTCAATTGATTTCTTGAAAAGATTTAACATATAGCCAGTAGCCATGTTACATCTCCTTCCATAAGGGCCTCAGATGTGTATAGGAGTTCTGGCTCAGCATAAAACAAGTAGCTAGAATGAGAGATGATGTCCATTTTTATGTGAGAAAAAAATTGTTGTAGAGATTTGGAAAAGTCAAAAGTAAGTAACAACCCTAAGGTGTCAGGACATAGATTGTAAAAATACAAAGGATGAAAAAATGCCTAACAGAGGGAGAGTATGAATCATCCCATAACACTGTTATAATTGAGAAAGAGACACTAGAAAATGACAGTGATAGCTTTCAGAAATGAGATGTCAACAGGTATACTCCTTTGTGTATAGCAAATAGTATAACAGAAAATCCTGTGCATAACAAACCCACTGCTATAATCTGGCCCCCAAATCAGCAAGGCTACAACAACCAAAGTGTTTGCTTGTTGGTTTGATTAAAAAATTCTCAGAAGTATTATATACAGTATTCCCTGGTCCCTGTCCACATCATCATAAGGACGATTTACTGTAATACAAGTGTTAACACTTTGCAGACTCTTTCCACTGAAGAAGTTATAGGCAGAGCCTAGGAGAGATCTGAAGCTGAGTATTTCTATACTGTGTCATAATCTCTTATTTAATTTTTTAAATTTTATTTTATATCAGAGTATAGTTAATTTATATACTTTCTAAATTAACTATTATTAATAGTTAATTCATAACCTTTAACGTACAAATGTCCTGAAAACTCCCTCCATTCCTCCAGTCTCAGACAGCCCAGTCACACATCTGGGCCTGAAATAGTCTAAGAGCTTTATCAACCAATCAATGATCAGATATCTGTGCAGCATCCACAGATACTTAGGCAGCCCCGTGATCACGTTCATCTCTACTGACGATGGCTGGAGTTTACAGTGCACATAAGGAGATTTGTCCTAAGTTCCGAGCCCTAATCGTTAACAGTTGACCTACTACTGGAGGGATCGACATAAACTGTTTCTCCCCGAGCTGGGCAGCCTGGTATGTGTGTGTGTGTGTTAGTCGCTCAGTCCTGTCCAACTCTTTGCGACCCTATGGACTGTAGCCCACCAGGCTCCTTTGTCCATGGGATTCTCCCAGGCAAGAATACTGGAGTGGGTTGCCATTTCCTGGTAATGATGTTTTTAATCTAGAATTCACTGTAAGAAAATTCCATATAGGGAAACAATTTGAACGTCCTTGGGGGTGGGGGTGGGGGAGGGTGCATCATTGTGGAAATTTACCAGTTGCGTTAAATATATATTGATGTGGTCACTGAATAAGAGGGGTCTCAGAGCAAGAGGACATGGTAGGGTCAAAATCTGGCTCCATTTCCACATCTGGCATGAAGATCACTGGTAGGAAATGACCACTTCTTTCTGACTAGGTGGGTGGTTAGATAGGTATTTAACACTGGAGACAGCAAATGGATAAAAAGCACATTTATTGAAGCTGTTTATTATATTTGCATTCGTAATATCCTCACCAGCAAGGGAAGTCACCTAGCCCAGCTGACTTTGTTTCTTTGTTCTCTTCTATTCCCAGAGTCATTTGCTCAGACCCGAAAAGTTCTGCTTCCAGTAGGGCAGTCCAGGAAACAAAGTATTTGCATGTCACAAGGGTATTTGAATCTAACAATTCTTAAATTTTGCATAAGATAATAGGCTCAGGAAACACTTTAAGCGCCAGTGTCTTTGATCTAGGCTTGAGACTTTATTCAAGCCAATAATTAACCTAGAGAAAAGAGGTCAAGGGAACCATGATGGCTGGTTTTGCTCAGTGCTTTTCTTTGCTCTGGACCGTGGCCTGATTTCTGTTCACACTTGGGGCACGCAGAGCAGCGTTTTATTTTCCGTGGTTTGGAAGCTCTTTTGGTATGCCTTCTCTCCAGAGTCGGGGTGGGGGGTGGGTGCTTTTTTATCTCCATAATTCATCCTTCACCATCCCTCAAACAGCAGCTTTCTTGAACCTCTCAAGCTTTGGTGAGACTAGTGGATTCGGACCTCAAGGTTGAGGGGTGGGGTGTGTTTTGTTTGTTTTTCACTGTCTGTGGAGATGTTCATCTATTTGCATGGTTCTTGCTGTCGAAGAGATAAGAGCTCTGGTCTCCTAGCTGGCACCTTCGTGTGGATGCAGAGAGGCAGTTTGACAACCAGCCAGCGGGTTGGTAGTGTTGTTTTTGTAATTGTGTACCATCATAACATCAAAAGATGCAAGCAAACTGGTGAGGAGTGATAGTATTAAAGAAGTAGAAGAATTCCAGATGGTTTTGAAACAATTCTGGACTAGATTTGTTTCAGAACTTTCTGTCAGTCGAGACACCTCAGTCTTGTCAGGTTCAGGGACCCAAAATGAAAAAGGAAGCACTCTTTTGCTCCCACAAGGTTCTAAGTGCTCTGAAATTCCAACTAGGCTATAAGGGTGACGCTCCACCTTCTGGGTTCACAGTCCGGGTGACCTGGCCCAGGCCCCATAATCCCTGTTGCCACCATAGTGGTAAAGATACACCATGAAACGGCAGGAATTCAGTGAGTCGGTAGAGAAGATTATATGATGGCAAATCTTTTCAAATACGTTTGTCATCATTGCTCTTTTTCCCCATTTGTGCTAATAATTCATACAGGTAGCTCTGCAAACAGGTTTTAAATGGTTCTATCACTCACCTAAAGCTCAGGCTCTCCTGTTATTTTGCTTAGAATTTTCTGTCAGAATATTTGACACAGTGTTTTTTATGGCAAATATAGAAGCATTTATACAATAGTGTTTTTATATGGTCGATCTTCCTTTTGGAAGAGGGAAATACTTGGCATTTTTGTCAGGATAATTGTGAGCTGCCTGAGTTTAAAAATTGGAACCATAATGAGAGTTGATTGGTGCTGTGATAGGGTAGTTATTGTAACTGACTAAATGCTGATATAAAAAAGCCTGCTGAAAGAAGATGGACAATTAGTTGGTTTGGAGTTTTGCTTTGCTTTAACCGCCTGTGCCTAATTGAGTGTTTATTATGATTGTTATTTCTTGGAGTATTGTTATGCGTCATTGAATGGTAACTTAAGTCATCCTTTGAGAGGCTTTACAAACACACAATTCTAGCCTTTTTCTATGCATACCTGCCTAATACTCAAGTCTAGGTGTCATTCGCATAATTTCCTTAAATCATTCCTTTACTATGATATATTTTTCTTAGCTAGCAGTATATAGAGTTCATCAAATCCAGAATTCAGTAATCTGAGAAATTCTACCAATACCTCACTGTCATTTGTATAGAGATCCCTCTATATGAAATGCGTCATAAGAGTATGAGATAGCGACCCACTGATTTATTGAGTACATAGCATCTGTTGGGCTTCCCTGGTAGCTCAAATGGTAAAGAATCTGCCTGTAATGCAGGAGACCCAGGTTCGATCCCTGCATTGGGATGATCCCCTGGAGAAGGAAATGGCAAACCATTCCAGTATTCTTGCCTGGAGAATCCCATGGACAGAAGAACCTGACAGGCTGCAGTCCATGGGGTCACAAAGAGTCGGACATGACTGAGCAACTTTCACTTCTAGCGTCTATTAATAGTTAAATCCTGATTTTTAAATGGCTCGGTATTCCCTTAACCTGAGGGATGTCAAACTTCATCTGGTTCCCAGTTCAGGGAAATGAAAGTAGGACCCACTGTGAAAAAACCTGGAAAGTCTCATCAGCAAGTTGCTCATTTCTGGCACATTAGTTAATTACTTCACAAATTGTTCATCGTGTTCCCATTTCACGTTTATAAGCACAATAACACTTTCTTTTTCTGAGTGTTACCAACTTTTAATTTCTTAATGAATCAATGACTATTTCATAGGTTATGTATTAGCATATGGTGTCACCCAGTCGAGTGGCTACACTGCATTTCCAAACATTTGTTGGGACATTAGGGGGAAATCTAAGCCAACCAGGGTCACTTTTGCATAAATAATGTATTTTCTCTTCGAATTTAAGGGAAAACTTTGTTCTTAAAAGTTAGCAGCAAGACATTAAAAACAACATTTTTCATGGGGAATTTATCTAAATATAGCAGTAATAGAGGAAATTTGTCTTTTTTATGAGATTTTATTAAATCTTTATTTGTTGTTACTGTTGCCACCAAATCCATTTCCATTTTGTCATGGACCAGTGTTTCATTTGATATATTGAGGAAATTAATCATTCAGGAAGCCATATACAGAGCCACTTTATTAGAATCCATGATGAGTCAAAGTTCATGGGGGACCCTTGATATAAATGTACTCTTTCTGTAAAGGACGATCCTGTTGAGAGAGTTTAGCTTGTGTCATGTGAAAGAAAGTTGGCTGTAAAAGGAGTTTTTATTCTAAGTTTTTCCTATCTCTAGGATTCTAAGGGTAGATTTATAGAGACAAGCAATGTAGTAATAATATCAAAAACACATAATCAAATATGGTGATTTCCTCTTTCCTAGTCCTATTGTTTACATTATAGTATGTGTGTGTAACAAATGATCCAAAAGAAAAAAAAAAAAGTACTGCTTTTGGATCACCATGTTGTACTGCTGAATTAAATGCAAAGTCAAAATAAGTATATTTTGTGACAATAAACCCAAAATGAGTAATGTGAAATTCATCCTTTTGTCCAGTAAAATTTGTTTGATCATTATGGCCTAGAGTCACAGTGAAAGAATTCTTCATTATTCCAGAAGTTGCAGGTATGTACATAATGTTTATATGTGAGACAGTGTTGGCCAGGAAATCTTAAGTGGCTTTCTTGCAACATACATGAACTTTTCTCTAGTCGTTTCATGCATCTTGATCTTCTGTGGAATTTCAGCATCACCACCTCTGATGTGATCTCATGGCAGATTCACATATCTTCCAGAGGTCTTAAAACGTTTTTCTTGCTGTTATGATACTAACTGTAGTCCCCAAAGCAATCATGTACCTTCTGTGGCCATCCCACTTAATTCAACGGCAAATTGTTCCTCCAGACAGTTTTATTGTCTCTGTGGTTGCTCAAAGAAGCTTCCTTACCAACTCAATTTTAATTCCTGCTTTTAATTGAAAACTTCTTTTATAAGGATACCCAGTAGTTCATTTTCCCTTCAGGTATGACATTCTGAATTCAAATGAGATAGAGTCTCTTGTTTGTTTTTGCTTTATCGTTTGCTTTGTCTACAGTCATTCCCTCCTCTCCTGAATTACTCATGGAAGAACTTCCAGTCTTCAAATTTTTATTTAGCAAAAGTCCCTTGATAGAAGCTGGATTACATGTCCTTAAGGCCCTACTCTGTTTGGCTTCATTAAGCCAATTGTAAATACAGAGATTAAAGAAGTATGCGATAGTATCAGACAATTTCCTTGCAGCATTACAACCTTAGAAATGTCTGCATAAACATCACAGGGCCTCACTTTGTGTTTTCAGAGCAGACTGTATGTCATATTTTCATGTACCTATTTTATTCCCCAGGTGTTTCTTGTGTGTAAATCAAGCATCCTCAAAACGTATTTTAAGCTATTTGTGGATAATGAATGGCATGCCCTCCTTTAACATCCCCCCTCCATACCAAATTCATTATTAAATATCTCATAGATACTCTACTAATATTTAATAAATGATAGAAGATGATAGAAGAACATTTTGCTGTGTTAGAGGCCAACGAATGAGAGAAAAGAAATTATTTATTTCATTTCCATAATAAGAGATGGCTGAATCAAGAACACCACAGTTTAGAAAGGAACCATTTGGAGAGCCAGACTACACGTGGGCTTCCCCCCTTCCTCATGGAGGCTTGAGTGTTTACCAAGTCTCTGTCACCATTGCAAGATAGTGATGAATAAAATGCCACTTGATAAATCATGTCCTCTCTTCTTACACATGAGAAACACTGTTGAATATGTAGTAATGTCACAACTGTCCAGGGAACCCCAGGGTGGGCACACTGATCTAGAAAGCTGAGAATTCAGCTTCTAAGTCCAGTTTAGATGAAAGTATGAACTCAGATAGCTCCCTTCCTTGGGCTTCTCAGATAGCTCTAGTGGTAAAGAACCTGCTTGCCAATGCAGATGATGTAAGAGACTTGGGTTCCATACTTGGATCGGGAAGATCACCTAGAGAAGGAAATGGCAACCCACTCCAGTATTCCGGCCTGGAGAATCCCATGGACAGAGGAGCCTGGTGGGCTACAGTCCATGGGGTTGCAAAGAGTTGGATACGACTGAAGCGACTTAGCACACACATACGCAGCTCCCTTCCTTATATTAAATGAGATAATTACATCTGATCCCTCTGACCCCTAGAATCTATTTTGCAAGCCTTAAATACCTGAACTTTGTATCCGTCATGAAGTTTTTTTCATAAAATCCCCAGCAATAGAGTTGAGTAGCATGAAGATCTAATGAGAGCTCCTTGGTACTGGTTGACCAGGGACCATCTTTGAAATAGCTGGGTTGTATCTGGGGAAAAGAACAATTAACTTTCTACTCATGATCAAAAAATTGTTACTGGTTTCTAATGAATCTTTCATGATAACATTATCTTCTTTGTCTCTGCCTTTGATGATCTGGTTTATTTATATAAAAGTACCATTAGGATTCCACTGGGGATATAATTGGACTTGACCAATAAAGGATGACTGTTTGTGTCTTCTAATTGCCTCCGCTTAATGGTCCTGCTCTTCACCCCGCTCAACTGTAGAAAATGTCACATTTCTATGGTCTGTGACTCATATGATAAATGAACCTGTGAATGGTGTCAAAATATGGCAGTTTGCTGTATGTAAAGAGAGGTAGACAGCTTTTGAAAATGGTAAGGTACATAACTAGATGTTTCTCGACTGAGAACATTTCTCATTTGGGCTTAGAAATAGGATTTTATGCTGCACTCAGTTATTATATCACCTAATGAAGGGCTCACTTGCCTTGTCTGTATTCCTGCCCACTGGTAATGACCCAGGAAACAAATCAAGTGGACTCCAAGCTTGACTCTCATTACCCCATACAACGGGAGAAAATACATGATTTCCTCCTTCTGTTAATATCAGGTTTTTCCTTGTGCTAGTTTGCTTAGTTTCCCCCATAGTGCAGTCTTCCAAACATTTGTTATTTTCTCTTTTCATGCAATTTGAATTAATGTGGGTAATTGTGGTAGTTAGAGGCTTTCCTCTCTCAGATGGTAATTATCCACTCTATAGTTTCATTCCAAACCCAGTAGAACAGTATTTGAAAACTTAATATTTATCAAAAGGGATCTCTGGGCATAACTGAATATGCACAGTTTAACAAATATATAATCAGAGGTCAAATGAAACCAAATTTACCCACAGAGTTACCCTAGTTGCTTACATACTATGTTAGCAGATTTTGTTAGTGTTACTCCAGAATATCAGCAAGCGTCTGATATATTAATGGGAATTTTCTCTCTTCTATGAATGTATTAAAGCATGATTCCCTAGAATATATATTGCTTTTTCTGGCAAGAAAATATGTTTGAGATTTCTTTGGAGGAATTGATAGCAGATAACCCATTCAAGCTTTGTTGATCTGAAGGGAGAGGAAGGTCTAATGTACCAGATTTGACTTAAGTTTTGCTTATCTATTCCTTTATATTGAATTTCATAAAGAATCAAAAATGCTGGCCTTTGGTATTTCTGAAAATTAAATCCAAGGGGTTCTGTTGTATTCCCTCATCAATGAGCCAGGAAAAGCTGTTGCATAGTTTATAGTCTCCTTTCTTTCATCAATCTCTACATGGCAGTGAAATTAAAGATAACTTTTAGAGGACACAGAATCTGTCATAAAATTCCTGTTTCTGCACAAATCGTTTCATTATAGAGAAACGCAGTAAGATTAATTTTCCCACATTGCTTCTTTGTAAATAGATTTGAGGATGGAGATGTATAAGATTCTGTTAGGAACTAGGAGGATTCTGAGCACATTTAACTTGTAGAACTATGCTGAGGAGTTCGTGATATATTGGTTTGGCCAAAAATTTTGAGTTTTCCCAAAACAACTTATGGAAAACCCCAAATGAACTTTTTGGCCAACCCAATAGCTTTCTACTCTTGTAAGCTTTTTTCTGTCTTAGAGAGACAGCTACCAGAATAGTACAATCTTTAGGGGTAGTGTAAATATTCCTAAGGCATGGCAGTTCTTCAGGTTCTCCATCTCGTAATACATTTGTAGGAATGTAGGGGAAAGAATTGTCCATATTTCCCAAGTTCATAGGGTCACAGAAAATAGGGGACTAAGAGAACCCTCAACTAAGACATAATACATACATCATAAGCATGTCCACCCTTCACTGTCACTTGGCCGCTTTGTGATCTATTGCAGATTCCTCATGTAAAACCTGGGGTATTACATATTTCTGGGCTTCATGAAGATTACTTCTGTGAATTGTCTGACATATATAGGTGCTCAATGAATCTTTGCATCCCCATCACTGTGGCTGAATGAACATTGGACTTAAGGCATCCTTCTATGTAACAAAAGTTTCAGAGACTTTTCATGAGGCTCAGGCAACTGTAGAATCTAAAATTAAATTTTAGCTTACAAGCTTATGAAGAAGCAATCCATTTTTTGAGTATTTTCTGAAACATTTTTATGAAGAAAACCGTCTCTTATGGGTGCATTGTTATCCTGTTTTACTTGGTTGAGTGTATTTCTTTACTCATTAGGGGCTGAAAGCTCTTCTAAGTTAAATGAACTGAAGAATATCAGTGGGCCAGGGGTGGGGGTGAAACACTACACTCATGCAAGTTCATCTTTGTAAGTCTGGGATCATTTCTGAGCTTAGAATTTCCATGGCTCACCTATCTATCAAGAAAATCATATGGTCCAGTCATAAATGTGCATGAATGGGGCATGGTGATAGGCTCGCAGTCAGAGCTTTCCTCTTTCTAGGTTTAATTTGGAGTCAGTATAGATGTGAAAGGTATATGCCATTTATCAAAAGGAGCAAAGAGCACATGAAAGATACTAAGAAAAAAATTGACATGTCAGAATCTCACAGCTTCGTTACCCATTTCACAGGATAATGTATCTGGAACGCTGCTTTATTTCCTAAGATACCATCCCATAGTTTAGCAGCAGCTCTGCTCTTGTTTTGCAGAGATGTTCTGTCTGTGCATGTCTCTAACAGACCGTGCATGGTGTAGTGACATATGAGAAGCTCCGTGGGAAAGAATCAACTAAATCTGAAGGAAGAGCTTTTTGAAATGTTAATCGTATTCCCCAACCTTTTTAATTTCTGATTGGCTGATGTATGAGTAGGAGTTCATAATTTTCTGAATTCCATGTAAGGAAATCACGACCATCTCTACAAAGGTGAACCACCCAAATGCAGATAATATACCATTTTCCCTTTGCAGCCTACTTTTTTTTTTATATAGACAGGGAGACTGAGGGTCCAGTTAGGCTTTCTGAATTCAATGATATGTACTGGGGAAGAAAACATGTATTCATAATAATAAATCATTACTAGACATGTAATTGGGTTTTCTAAGTGCATTAATCCCATCCATGTTTTAACATGCTTTTGGAACTGGAATAGCCCCATCAACCTCACCTGTGCCGGTTTCAGCTCACCCTGTCTTGTTAGGCTGCTGGGCTAACAAATCTTATAAGGACCAAATAGCTGCAGGTTCACTGAAGTATAAGTTTTTCAGCTTTCTCTTTCTTACGTTTTTTTTCTGCTATCTGTAATCTTTGATCACCCCCCAGTACCTCTATACTAAGCCATTCTGCTACAGATTGAAGATGTTTCTATTCATTCAAAATAAGTATTTCTCATTTAGAGCAAAACCTTTCATTAATAGTAATGATGCTTTAGCAACTAGCATGTATTAATTTAACAGGAGGCTGAATTATTGCACACTGCTAAGATTAAAAAGGTTCAAGAACAAAAACATCTCTTCGAGGACTCAGGCCCCCAACTCTTGGCTCTCATTCCCTATATAAGAGGCACATACCCCCAAAGATTCAAAACTAGTTATTACTCCATGGTAGAATCATACATGAACATGATTCTTATTTTTATACTTTTATCAAAGCTTCTAAAATTAATTATATTACCTGTATAAAAGATAAAAAAGTAAAAGAGTGTTCTTTGAACAGTGTCTAACTTACCTCAACTTTTCAGTCCCTTTTGTCTGTGTGTTGATTTAATATGTGACGTTGTCACTAAGGTGCATATTAGATGATCAGAAGTCAGCAAGCAGCAAATTGATATGAAACTGATTATTTGTGAAAATGACAAGGATTTGGGGCACTCTTCAGAACTATAACTATGAGAACTCCCAAATGTTTGTTCTCTATTATTGGTTTATCTTGGACTGTGCACCACTTTTTAGTTTTACCTTAATTGAAGAGGAGATAAGAGGCATCTTTCCTGTGTTTCATTATCATTCTTTTCAACACTACTGTCCATTGCCCCTTGACAGACACCCTCCAACATTACTCTTGTTGTAAATCTTGATGATCTCAGTATCCATGTAGATGACTTCCAGGTGCTTTGACCTCAGTTCTTTGAATTTTTCTTCTCCAGTGATCTTATCCATTCTACCTCAGCCATCCACTCTGAAGGAAAACATTAGATGGTCATTCAAAGTAACCTTTATCCCCATCGTAATTTCAAGCATCCTGTTCTTTGACTATCACTTTCTGCCTATACAGTTCATTCCTTCTAGTCCCCAGGCTCAAGACTGTCCATTTCCTCACTTAGCTTCTTCCCCCACTTAGGTGACAACAATCCATCATGCTAATCACTCTTGGTTACACTATCGATTGAATTCAATTTCCCCCCACCCGTTGTTCATCAACTGGCAACATCCCACCCTAGTTAAATTCACATCTTTGCCAATTCGACATCTGTACAAGTGTGGTTAGAGGAAAACACAGTGCTGCTATCTGATTTCACTTTAAATTCCTGATCATTGGTGGGCCATCAGTGCTGCCCAGTAAGCCTGCTACACAAATGAATTGCTGACTTGACTTTGTTTTCTCATCTATAATATGAGGATAGTAGTAGGAAACTAAGCCATAGGGTTGAGGGATTTAAATATGTTGGCATATATAAAGCCATCTTCCTCTACCTCATCCTCCTTATTAGTATTAGTATTATTAGAATTTTCCTAGTTGAATTAACGTACTTGATTGTTTCATACTTCTTTCTCCTGAAATCCTGAATGTCTCCTCCTGCTCTTCAAGCTAAGATTCTTATTTCACAGAGAAAATAGAAAATAAAATTTCCCTGTACTTCCACCAGTTTATCTCTTACCCACTTATATCTCTGCCTACCTACTCTGCCTTTCCCCCCTGTTATTATGTCACTTTTCCTTGCTCGTATAGAAAGCCAGCCCTTACAGTTTTCCACTGGATTCAACCCCACATCTCTCAAGATGATCAGTTCAGAAATGATCACCCCTCCCTCCTATGTCATCATATTTTCCTCTGTAACATATAATCCCCATCAACATACAAACATGCTCCTATTTTTCCCATTTAAATAAGAAAAATCTTCCTTGATTATACATCCTTCACTAGGTACCAATCCATTTATTAGTTTCCTGTTACAGCACAACCCCTCAAAGAATTGTATGCTCATCTCCCCTCATCTTCTCTCATTCTTCCTTAAACCTAACCAGTCTGGCTTTTGCCCCCTACACCCCCCCACCCCACCCATCATAGTATTCCACCCAATTACTCTTTTCAAAATCACCAGTTACCTCCACATCTCACTTGGCCTCCAGAACACCACACTCTCTTGGTTTTTCTCCTCTCTCACTGGCCAATCCTTCTGTTTCCTTTGCTGGTTCTTTCTTAACTTCTTCACATTTAGATTTTGGTGGGCCCAGGGACTTAGCTTTTGGATGTGTTCTTTATCTGTATTTATTCTCTTGAGAACCACTCTCTTCAGAACCACTCTGATGACTTGCAAATACTATCTGTATATGGATGTGTTAATCGTTCAGTCACGTCCAACTCTTTGCAACCCCACGGACTGTAGCCCACCAGGCTCCTCTGATCATGGGGGTTCTCCAGACAAGAATACTGGAGTGGGTTGCCACGCCCTCCTCCAGTGAATCTTCCCAACCCAGGGATCGAACCCGGATCTCCCACATTGCAGGCAGATTCTTTACCATCTGAGCCACCAGGGAAACCCATCTGTGTATGGGTGGCTCCCCAAATCCTCCAGCCTGGACCTCTTATCTAAAATCCAGAACTGTATTTCCAATTGCTTCTTTGACATCTCCATTTCGGTGCCTTATCAGCATCATTCAGTTATCTTGTCCAAATAGAAATATTCATACCCCTTCCCCAGATTTGCTTTACCCCACAAGCTTCTCCACCTCAATAAATGGCAACCTCATCCTTCCAGCTGCTTGGGTCAATGTCCTTGGAGTTGTCTTGCATCTTCTCTTCTCTAACATTACACACCCAATGCAGCAGCAAAGCTTGACTTTTCCTTCAAAATATATGCAACTTGAGAACCAAACCAGTTCTCATCACTTCCATTTCTACCTTCTTGTTTCCCCCTCTCATACCTGGATTTTGGCAACAACCTCCTAGGTAATCTTCCTTCTTACATTCCATGCCTCCCTGCTCTATTTTACTGTCATCCTTTTTACATGTAAGTCAGATCGTGTAATAACTCCTCTGCCCAGATTCTTCCAATGGCTTCCTTAGAGCATACTTCAGAGTCCTTAGTGTGGATGATAAGACCCAGTGTGGATGATAAGACCCTCTGTGACATGGTCCCCCAGCTCTCTGTCTGACTGCACCCTCTGCATTTTCTCTGGCCTCTCACTCCCCACTCGCTAGCTCAAGTCACATTAGCTTTCGTTCTGTTCCTTGCTCACGTCATGACAAGCCTCCTCTGCTTTAGCGCCTTCTCAAAGGCTGTTCCTTCTGACTGGACTCCTCTTCCCCAGATTAGCCCCACTGCTCGTCTCTCCCTGCTTTCAGATCCCTGTTCAGATATCACCTTACCAAAGAAGCTTCCCTAATTTAAATCAGTACTTTGTCCTCCTGATTCTCCATCTCCCACTGTCCATAATATATACAGATATAAATCAATCCAATCAGAACAAACCTGTTGAATGTATGTTTGCTGAATAAAATGTTTATTTGTATGTTGTTTGTATCTATATCCTAGAACATAAATTATTTGCAGGCAAGAATTTTGTTCACTGTTTCTGTTGAATGAATGGATATGTACATGTTTATTTATTTTGTCTCTCTACTAGAATGTCAGCTCCTTGAGGGCAGGGTCTTTATTTTGTTCAGTAACCTCTTCTTGGTGCCTGGAACAGTGCAGTGGGTGCTCAATAAATAGCTGTTGAAATATTTAGTTGATTCACTGGGTCAGGCTTAAAATAAGTTCTGGGAGTAATGCTTAAACTCATATCAGTGCAGTTGATACATATCCAAGTTGTCTATGAGGAAAACATTAAAAAACATTGACTGTGTTTGTAAGATTCATAATTTTATCCTACTTCATTATATGGAAATGATTTATTTTTAAAAACTGTTAAGTATAAATTTGAAAACCATAGGTTTTTCTGGCTAAACATATCCCACCATATGAAGTAGAGATGTCATTCAGCCTAATTTAAATTGAGCTCCTATAATCCAACCATTGACTCCTTTCTCATTTGTTATAGATTTGTTGCTAGGAAGCACTATGGGTATTTTAAGTATATATTTATTTCCACTAAGAATTATGTAATCAGTTTTAATATCTTTTAGTATCCTTTATGATGATGTAGATTAATAATGGAAATGATGGTGGTGCTGGTGTATGTGTGTGTGTGCACGCCAGAGCTAAGGAACAACTTTGAGACTTGCTGTTCAGTTCACACACACACACACATAAAACCCACTCACTACTAAAAAAGAATTATGAAGTGGGTCAGTCTTATAAAGTATTTTTTAAAGAGATGCAATAACACCTGTTCCCTAGATTAATTCAAACTATGCTTATTCCTTTTTTGGTAAAGGTCCTGAGATGACCTGATTTAATGAAATTATGTATAATTAATGTCTCAGTTGTTGACATGTGAATTAAAGTTATTTGAGGACTCCAGAAAAGTTTGTTCACAAATACTTTCTTTTTTTTTATTTTATATGAAAGTGAAGAGAAGTTAAACATTACCACAAATTCACCAACCAGAGATTTCAATGTCTGTCGCCCATATGCCTCTCTATGTATATGTATATACACATATATGTACTTTGTTGTACATAAATGTGATAATTCTGTATGTGCTATTCTGTAACTTGCATTTTTTTCACTTACATCTTGTGCGCATACTTTGTCAATAAATGTGCATCCACATCATCATTTTAAAAGGCTGGTGATATTCTATTGTATGTATGTACCATAATTTGCTTATCCAGTTCTCTGTTGATGAATGTTTAGAGTGTTTTCTTTTTATTGTTGTTATAAAACAATGCTGTGGTGGTCATTTTTATGCCTACATTTTTAATAAATATTTTTAAGTTTCTTCCTCAGTGCCATTATTTTGTACCCATGTCTAAATGGATCGCTAAACAAAAATAAGTTTCTTTCCATTCTGTTTTTAAATTATTGTAAATTTCAGAGTAGTGAAATTTGAATAAATGAGATTTTACTCTGTACTTTGCCCCACAACCTTCTCTCAGAATATATTCAAAGGGAGTGAAGGGGCTCATTAACAGATAGAGCTATTTGAGTTAAAGATCAAATTTGTGAACATTTTCACTTAAATATACCAATCTTATCTTCTTGACATTTTTTGTTGTATTTGATGCCGACAATAAAAACTTTGGGATAAGCTATAATTTCTTCTTCCATGCATATTCAGGTCTGAAAATGAAAGAAGAATATGACAGGTTTGCATGTAGCAACTTGCCACCCACACATTTCTTTCCTTTCTGATTCTGACACTTCAGCCTTTGAAACAGTTCCCATGAGCAATACTGAGATTCAGACTATTTAGATCTAAAGGAAAAAACACAAGATCTTCCACCGCTTGTATCTAGCACCTGGAAACCTCTTTGAATAAGTGCTGAAATGTACATCATGCTGTTATTTGTTATGCACACAGGAGAAATCCTAAAGGTATTTTAGGCAGAAGTAGGAGGCTGAGTCTAGAGATAGTAAGGACAGCATGGGGCCCAAAGTGGGGGAGGGAGCCCCCGGCCACGTTATTAAAGTGACATGGTTTCCGGATATTCTTGTCATTGTGCGGGTAGATTGCATGTTGCATGTCACTTTCATGCAAAGGTATTATTCTCAGCTTTTAGAAGCCTGATAAGACAACAAAAGAGAGAGAGAGACCTCTTTGTTGAAAAAAATGTCCAGGTTTAGCATTAGGTGAAGGGGTTATTGGTGATTTTCTGAAGTAGACTAGATCCTTTTAACATTACTTTTTTCTGTACCATATAGAACACCTGTGGACCTGAGTCCATAGGTGTACCTTTCCTTCCTCACCATCCAAACACTCTGCAATAGTGACAGGATTTTTTTTTTGTCCTTCATCAAAAAGTCTTAATACTGTGAAGGATCTTACAGGTCCTTCCATTCAACCTCCCTCTACCAAAAGAAGGCCTTTTCTTCCATTTTATGGCTAAGTCCTCCATCTTTCTCTTGATTGTATCATTTCCCAAAGCCATGGAGACCTAGATCGGTCAATTATTTAGTTTCCCATACTGTACTTTAACTGTCTCCTTGACTATCAGCTTTTTCCCATTATCGTACATATAATTGTCAGGACTCCCATCCTCAAAAGTCTCTCCTGGGACTCTTTTCCCCTCTCAAACTGCTTCTTTTCCTTGATAGCCAAGAGCCAACCTAATCTATCTTTGATTGGTCTATTTTCTCATCTCGTTAATTCCTCAGTCTTTTTCACTTTCTCTTCTGCGCTTATTACTGTCCTTAAACTCCTACTGCTGAGGTCACCAGTGACCACCAAACTAAATCCACTGTTCTCTTCGGACCTCACGTGACTTCTCCTTCTTGCAGCAGTGGACTAGTTTCCTCAGCTCCTCCTCACTGGCACAAACTCTTCTCTGGGCTTTCCCAACACTGCTTTCTCTCTATTTTTCTTTTGATTGTTCCCTTTCTTTTGTCTCTTCTTAAATGTTGATACCTTTCCTAACCCCCAGGTTTCTGCCTCAGTGGCTGTCTTCTTTTTACACATATTCTCAGATTATTAAATCTCCTCACAGGCTACAGTTACCATTCCTATGTAGAAACAGCTTCCCTCTTGACAAGGGACTGGCTACTACATCTCAACATCTGTCTACTGCTAATGAGTCTTCAGACTCAAGATAGCAAATAATGGAATCATGGTTCTCTATCTCCAAAATAGAATAATCCTACTTCTCACTCTCTGGCAACAACTTTTTGATGTCCTAGGTTTAAGGAGGCTGCGGCATCATTAATAAACGACACTTCATATTTGCCTTCAGGATGCTTACAGAGGTTAAGAGGGAGGGCTCTGTCAGACATGGATTGGAAACCCAGCTCAGCTGCTTGTAAGGTTTGTGATTTTGGATAAAGGAGTTAATCTTTCTGTCCCTCTACCCCCCATTTCTCAAATGGGGGTAATAGTAGTATAGACTTAATGGAGTCCTTAAGAGGATTAAATGCGATGACACGCACAGTGTTTTACAGTGTTAAAAGCACAAAGAGTTCATAAATGTTTGATCTTATTATTTGCTGTTATGGTCTATACAGTGACATGCTGACTTCAGCCTATAATTCTTGGAAGACTCTGAGGATCTTATCTATTATATTGTCAGATTGTGCCTTTTTTCTAAGACTGAATTAATAAGATTCGCGGAAAATCCAAAAGTATGGTTATTCCCAGGGGACAAACTGTTCCGCAAGGTCACGCTACCCTCCTCAGCCAGTGCTCATCACTGCAGCGGGACGGTTCCAAAGGAAAAGGTAACTCAACGAGCCATCCATTCCCACCTAAAATCACAACTGAAGAGAGAAAATCTGAAGTGGAACATTGATGCAGCTGCTGTTGGGAGACCCTGGTCTGCACTCTGTCTGTATGCTTACTGAAGGGAGCGCAGGGCAGGGTTTCCCATACAGAGGGCACAGGCAACCACCGCATGGCAAAGGTGGATCGGAACTCAATTTCAAAGGCAATTCACCGGAATCTACCCCCACCGGTCCAATGCTTCATGAACATCCAGCTGGTCTGCTCATAAGAAGTGCCACCTGATAAGTCTCTTTAGTAATTGTTGAAATGTCCTTGTAAGTCTCTTATAGTCTTACGTGGAACAAGAATTTCAACTTTCTCATTGAGCCCTCCCTTTCCCTCTCTCTTTGTTCATCTCTCTCTCCCTTTCTCCTCCTCCCTGTCTCTAAAGGAATACTGATTTTGAAGATATTAATTTCCTGTTTAACAGTGTAATTTGTGCTTGTAGAAAAATTGGAAAATACAAAGAACTATCCATTTTAAGACCCCCCTAAGCAGAGACAACCAATATTAATATTCTGTTATAGATCCTTACAGTGGCCAGTGACTATTTCTCTCTCTAATATATGTTTTATATATATACACACACACACACATATATATATATAATTATGTTTTATACACACACACACACACACACACACACACATAACATGGGCTTCCCAGGTAGCTCAGTGGTGAAAAACCTGCCTGACAATGCAGGAGATGAGGGTTCAGTTCCTGGGTGGTGAAGATCCCCTGGAGAAGGAGATGGCAACCCACTCCAGTATTCTTGCCTGGGAGATCCCATGGACAGAGGAGCCTAGTGGGCTACAGTCCATGGGGTCACAAAAGAGAAAAACATAAGTTAGCAACTAAACGACAACAACATATATGAAATGTTTGAAACCTTTTATTATTATCATAAATATTCCTTCCTGTATTAAGATATTCTTCCACATCATTATTTGAATGGCTGAATACTATTAGTGTACTTAGATTGTTGTGTTTCTTCAGTTTTGTTTTCTGAAATGCCTAAATGTGTGCAACCTCTGTGTCTAGATCAGGGCATTTGAATCCTTGAAAAAGTGGGAGGAAACAGAATAGTTAATAATGGTCTTTGACTTACAAATTATATATTGTTGTGTATCCTGGTCATGTATAATATAGGTAATTGACCTATGTCTAACATTTTCAAGTGTATAGTGTTTTTGTGTTTGTTACTTTGTTTGATCCCTGCAACCACCTTGTGTGATCCCAAGGGTTATTATTATGTCTTCACAGATAAGGACTCTCATGTTCAGAGAGATGAACTGATTTGACAAAGGACACACAGTTCATAAATAAGTGGCAGAATTGAAGTTGAACTCAAGTCTTTTCATTACAAACCAGTCTCTTTCCAGTCCATTTTGCCCTGTTCCAACTTCTCCACTTAAGTTCAGGGCTTCTTACTCACATTTCTTTTTTTTTTTTTTTCATTTTTTTTTCTTTTTTTTTCACATTTCTTATTCAAGTGTTCTCTTCTTGCACATTTTTTTGGTCATGACTTAGGCACATGTAGTTGTCCCACCAATTTCCTCATTAGCAAAAAATGAATATGGCTAGATCCTAACAATAAAAACACATTTTTTTCCTTTCAGAAATGCCAATATGCTGTGTATTATACTTGGTGAAAAAACTCTTAGATGTTGGATTTGTATTGATGATGTTTATGAGGTACCTTATATAGCAACTTGGGCTCTTCTCAGAAAGAGGAAAATCCTTTCTTTTCCCTTAACAGTTTAGGCAGGCTGGCCTAAGTCATTCAGAGTTGGGACATCTTGATATGAAAATGCAGATGGTCAGGTTAAGAAATACAGTGTAAATGCTGGGGAATTAAAGCATAGGATAAAAACTCCCTATCATGACCTGAGATAGGAAACATGTTAAAATAAAGACACTGGCTAAGGAGTGTGGGTCAGAATAGCCCACCCTGTAGCCACCCTTGAAGTTGATATGTTTCATCTAGTCTTCTTCTCATTTAGGCTCCCAGGACATAGCAGAGCAGGAGTAAGAAGTGTGTGTGTGTGTGTGTGTGTGTGTGTGTGTGTGTGTGTGTGTGTCTCAGAGACAGAGAGAATGAGAGCGAGGTTCCGTGTGTGTGTGTCTCAGAGACAGAACGAGAGCGAGTTTCCATGTGCTTATACCCGGGATGGGGTCCCTCCTCACCTGATTACCTGGGAAACTGATGACAAAGTACCTCCAGTCCCTTGTCAGCCCTAATTTAGTTGATGACATTACTGTTCTTTGCTTTTTTTTTCTTTTCAGCAGATAGCTTTTTTTTTTTTTTTTTTTAATTTAGAAGTAGCACCTTTTGATGCTCTGCTTTATCCTGGTGCCTATTAAGAAAGTGGTCAGGCACACACTTTGGCCATCTGTTTTATATCAAGGTAAAGACTTGCTTTTCTTTCAAGTGTCATTTACATCTCAGCCAAACTGCCTGCATGTAATAAGCACTTACAGAATACTGAAAACAATCTACCGCAAAATAATCTGCATGTTCTTCATAAACAGGAATGAGATGCTTTTCACAGTGTCCCTTTGCTCAGAATTAATGTCTGATTAGCTGTAGTATGCTAGGTGCTTAAGATACATTTCCCAAAGGCCCAGCCAGAAGGTCGCATTGTAGATACATAGATTCTAAGAGTTTATGAAATCTGCCAAAATCAGGTTCCCTGTGTCTCCTTAAAATGCACGGGTATCACTCACTCACTATTCCCTCAAACCAAGCAGGAACAATTGCAGTAAGTATAATGGCTGTTCGGCGCACAGGGATGAAACGATCTTAATTGCACAGTCGGATCAAAAATAACTTGAAACCACAGGAGCCTTGGCTTGAACCGAACCCCAAAATCAATGTGATGCTTGAAGGAGAATTATCACACGTTCCCAGGCCTCATCGGACCAAGGAGAAGCAGACAGCCTGCCTTTGAAAGAAGGAATTAGCTATCAACGAAGGAATTTTAGACTTAGTTAAAGCGTGGATCTTGACTCGGGGTGACCTCTGACAACTCTGACCTAAAGAATATTCTCCAGGAGGGAAGGGACTAAAAGAGCACACTCCAAGTCACTGAGACCCCCTTTCATACAAACAGAGATCTTGGTTGTACCCCCTCATTTTCAGGGAGCTCAGTGGACCCAGCATGTCTTTGAATGTGGTGGTCAATGAACAGCTAAATTTAAGAACAACAAGGAAGTAAACGAATAGGGCAGTAGTGAGGAAGGTAGAAAAGGGTGAGAAGAGAACCTCTTTCATATACTTAAATTTCTTTGAACTTCTAACTAGCAAACTAGTTGCTGTATATTGCCGGACTTCCTGGAGCCAGACCATTGTTGGATATTTGTAGAGAGAGGTTCAGGGTTTTCACCTCTCTCTCTTTCCCTGTTTCTTGGTCCTCCTGCCCCTGCTTCTTTTAAAAGGAGAATTTTTCTTGGCCCTATGTGGGAAACCCTCTGGCATTTTCTAAACTGCCTAGTGTTCTAGAACCAGCCATCTGTGGAAATTTTTTTTTCTTAAGTAAATTTTTAATTAGTTTCATTTCCTTTTCTCTCTCACTCTTACACACACACACTCAGACTAGTGTTTCGGGTTAATGAGCAACTAATCTCTTGGAGCAACTTCCTTTTTACAGTTGAACTTTTTTGCTTGACTTTTCTGAATAATTTCTCCTAAAACATCTTAAATGAGGTCATTTCACAGAAACAAAGAAATGATGTGTCTTTTCATAGCCTGTATAGGTATCGAGTATAACATTTCAAAACTGACTTGTAATTTGGAATAACTGAGCTTCATAACAGCCCTGGACAAAAAAATAAAGTACGTAAGGTGGACTTTCACATTATTGTCCTCAAAAGAATGTGCAAACCAAAGTTTCCTCACAATCTGTGTAGGGAGCTGCACGTCATAACAATTTTCAGACTTTGCTGCATCAATCAAACAGATTGTTCTTGTAGTGGTACTTCCCGGGGAATTCGCCAGCTGGGAGTTTGTACCATTGAGCCAAAACAGGCCACTGGAATGGGCCATAGTCTTTACTTATTCATTTATGGAGCCATTTAAGACGACACTCTTGCAGCAGCTGCTCGTTTGTAAGAGCAGCCTTGGGGGGAGCGGGGAGTGGTGCTAAATTTAAGAGACCTAAATGGGACTAGTAGACATCAAATGACAAAGAATACCAAAGAGACAGGTGACTCACAGAAGATAACTGTGGGACTCTCTGTAGGGCTTCCCCACAGTGACTCTGAAATAACTGAAGTTTCAGCAGCGACGATTTGGTGAAGTACAAAGCACTGAAAATATAGAAACGGAATGTGCACGCGCCTCCCCCCGCCCTGCTACACACACACCAGCTCTATCTTATTTCTGATATAAATTTGGATTTTAGATAGTTTGCCAGTTTGCTTTCTAATAAGTGAAACATGTGCTGGTTTATTTGCATGTCTATGGCTAAGGTTATCCACAACCATATGTCCATTCATTTACTGTATGCTTACATATTGGAGAGTAAGGGAGAGTAGTTGAGAATGACTCATTTGGGACTAGATACAGAATGCGGATGTAACTCAAATATTGCCATTCTCAAGATTTTAATGGATGTCTCTACCCAAGGCTTGAGCTTGAAAATGGCTCTGCTGGTTTCTGGTGTGGATTTACTGTGTACTCGTTCATAAAGGAGCTTCCCTGGTAGCTCAGCGGTAAAGAATCTGCCTGCAATGCAGGAGACTAGAGTTCGATCCCTGGGTCAGGAAGATACCTTGAAGGAGGGCAAGGCAACCCACTCTGAGTATTCTTGCCTGGAGAATCCCATGGACAGAGGAGCCTGGCGGGATACAGTCCTTGGGGTTGTGAAAGAGTCGTTCATAAAGGACATCAGTGCTCTGTAGATTTTTGTTGCTTAAGATTCATTAGTGAACTTTCAACTATCTGGGTAGAAATAATCAAGGTAATGTTAACTGCTTTATGGATTTTGTAGAGCAGTTCGGCTCAGAATTTATTAGAACCAATTAAGACGTGGAAAATTGTGGTTTGTACATGTAGAAGATTTTAAATTCCAGGCCATCTCAGCCTTCAACTTCCCAGTTCTTCCTCCATATTTCAGGAGGCTCAGAGAATACACAACCATTTTAATATTCACGTAAGTGTCCCTGGTAGCTCAGCAGGTAAAGAATCCATCTGTAATGCAGGAGACCCCGGTTCAATTTCTGGGTTGGGAAGATCCCCTGGAGAAGGGGTAGGCTACCCACTCCAGTATTCTTGGGCTTCCCTGGTGGCTGAGATGGTAAAGAATCCACCTGCAGTGTGGGAGACCTGGGTTCGATCCGTGGGTTGGGAAGATCCCCTGGAGGAGGGCATGGCAACCCACTCCAGTATTCTTGCCTGGAGAATCCCCATGGACAGATGAACCTGGCAGTTCATGGGGTCGCAAAGAGTCAGACATGACTGAGTGACTAAGCACAGCACAAGCAAAATATAAGCAGGAAGACAAACTTCTGTCCCGAACATCGCATTGCCCAATACAGAATTCCAGGAGGAACACATTTGAGGTCAGTCTGTTCTCTTGGATAACTTATGCTGATTTTTTTTTCCTTTTCATTAGTCGGGTATCTAGCTTTGGGAAGTGGTAGAGGAGTTGGTCCTCTCCAAACTGGAGCTCCTTAAAATCACAGGTAGTGTAGAAATCCTAAAAAAGACTTTTGGAGCAGACAATGAAAAAGCCAAGAGCCTTCTGGAGCAAAGGGACCACCCAACTGCCATGTCTGTCAAGTGACAAGCACCCAGCAACTACTCCGTGGCCATCAGTATCTCTGCCCCACAGCCCGCACATTCTGTGGACTTCGAGAGGATGGAAGCTAGCTGAAAGCCATTCCCTCCTTCTTAATGATTATCCATTAATACGCTATTTTTTTAATTGCAGAGTAGATTAGAAACAATTACCAAATGAAAAACTGAAGAGGCCTTTGCTGCTTTTAGCCTTCAAAAGCAACTTTTGAACGGAATCAAAATGTTCTTTTCAGAGTCAGACGTGTCATTTTACCTGGATTACATTTTATTCCTCTGTCATGGATACATGCTATTTTCTATCTAAAAATGGAAATTTCCTGGACATGGATTCAGTCTGTGTATTGCTGATTGCTGCAATTTATTTTTGGATAATGCTTTTCAGAAAGCATTATTTAGTAAGCTAATTTTTTCGTGCTGAACAATGTATATATTAAAATCATAGTTACAGCGTATTCCAAAGGTCTCTTTTCATTCAGCAAGAATATGGAACCGTATTGATAACTGCTAAGACAGTTTAATCATTCATTGTTAACTGGGAACATTTTCAATTTTATTGTACTTGTCATTGCCTATCACGGTACTCTTGTATAAAAAGGAACTGTTTTATAGGGGAAAATAATAAAATTAAAGGAACAATGGATCTGATTTTTGTCAGTGTTCAGGGAGTGAATCATTCAATGCCAGGCCTATAGAAATCAGGCAACATCATTAGAGCTTCATGAATTTCAACTTTGCTAATGTGGAATTTTTTGTGTTTCTTACTTGGACATGAATGAGGCTTTATATAAATGCAAATTCCCTAATTTCTTATATTGAAGACTTTGTTTATTTGCATTTTTATCCTACCTCCTCCAAAGAGAAGGAAAACTTGGTTAATATGCAAGTTAGAATTTTTATTGAGGATTGTGTTTTCTTCTTTCCAAAGACTAGGGTGATAAAGAAAGTTCAAACTGCCTGATGAAATTTGCATCACATTTAAAGAAAGAGTGTTTAGCGAGAGGGATTTTGTCATGAACATTTTCACAGCTTGATTCTATTTCTCATTATATCTCTATTATCAAATCAAATAAAATGAAGCCATTCCTATAGAATGAAACACATGAAAATGGCAAACTACCCATGAATATGAATAAAGAAATATCCATCTTCAACTGTTCCTATATTTTTATCTCACCTAATCTAGCAATTCTTTCCATCTCATTTTTTTAACTGAAGTAATCTTAGGCTAATAAATTAAATTACTATCTAATATTATTGCCGAAAACAGAAGACTATATGAGGAAGAAGGAAAACCTTCGGACTTGATCGTGCTGCCTCCTGGAGTCCTGGTTATGGAAAGCGTCAAATACAGCTCAGTAATGCGGCAGCAGTAACATCACCAGAGTTCACAGTGAAATATTTTCATTCATCCCCACTGGAACTCCAGAGTGCCAAGCGGACTCAGCATTAGAGCTTAGAAGGCTAGAACCTCTGTTATAGATTTCTCAGTCAAGAAAGAGACTCACAGTTTAGATTTAGGGAAGAGGTACAAAGCAAAATTATTATTTCATATCCACAAATGCCAGTTGTAGAGGAGCACCGAGCATCTGAAAAGGCGAGATTTGAGGGTTATACTGCTTCTAACAAACTTTCCCAAGCTCTTCTTTATTCAGTGTGCAATAGAAAGAGAAGGCTGAACAAGACAGCTGTGATGGGGACTGGGACAAGAAAGAACAATGACTTATACTAGCCAAGCAGCCTTGTAGTTTGAGTGATTTGTTATCCATTGACCAGCTCCAACTCCTCCAAAGAATGGGTAGTAGTGGTAATAGGCTTCTGGAAAGACAGCACAGTGCAGATTTTCTAAAGGAGCAGAACTCCTCAAATGTGTTTCTGTTGGATCCTTGGACTGTACGTGATGGCATTTGTTGCAGAAATTGTTCTTCTCAGTTACATTTTTATTGGGCAGATACTAAAGTGAGCATGTATTCCCTATGTAACTCTCCCAAATATAATAAATTTCAAATCCCATATTCTAAAAATGAAGCATATCTTACATAGATAGAGCAGTATTCAAATCAAATGTATTCCATAGAGTACTTCTAGGAAGGGTGCTTCAAATCATTGGCTTGCCTTGCTAGACAAGGTATAAATTATTCAAACAAAATATCCAAGTGGATTAAAAAAAGAATATGAGGCTGCCATTATTAAGTCTATAATGTTCGTTTTACATTTTTTTTTTTAAATCACCCTATGAAACATTTTTAGGTCATTGATTTAGAAGGTATTAATGCAGTGGTGAAGATCAGTCTTTCATCTTTTCTTTTCAAGTCACTACTCATGTCCTTCACATGTCAGAAGGATTGGAGAGATAAGACCAATTTTCTGGATTATTTAAGATGGATGGAAAAAGCAAGCTGGCATTTCATCATCAGTCTGAATTAAGATCCTATATTTTTACTTATCATTGAAGTGTGATATCGTTGAAACTACTTTCAGTGTGAGGTATTTGTCAGAATATGCAGGAGATGGGGGCTTCCACTTTTAAACCTAACTTCCTCTTTAAAGACAGTTATGCAGAAAACACCAAGCTGTTTAATTATGTGGCCTTGTAGAAATACTATACATCATGTCTTTAATGTGTAAATTACAAAGATCAGTATCATTCTTTCCATTATATAAACTAGGAAACCCAAGCTTCGAAACACTTGCCAGACTTAAGTAAGTGAAATCAAGTGACAGAGCCCAAGGTCTCTTCCCGACAGAACTCCTTGATTTAAAAGAATATAAGTGGAGTTGCATAAGCTACTCCAGACACTTGAATGCACAGACATTTTTCAGACAAACTGGAAAGTTCTTTTCTATAATACTTTCTAAGAATGATGATTCTTCTATGTCAGTTGAATTTCAAATCTGTCGTAACTGTAACTTTTGAATCATCTACCTAGCCAAAATAAATCAAAAATTTAATTTTAAAAGCACAGTTAGAATAATTGGATTAGCTCGGTGCTTTCATCTAAGTAGCCATACAAAAGGAGATGAGCGTTTTAAGGATTAGTTTCCCGAATGTGCTGTGTATCCTAGCTGATAGCTGTAGTGAAGGCAGTTTCTGTTCATAATTGCTGGTTGTATTTGCTCACACCTTTCTTTAAAGGAAACTTGTCTGTTTTGGCAGGCTCCCCTTTTTTGCTCATTCTGAAAATGACTTGGGAAAATTACTTGAGTGCAGACAATTTATTTTTCCTTCTTAGAAAAAACATCCCTCCCTTCTGAACACAAATACTGTAGCCTGGTGAAATCTAACTGTTCAGCTTCCCTAGGTGGCTTTGTCTCAGTGAGGTTTTGCAGTCACAAGTGGAACTTATTACATAGTCTGCACTTTCATGCAGATCCTCAAGAAAATAAACCAACCAGTTAGGCATAATAAATATTTTACTCTCAGCGCATTTTAAACACCTGAAGCAAATCAATAAGGTGAGATCTTCATTAAATTCTTCTGCTCTCTTCTCTAGAAATTGAAGAAGAAACAGGATCATCAAAAAGCTAGAGACATCAAATAGTTCAGGCTGTGATTGGTGGCATCAGAGTGATAATCGTAGTGGGGGTTGGTAATTTCTTTCAGCAGGTGAAATATTAGAAAATAAACTGAATTTCTGTTGTGAACTCCCAGAGTAAACCTTCATAAAGCCCAGTCATCAAAGATTTGACTTCTTTTTTTTTTTATTTGACTTCTTTAAGCATATAGCCACAGCCATAAAGTGAAAACCTCAGATGATAAAAAGTAGCTCATGTCACTCTAGCATCACATGTAATACCATTGTATGAACATAACACTGGGTCCAAGTTTTTAAATGTTTTCAAATAGATTGTGCATACACATGTGGCTTGAGTGAAAGCCTACTACCAGCTTTTTAGGGGTTAAGGCCAATGTCCATCTTTAAGTCAGCTCTTTCTGGTGCCTGCTAGAGATAAATCTGTGTTAGGTTCTAGTAAGATCATTGAAGAATATGGAGTGGTAATAATATTGTAGTAATAGATGGAGTCATATAGATGCCTAATCTGTCAGTTAGTGATTTTTAATGGGTTGTGTTTATTCATAATAAATGTGACCCTAGGGGGTCAAAGTTAAAAGCAAAGATTCAACTAAGTCTTTTCATTCGTTCCTAAGAATCTAGTACAGTACGCTGCCCGTCGGCCATCCATTAACCTATGCCAATTAATTAGCTTTGTTTTGGCTAATACTGGTTTCCTATAATTCCTTAAGAACAAGACTTCCTTCAGGGGGAACAATATAAAGAAGTCATTTTACCAATAATTGGGAATGGAGCTCACAGTGCACACGGGTGATCTATAAATGCCATTGTTTCTGAAAAGCTTCAATAGGGGTCATTAAATATTTCACTGTCAGTCAGGTTAGGCCTTAGCAATGCCCGTGGCTGGCACTTTCTTCCTTTCTATGTATGGCCTGTCCATGGTTAAGATGCCCTGCCATGTTCCCAAATTAGGCTTGCCCAGCTGTCTCTGTTTTCCTGGACATTGTATCTATTTTTTCTCCACCTGTCATTTTTCTTACACTTTAGTAGTGCCTCAATGGAGGATGGCAGAGAAGGCTGTGTTTCCTATATGCCCATCATTTTTAAAAAACCATTTTTACCCTCCAACATTCAGCTAGTGACCTGCTGGCATCTGCCAGAAGATGTACTAGTGTTAGACCCTCATGCTTCTGGTGACTGGCAATGTGGAATCACTATTCCAAGTGTGGTCATTCACCGGCTGTCATGGGAATCCCAAGGTACGATGCTCAATCCCTCCAACAAACTCGGGTGAACTCCTTGTTAACCAGGAAATCGTGCCGCAGGATGGTTCTTATTCTCTGTTGCTGTCAGCTGTGAGAAGCCGTTACAGGCTAGAGAAAGCCTTCTTAGAAAACTTCCCAAGGCAACTCAGCTCTTTTCCCTCCCAACATCTATGGGATTTCCATATGAGATTTCCTCCTGTTCAGTTGGATAAGCCCTATACATGTTATCAAATATTCAGGGTTGTGACTGAGCCTCTCTAGTGGCCCTCAGGATAAAATGGCTGTTGAACCTGGGTCTAAGATGCTTTAGCTGAACCACAGCTCCTTCCCTGACTGGATAGCTAACAGCGTGTCCTCCAAGATCCTATAGGGCACGATGGTTATTCCTACGTCAGTACTCACCTTGCCAGCAGTACTTGAGCATTTCTCACTCTTGTTTCTTTAACCGGACGGTAAACTCCATAAACAACTGTGTCTTGTCCACTGCTGTAGCCCTAGTGCTTCACTTAGTGTCTCAACTTTTCATGCACATAGTACATGTTCAGTAAATGTTTGCTGAATGAATGCATATCAATTATAGTTATTCTCATTGGATACTAAGTAATGGTGATGGACAAGGAGGCCTGGCGTGCTGCGGTTCTTGGGGTCGCAAAGAGTCGGACACGACTGAGTGACTGAACTGAACTGAACTAAGTAATTATCCTTTCACCATCATTATGTAATATTGATACTGATTGGCTACAATCTGGTTAGAGGAGCAGCCTCTAAAAGGCATTTTCCCTCTCAGGTAACCCTCACACTCGCAGATCAACTCTGGTAGCCCCTTTTCAGCCCATCTTAACCCTATCTTTTTTTTCATTTTTCCACCTGCTGTTGATTGTCTGACCAAATTTTATACCTAATCTGAGCTCCTTTTTGTTTTCCTTTGACTGCTTAGTAAGGATATATTTCTTGCTTTTTTTAGATCTTTAGTCCTTCTGCTTCTCTCGTAATAGCTTCATGTAGTATACATATTTCCATCCATCCATTATCCATCCATCCAAGCAGTAATCCAGTGATTTCCTGATACTTGGCAAACACAGTCCCTGCTTTCTATGAGCGTAGAGTTAATTGGAAGAAACAGACTTTAAACTGTTACTTACAATCAAGCGCCCACTCGAGGTCCCCTTTTCACTAATACCTGAGGACTAGCAGATGAAGACTATCATGATAGATGACCATTGCAGTGCAGCGTTGAACAGTATTTTTAAATGTGGATGTTAACAAAACAAGAAAGGCCTAGGAACTAGGATGTAGGCAAGAAGGTGCACTTAGATGCATTTTTAGTAGTCACCATCCAAATTAAGCTCTTGGAATTCATTGCCTGGCAACAGGAGAAGTGGCTTCACTCCTGAAAAGCTGAGAAAGAGCAGAGAAGTGGCAGAGTATGCCAGAGAAACCCCCTAGGGATTTCTTAGCCAGATGTTTAACAACTCATTGTTTCAGTTCTCAGAGGAAGACAATCCTAACCTCTGCTCGAAGGATGACTGATTAAGGATGGAAAGAAAAACAGACTTTACCCCAGAAATGACTTTACTGAATTTTAGTACCTGCCACCACCCTATTTTCTGAACCAAACACCTAAACCGTCCCCTCCAACCCCGGAAGCAGCACTGATGCAGACTGCAGACGCCAGTTGATTGTCAGCCCCACTGTGACTTGTACAGAGAAGTGACGCGACTTGGTTAGCAGCTTTCACTGCCCCAATGTTTTATTCAAGCACAAAGTATTTGTGCTTTATAGGAATGCCAGTGTCCCACAATAATGCCTTTCATTCCTGAATTTAAAACATTCGCTTTAGAAAATTCTCTTCCTTATTAAGTGACCCCTGTGCAAATCTTAACCTATTGAATCCTCCCAATAACCCTATGAAGAAAATTATCTTCCCCAGTTTAGAGATGAAGAAACTAAGGCCAGAGGTCATAGTAGTTACCCAAAGTTACCCAGTTAGACAGAGCTGGATTTTAATTTGTGCTCTGCCACTGTTTGACTTGAAAACCTATTTTCTCAACCAGGGCGCAAAGTTGCCTTAATATAGAACATTCAATGAAGAAGAAAAGACTGCAAAGGACAACAGTTCTGGGCTGCTCTTTGCCATCAGCCTTTAGTTAGGATTGTTTATCCACTTTTCCTTTTGCCATTGTGTCAAAATCAACAAGCCAAGACATTTGACTGAAGTCAGCATATCTTAAAAACCAGTTTCCATAAAAAGAACTGCTAGAGGCTTAATATGTATGTTGCTTTATTTTATAAGGTTCCAGTATCTAGTCCGTTAGTTTATATCCAAAAGAGACTATCTCCCAGGGAATACAGCCAAACCTCTTCATTACACCTGGATCACGGCCCTGAACTTCTGCTATTGGCAGAACCATCCCAGGCATTTGGTTAGGTAAAGTTCCTTCTGAGTCCATGTTGAACCACGCACATTGCAGCGGCGTCCTGATGTTCACACTTGCTTCACATAGTCACAATCGTCCAGTGAGTGAAACAGTGGTACGGTTTGCATTTATTGCTGTTGGTAGGTTTTGATGTTTATTTATGCCATGTGGGTCCAAATAGAAACCATTCTTTTTTCCTTCTCCTTCACGTAATGCTTCCTTTCAAATTCTTCCTGTCTCTAAACAGCATCTAAAGTACGGCACGCCAAAGTGGTTTTCCTGTTCCCTTGTACTTCATTAGCAAGTTGTGGCATTTCTTTCTTCTTCAACATTCCTCTTTCTTCAGAAATCCTTATCTTTGTTTTGGTCAGGGGCAGACAAAATGTGGTCCACGGCAAGGACATGAGATGTGGTCCCTTCTACTCTACACCTGTTCAGCCCAAGACGCCTGTACTCAGTGCAGAGCAGTGGAAGCACAGGTCACAGTAGGTGTTCAGCCCCCATGAAAAACACATCAGAGTGAAGCACTGGGTCCCTGACTAAACTCCCCTTGATATTTTACTGTTTTAATCTTTACTTAATGTGTTTTAATGAAATCATCAAAAATAATGGCTTCTTCTTGGGAAAGACGTATTCTTCATTTATTCTTTTGTTCAGTACAATGAACTGACATTTCTAATATGTTGAGGAGATTGCACTTTCATATATTACTGAGATAAGCCCTTGAAATTTACCAGCCATCAGGATTTGCTGCTTTTAATGATTAATTACCTATTGGCATACTTTTCAAAGGTATTCTTTTTAGCTATTTCCTTTCATCTTGATCTACCCTTTTTTTATGAATAGCCTTTCATGTATAGCTCAAAAGAGTGTTAGTAAAGGTTGCTTCTGTTTCTCTGCGTAGACATGCTGGTTTATAATTATAATGCAGTTCATAACCATAGTGAAAATGAAAGCCCTGATAACTGTACCTCAACGGAGCTGAAACATCTTTTTATGACAAATCTAATTCCTTAATACTTATGCAGAGACCTTACTAATCTAGTCTGATTTGTCCTTTCAACTTATCAGGCCACCAGAATTCATCCATCTGTTCACTCAGCACATTTCTATGGCATGAATACAGAGCTAGATGCACTGTTCCATGTTCTAGAACACAACAATGAACAAAACATAGGCCCTGTCCTCATGGAGCTTATGTTCTAGATGGGTTAGACAGACAGCAGATAATAAACAAATTCATATATAATTTGCTTTGGAGAATGAACAATCAGGGTTTGAGGGACAAGGCTGTGCTGAGAGATAGGGACAACTTTCATGCAGGGTCATCAGGGAAAGCCTTTCTGTTAAGGTGGCATTTGATGGACGGGAAGGAAGGGTTCAGGTGGGTGTCTAAAGGAAAAAACTTCTTGATAGAGGTATCAGCAAATTCAAAGGCCGTTAGGTGAAAATAGGGCTTCCCTGGTGGCTCAGATGGTAAGGAATCAGCCTGCAATGCAGGAGACCTGGGTTCCATCCCTGGGTCAGGAAGATCCCCTGGAGAAGGGCATGATGACCCACTCCAGTATTCTTGCCTGGAGAATCCCCATGGACAGAGAAACCTGGAGGGCTATAGTCTGTGGGATCACAAAGTAGGTGAGAATATGGTTGGCATATTCATGGGACAAGCGAGGAAGCCAGTGTGACTGACATAAAGTAAAAACAAAGAAACAAACAAACAAAAAATCGGCAAGTGAGAGATGAGAATGGAGAAGTAGCCAGGATCAGATAACAGATGATTTTATTGTCCAAGGTAAGGACTTTGCTTTTGACTCTAAGTGAGAAGGGAAGTCATTGAAGCGTGTTGAGTAGTAGAGTAACACGATTTGCCTTATGCTGTAAATTAATGTTTTACTACAAGGATGGTTTTTATGGCATTGGTGACCAGGTAACACAATTAGAGGATGCTCTGGAGGAATCTATGATCTCCCCCTAGTTCTCATGGACTCTGTTCCACAGCTACAGATTAAACTTCAAACTTTAACCAAACATCACGGGCATTTGCTCCAAGGGTCACAGTACAGGTGGCAAGAATGTGTTTTTAGCTCATGCCATCTCATCCATACTGTGAGGAGGGAAAAAAAAAAAAAAGTACATTCCTTTAACTCAGCCATCAGCAGTGCAGGAAAAACAACTCCTACTGAAGTGAGTCAGTGCATCTTCACAAACAAAAGCAAGTGTATTATGCCTTAAATGATGGCTCAGTGGCCTCAAGGAAGTAACACACCTTCCTGAGCACCTAATTTACTACCAGGCTGTGACTCAGGCTCAGGGAAAATTGATCCTATTATTGCTCATTCAAAATACAGTAATCAACTGTGGATACACATTGAGACTATTTAGAAGAACAGAGTTAATGTTGCTAAAAAGACAAAATGTAATCTGCAGTTCTCACACAGACTTGGTGTGTACGTCTATCCTTCCTTGACGGGTTGCTGCGTGCGCCCCATCTCTGCTTTCTCACTGGAGCCACATGCGTGATTTGACGTGTTGGTGCAAAGGTAAACACCAAAGTGCTGATTGCTTCACATCTGTTTGATCTGTCCCTCCTGTTTCTTTCTAATGCTAGAACAATCGCAGAGATTGTGACAACTGGGCAAGGCTTATGGAGTCACCCCAAAGCTCTGAGACTTGAAACTCTGCTAGTGTTTACTCAAAGGAGTATTTGAACTGTCTTTTTTTTTTTTTTTTTTTTTTTGCTCTGCTGGGATCTAGTTGCCTGACCAGGGATCGAACCTAGGTCCCCTGCATTGGGAGCTCAGAGTCCTAGCTACTCTACTTCCAGGGAAGTACTGTCCTTTATTCTGGTCACCTAGCTCACAGCCTACCTGTTCGTGCCTTTTCCTTATGATTTTTCCACAAATACCTTGCTTCTGAAACCATTCTTTCAATAGATCAGAATTGCAGAAAGTATAACTTCAGTGACACCAAAGTGTGTTTACAGCATATTGTTGCCGGCGGTTAGAGTACTAGGAACCTCGCCCTGCAGCAAGGTGGTTTAACGATGGAGCCTTGTTATCTTATATTGGCATATGGTGTACAGTATCACTTGCAGTTAGTTACTAGGTTAAATTGACTCGAGTTTGGCTAGTCATAGAATGTAGGGGTTCTATGTTCCTTGAGGTAATATCACAGTGGCAACTTTGATCATTCTGGTGTGATTCTGAAGGATTTGCTTTTACGTGTCAGTATAAGCTACTGCCATTCTAATCTGTAACTTGACCCAGGATCACCACAATTTTTGAGCAACTGGTAACTCCTCAGCTGCTGCTGCTGAGAGTAGAACATTTAACTATAACAGATTAAATGACTAAATGAACCTTTTGCAAATGAAATAAATGCCCAATCAGGTTGTCATAGTGGGAAGAATGCACAGTAGGTCTGTATCTTGCTTGGCCACTGTAGACTATGGAACTCAATTTTGACCTGTTGTCCCTCACCATAAGAACACACCATGGGGCACTGTATGAGTTCTGACTGCAGCTCCAAAAGTCCTCTTTGGACAACTGTTGGGGGACAGCAGCTGCTCTGCCAAAAGTGCTAAAGCACCATGAGTATCGGCATCTAGTTTAGGAAAAACAATGCACATGGCAGGCACTCAAACAGTCTGTGTTGACTTGAAGGCATATAACTCCCAGAAAATGCTATGTAAGACAGTTGGTCTTCATACATTGTATAAAGATGTTCAGACTCACTAGGTGAATCATACACTGGGATTTGGTATACACAGCAATTCCTTGCCAGGGCCAGCACTTCTACCTGCTTTACCTGGAGAACAGTATCGAGTGGCTTGGCACATGTGAACGTGCTTTGTTTGATGTGAACCAGCACGTGTTATCAAACATATTCTAGCCTTTCCTGGACAATTGGCATTTGAGAGTCAACCAAAGAACAAGGGTGGGCTTTTTCCAGTGGTGGGCTTCAGAACAGAGAGGAAATGGATCCATGACAGGCCCAAATTGGATGTTGAACCCACACAACCCGCTCCCTGGAGAGATCACTTGAGCAGAAAAGGATGCACATCTGGTACACCCTATCTCCCTTCCAGTCCTCAATGGTTTATTGTCATCAGAAGTCAGCATTTAACTGGTTCTGCTGGAAGCTCGGTGAGGGAATTTCCTTCTGAGGACTGTGATCTCTTTCTCTTGGGGAAGGAGTGTCATTTGGAACCTCCTGATGCAGAGGGATATGATAGGTAACATCATGTGGCAACATCCCAAATGTATTCTCTCTGCAGGTTCAACAAAAAAAAGAGACACAATCCAAGTGCTGATGTGATTCATGAATAGAAGATGCAGCTCCTGATGATTTGATGATATGATTTATTGTGTCCCAATCACATTGACTTAGAAGAACCTATGTATGGAATCGATAGGAGCCATAAAACTAAATCCAAATATATTGTGACCATTTAAAGTTTTAGCCCCCTTGATTATCTTTAATACATACAGCAGATTTGCCAGTATAGATTTTTCATCACCAGCCATCTGGTAAAAATTAGTATGAGATAAATAATTTAGCTTCCTTCTGTTCAGATACAATTTCATTACCCTTTTCCTCGATACTGTGAAAAGTCTTCAGAAATAGTCGGTTGTAAAGTGCTTTTGCATTCCAGCTGAAGCTGAGCCTGAAGGTTCCTGACATGCTGACATTTGACTCTGTTTTCTCTTTGTGCCGTGAAAGGAAGAGGTACCGGTTATTACCAGTGGCCTCCAGAAAATTCCATACCTGGGGGCAGCCCCTGCTAAGTCACAGGGTGCAGAATCAAGACACGAGGTGGCTGGGATGTTCCAGAAGTGCAAGACATTTTCTTTGAATTTAAAAAATAAGAATAATGCAGAGCCTAAGAAACTCAGGAGAGATTAGTTATATATTCCCTGTGACGCAGTAATTCTCTCTAATCACAGTGAATATCCCAGCCTCCAAAGCATACTAATTGGTTTGGAGGAGATATTTTTCCATTCATAAGCAAAATCTCTGCTCCTTTTGGTCCTGGCCTTATTTCTCCAATCTGGCTGGAGTTGAGGAATCTTATGCTAGACTTGTAGGAACACATGTGCGAGATTATGGAGGGCCTTGAACGCCAGGCCAGGGAGTTTTGGATTTTATCCTGTAGGCAGCAGGGAGCCATTAAAAGATTTTAAACAGGAGGAATGTAAAAAATAGGACTTGATTTGGATTCGTGTTTAGTATAAAAGTGCAATGATAAGATATATTAAGGGAGTGTTATGGTTCTGTTCACAGCATGAATATAACTGGGGAATTCATCTCTACTAGCTGTCTAGTTCAGCTTTTACAGCATGCAAATTTTCAGGGCCAGCTGTAAGAGCTTGATGGTAAAAGAACAAAGTAAGAATTGATAATGTGAGTATAATTGTAAAGAAAGGGATTTTAGTGGTCAAGATCACTGGTAACAGAATAATAAGCATTGTAAAGGGTGACTGTAGAATTATTTGTTATTTTGTTGGAGTTCTTTGAAATCACTTCTATGCTATATAATTACCTTAAGTTTTAAGTGTTCCCTGCAGGGATAATTTATGTATTTTGCATTATCATGCAAATGCTTTAACAATCTACACTGTTGAAAATGAAAGCTGAAAATTATTCCAAATAGATCATGGTTGTGCAAAGCTTATGCAGTTTTAATCATCTTGATATATTCTTATAGTTTATATTGTATCCTTACCTTGTGTTTTCAACTCCGGTAATACTTAGGTAACAAATATTTGAAAATTGAAATTGCATATTTTGATAAAGAACTGTAATTTGTCTATTTCAAAATTGAATGACATCAAAACCCTTTTAAAAAATTAATCTAAAAATGCTGCAGTATTTCAGGAAATCCAGAGCAGACCAAATTTAATTTAATCTAAGCTACTGAAAGCTCATTTATGAATTGTAGCTGGACACTCGGTCTAAACAGTGCTTTAAAGCATTGCGTTTTTCGCCGTGGTTTCTCTGGAACCATAGTATCAGGTAATGAGGAGCATAAACAGCATCACAGGTGACAAGAGTTTGGTCATAAATAGGGAACCATTGTCTTGTTACTGCGCCATAGTTACACATCTGAACATTACGTCCCTCTTATGAAAATATAATTCACTTTATGATAACAACATTCATATTTCAAAGTGTCTTATTTTAATGAACTTTATACTAATCCTGAGTTTCTCCAAAGACCTGGACTTCCTTTTTCTTTTCCTTCAAAGATGGATGTACTTTCCGCAAAGGAAAATCTCTAGGAAGAAATAGGTTTATTTGTTTATCAGGCTCCTCTGTAGATGCTAACTTTACAGAAGAAAACCTGCCCTGAGTGGCTTCTCAGATTTTACCCCGAGGTCTGAGCACAGCCTGGAATTTGGACAGGAGACAGATTTTCTCCAACAAGAGAGATGGCTCACTTTCTCACCCTCCTGCTGTATGGTGGGGTTGGGGGTGGAGGCAGGATGGGGAACGGCAGGCATTTCTCAAAGGCCTCAGGATTATAGAACTGGGAAAAAGAACTCACCACCTTGACTTTCTGTCTTCTCACTTGTCTTTCTCTGTCTCTTTGTCTGCCCCACCCCCACTTCTCTCTTTATGTCCGTCTGTCTCTTGAGAACATACAGACAGACACAGGACTCCGATCAGGCTGATTTCTATTTCGCTCTACCAGTTACCCACCTCTGCACCTAAAGAGGCAGAAGGCTAGTGTCAGTAAAAGTTCTCTGGGGTCATCCCCTAAAAACTCTTGAGTGTACAGAGGTCCCTGAAAAGAAAAGAAAATCAGCACCCAAATGTACTGAAATTCAGACATGAATATTTTGCCATGGAAGAGTCAAGTTTTTATGGCATAAACTAAGAGAATGTTCCATGGACACATTACTTAAGATCCATGGGATGTTGCCTGGCAGGCTTGGCTTGTGCTCTGAGTTAAAGTTCTTCCTTTCCTCTGCAGCCCAGGGCCAGTTAGCACTGCTGGGTCCTCGGTGTTTTTCAGCTCTGGAAACATCTTAGAGATCAAGTTGCCTGAAAATAAGGGTCTCTCACATGTCAACATGGCTTCCCAGGTGGCTCAGTGGTAAGGAATCCATCTGTCAATGCAAGAGATGTGGGTTCAATCTCTGGTTTGGGAAGATCCCCTGGAGAAGGAAATGGCTCCAGTATTCTTGCCTGAAGAATTCCATAGACAGAGGGGCCTGGTGGGCTACAGTTGCAGAGACTGTAGTGACTCTAGTCACTCAATCTAGATACACATGACTGAGTGACTGAGCACACACATACACACACGTATGTCAACACCGGCTACCTTAAACAGATTCCAGCTTCCTCTAGAAGGAGTTGCCTCCCTGCTCTGGATTCGTCCTCTAAATGAAAGTGTGGAAGCCAGATTCCAGTGCATTAACATCTCTGGTTTCATTTCTTCGACTGTAAAAAAAAAAAAGTCTACCAAATCCATTGTAATCATTACCTTTCTTATTGTCATCATTATAAAACTGTCCCTTATCTATCACTCGAATGTCATTAACTATTGAAGCATTTGTAGAAAACTGTTAAAGTAGGTGCTGCTTAAACATAAGGAGCTATTAGAGTTTTCAGGATTGTTGTTATTAGTAACCTACATGATGAAAGTAGAACTAGCAAAACAGTAGTTTAGAACAAAAGAAGTGGAATAATCATGTTGCACTTTTGTGGCATAGTAATTAAAATGAGATGTGTAAATGTCACTTGGTCCATTAATACTGGATTATTTCACAAATCTCTTTAATATCATGCAGGTTCACTGATACACATTATAGTAATTCAAATTTTAGAATCTTAGGATATTTTAAGCCCCAAATGAAAGATGCATGCATTGTCACCCTTGCAAAGGAATCACTAATGAAAGGAGTTCTCACCCATATAGTTCATGTGTAACTTGAAGTTCTGTGAACTGGGAAGGCACTTCTCTACTCCCAGATCAGTTGGAAATTGGGACAGTCATGGGGAGGAGTCTGCATTCACCTGTCTATCACAAGAACAGGAAAGTAAGGCAAAGCCACGGACCCCCCAGTCTGTGAGCACCCCCATGTGTGCTGGCTGCTTTCCATACTCTCTGCAGTCCTCCCTGGGAGGCACGTGTTGCTATTCTCCTCTTAGAGGTTCAGGATCGGAGCCCAGGTCAGCTGCCCGAAGTCCGAAATCTGAAAAGTTGATGTGGCAGCTTCGAAGAGAGCTCTGTGGTGTTCAGAGAGCCAGGGCACACGAATCGGAGGCAGGACTGACCCTTCAGCCAACGTTGGAACTATCCATTTAGAGGAGAACTGACATGACAGCGCTTGTCTACACAGTGACTGTTGGGGTGAAAGGGTGCGCTTGCAGTGGAGTTCATAAGGAAGTGGCTTGGTAAGGGCTTCTTTTCTCCCTTGTGAGGTGGGAGAACTCCTCTCTCAGGCCACAGGGAGGTCATTCCATTCTGAAGCTCATACAGAGACCTGCTGTTGAGATTAAATTAGATCATTATATTGGCAAAAGGACTTCCCACAGTGCTCAGTGCACCGTGGGCTCTCAGTAAGGAATAGTTGAGAATGAATTCTTCCATCTGAGTCTTCAGTTAGTGAACAATCATACCACTCAGACTTGTGGTAAGTGACTGTCACAAGCATCCTTTCATTATCTCCTTTCAAGGGGCAAATGTTAGTGGAAATGCGTTGTCTACATGGAAACAGGACTCTGTACAATTTCCTATCCCCAGAGGTCATTTGCAGGTGTTATGCGTTGTGGTCATCCCATAGCCCTCTACGACTTCTTTCTCATCCTCGGTTTATAGATGAGGCCTTTGAACCCTGCCCTGTGACTCCAGGTTTTCTAGTTTGCAGTGGAAAGCACACATTAGTGACTTCCTTCTGAGCAGAGGCATTGCTTTGCTACCTGTGCAAGAGAAAAGATAAGAAGTCTTCTTTGAAAGTCTTTGAAGAAGTAGACTCCTGGCTATTGTAAATGACTCTCTTCTGCAGAGACAGACCCTATCAAATCTAACTCGACCACTATCCACCACAAGTCAGAATGACCACCCTCACAGTGGCCTGCAGCACTAGAACAGGCGCCTGATGAACCCACCTGGATACAATTTCAGTTTTAATAGGCCACCTACCTTGCCAGGGTTTTTTCAGTTGATCTATGCAGAAAGAACCTTTCTCCTTTGCATGACAGTTTGTTGGATGTCTAGGGAAGGTTTTCACAGTTCCCAGGCTTTGAACATTTGGGCAGGAACTTGGAAGAGCTATCTAAAATACAACCTATAAGTTTATTCTCTTGGTGACTACAAATACTTCCAAAGTCATTCTCTTGCTGATGGGTTTAGATCCTGCTCTGAAGACGCCCCAGTGGCTCAAACGGTAAAGAATCTGCCTGCAATGCTGGAGACCTAGGTTCGATCCCTGGGTCAGGAAGATCCCCAGGAGAAGGGAACGGCTAAGCCACTCCAGTATTCCTGCCTGGAGAATCCCATGGACAGAGGAGCCTGGTGGGCTACAGTCCACAGGGTCACAAAGAGTCAGACACGACTGAGTGACTAGCACTTTCACTTTTCTTTCTGAAGTTCTACAGAAGAATCCTGCCACAAATTAGAAAGCATCACAGTAATGGAGAATAGCTAGCTAATAGTCTCAGATTAATTCCAGTAACCAGCCAAAAGACAGGAAAGCTTATTTTTAGAGATCATATCTGATATTTGATTCTCCTTTCAAAGCACATAGGTCATCCCTGCTTATAAGAAAAACCAACACTGTGAGTTAATACATATCATAGACAAAAAAAGTTTGAGAAAGTTACTCACTTTAGAGAAGTGTTCTTCACTTGAAAAAAATGCTTTTCCATGCACAGGTTTTCGTTCAGCAGTAAGATTTAATCTGGTAAGATTTTTAAAGAAAGTATGATGGCCACATAGTCTCTGTCATATCTTATGTAAAATGAAATCTCTCTTCTGCTACCTAATTGGATTCCTAGCCAATCTGTATTCTTCTGCAAGGCTTGGACCAGATTGACACTGCCTGGGACCAATCACACGGCCCTGGAGATGTGTGGCCTATCCCACTTCTTCATCACAAATCTCAGCAAGTTACTTCCATTTCAGAATGTTATCTGCTGACCAGGTTTGGAACTGAGTGAGGCCTTAGGATCTTTTTTTTTTTTAATCATTTATTTTTAATCACAACAAAAATCACCCTTATTAGGCTCTGTAAGGGATGCAGTGTTTTGGTTTTGATTCCTGCTTTATTCTAGCTTATTTCTGTGTATTTTATAAAACAAATTGTAGAATTCAATATTTCATGAGACTGCTCTACAGAAATAGATGAAAATCTAGAACAAGCCAATACAAAGGACTCAATGAACCCCAGGGCTAAAAGGTGGTCATATTTGCATCCTAATTCTGTTTACACAAGCCATTGCTTGACAATCTCGTTAACATTTCCTTTTTTTTTTTTTCCTGTTTTTCATTTTTGTTTGTTAAGAGTTGAAGAAAGGCAATACTGGGGCGCCCTATTTTGTGGGCTCAACATGAAGTCAATGAAAATGTCTATTAGATACCTTGGAATACAAAAACGCTGCTGAGAAGTTTCACTATAACCATATGAGGAGAAATAGTCCCATGTGCATATTCTTGATTATGATTTGTTTCATTGCAAACAATTGCCAGTTAGCACGTGTACTTTGAAGTCATTTTGTGACGTGGTAGTTCACGAAGCCCATTTTTCAGTACTTCATCTCTTTAGTGCTGTGGCTTGAAGCACTGCAGCCTTTTCAGCCGATTGCAGACCAAAATGACAAATGGAGGGAAGCAAAACAGTTTTGGGGGAGCCAACCTTGGAGGAGAACGCTAAACACCGAGTGTCATTCACGTGCAGTCTTCATTTTGGGCAGAATTGATCTCCTTCCATGACAATAAAGCAAATATAGGCAGATCCTTTCCTTAGAAATTGATTCCAGAGTGCAGAAGAACCTTGAAAAGAAGAGAGAATGTATTTATTTTGCCTTGGTTTTCTGGGCATGTATTATCAAAAGTAATCACACATTTCATGTGTATGGGGCTTTACAATTCTCAGAGCTTCTTTCACATACATCATCTCATTGCCCTCCTCGTCCAACAATCCAGTAAGGTCAGCAGGACTGGTCCCCACCCCACCTCCTCACCTTTTTACAGAAATCAAGCGAACAGAATTTAGTTGCAGTGTTTAGCTGTTTGCAGAGCCAAAGACCAAGAGTATGAGTTTAAAATCTCTTTATTCTTGCAGCTTCAGCTTTGGATTTGTCTTTATTAGTCCCCTTTCTCTTCCTCCCTCTCTGTCTCCCTCCCTCCGTCCTTCCCTTTCTCTTCTCCCTCTCCAGTTTTTTAAATTGAATTTATCTGTAGGCTGCTTTCCTCCTTTTATCACCTACTCTTTCTGCCCTGGCAGGCAAGTTCTGACTTGTCAGTCTCTCCTCTCAAACAGCCCTCTATTCATATCCTACCCCGTTTAACCATTTTTTGGACCTGTATAAGCTATCTCCCAAGTCCTCTTCCTATGAAATTCTGTTCTTTTCTTTATTTCACTAGATATATATTGATCACTGACTCTAAGCCAGGCCCCATGCTCAGAGCTGCCCTCAAGTATCCCCCAGTCCAGGGAATATTTGAGTGAACAAACCAAACTCTGTTTATCATGAATTAATCATTTTGTTTAGCTACAGTGCACTGGCTAAGTATTGATTCCTTCTTCCCCAACCTCTCCCTTCCCGTGCTTTGATCTTAGTAATAATGAAGTTCATTCACGTCAAATATACCCTGGGAGAGAACATCAAAGTCCTGAATATAATAATTAATCCTGGATTTTGAAATCACCGATAGAAGGGAAGTTTATATAGAGTCTATAGGTAGTTATGGGGTCATCCCCTCCATGGGTATGATTTATCTTTTAGATTCTATTTTATTTTTTTTAACAGAGTTGAAAATCTAATGTTAATCTGCATGTTATTTTCATTAGGCTGGGGAATAATTGACACACACAAGTCAGACCTGTTTGTATAACCTGCTAACTTTAAGTCTAGAAAATTAATTGTCATCAGGCTGAGAATCAGAAGAGTGACCCTTGCTCTTGGCAGTAATTGTTAAATTAATTGGATCGTCAGGCTACTGAAAATGTGGCCAGAAGAGAGTAGGAAAAGAGAAGGAAGTGAGAGAAGTAAAGAGTGAGATAGATTAGTTATGTTTCTAGAACTTGCTGAAAAGAAGAAATCATGTTTTATTGAGTTCATTTTTTAAAGTTTTTAAAGAAACTTTAAACATTTAAAGATGCCCACTCATTGACCTATAAACTGTTTTTCTGTGTTCCATGATGCCAATAAATAATGTGACATGTGAATAGAACAAAATGTATGGAGACACATTCATCTCTACCAGGATATGTGCAGTTCATATAGTGCCTACATATGCGAAAACTTATATTCAGTGTTCAGGCTTTGTTCAACAGCCTAGGACCTTCGTGTTGCCATTTTATGTGTGGACAACCTAAGGAGACTCTGCTGGTCTCTTGAGATCCAAGGAAATCAGCACCACCCTTTTAAAAAAGATTTCTTTTGGGAGAAATGTGTTCAAAGCATTCACGATATTCCTGGCAATCCTCAAAGCCTAGTGAGGAACAAACTCAAGCAGATCACTGCCACCCTATCGGTTGGTAGCATAGTTGTAAGTACAAAAGCTGGGGGCAAAAGTAATGAAAAAGCCGCTATTACGGTGTGTGTTTGGCAAATGACTTTTTTTTTTTTAATGTGGACCATTTTTAAAGTCTTTATTGAATTTGTTAGAATATTGCTTTTGTTTTATATTTTGGTTTTTTGGCCTGTGGGATCTTAGCTCCCCGACCAGGGATCAAATGCACACCCATCGCATTGGAAAGTGAAGCCTTAACCACTGGGCCACCAGACAAGCCCACCCCCCACCCCCACAATGACGTCTTTTAATCAAGAAGGCACTTAGCCGTGGTGTGTGCACTGTGGTATTGTGGACGTGTTTAGCACGTGGAGATGATGTACATGATATACAGATGGTTTGGAGCTCTTGCCATTTGGGTTATGGCTCTACTGGAGAAGGGCATGGCAACCCACTCCAGTATTCTTGCCTGGAGAATTTTCCACAGACAGAGGAGCCTGGCGGGCTACAGTCCATGGGATTTCTGAGAGTGACTAGCACTTTCACTTTCTTGAGGATACAGCTTCACATCCCCTGCGGAGTGACAAGGCCCTTAGTAGGCTCCCTTCCGGGAAGCTACCATCACAGCCAATGCTTCTTCTGACCTGGCTCAAGCTCCAAGAGGCCAGAGAGCTATTTCATCCCCTCCATTCTATGCCCTTGGTGCCAGGGGCAACTCAAGGCACCAGGGTAAATTGCTATCCCAGGTCCAGAGCCTTTCTTCTGGGACAAGGTTGCTTTCTAGCACACCATTGGATCTGGGGGGCTCTTTACGTATATCCTGCGTTATTGATTGCATGAATGCCTTATTCACTTGATTCTCAAAGTCTATGCGGAAGCCTAATATGCCCCACTGAGGGCAGCTGACCATCACCATTTGTATCTCTAAGTATTCTCTAATATGCTCTATTGACCTGATGTTGAGGGTTTCAGATGTTTACATCTTGTCAGTGGTAAACCTTCAAAGAACTATTTTGCCCTTAATAGTGAATAAATTGGTTAAAAAAGTTTGTACTGTTAGATCTTGCTCCTGGATCTGTTCATTCTGCAAATGTAGATTTTTCATTCTTTACTCAGAATATAATCACTGTCATTAACTGGTATGGATTCTGTGGATAAAAAAGTTAGGTAATCACTGAGGAAAAAACTAACCTTGAACTTTAAGGGGAATAGAGAGGATGATTACAGAAAAGAGAGTTTAGAGAGACTGAATATTTTATTTCAGAGTTATTCCTCTGAACCTTACTAACATTATTCCTCCAAAATAAGTATAGATATGCAAGAGAGGTAAACAACTTTTAAGAGAAATCAGTGCATGAAAGGTTAGAAGACATAAAGCACCTTTTCTTTTGTACTCATGCCAAGTAATTTCTTCGTGGCTGTGCAGGGAATGCGTGACGTCTTTTTAATTCATTTATTATGATAGCCGGTATTTATCTAATGCCTATTCAATACAGAGTACAATGAGTGCTGCTTCTGTTTCGTGCCTACTAAGTGTCAAGGCCACTCTGGTACCTTTTTTCCCAGAGCACTAATAATCATCTCCAGATCAATCAAAGATTGATTGCTAGCCAGAGGTCTACTTGGTATTCTGTGAATAAGGCTTCTCTGGTTAGGGTTCAGTCCGATTTCTATTATTTCTGTGAACCACTGCTGAGACACAGAGATGCAGCTATACACCCCTCTTCCCTTTGGTGGCCCTTCCTGTGTTGGGTGGGATGTTCACATCTTTCCACATTTGATAAAAATCAAGCCTCTTCTGCCTACTCATTTCAGCACTGGATAAAATGACAGTGTCACACACCGAGAACAGAACACTGCTTTGGTTTCTTCAACATTCTTTTTTTGGCCTCATTTTCCTCCCTCTCTACTGAGTTCTTGAGTCCAAATTTAGTGGTGATGACTAAGAAATTGCCAGGATGTGACAGAGCATTCAGTTCATTGAGTCCTTCCTTGCCATTTTCCAATAGTTGTAACAATTGCCAAGTTTTTTTTCCTCTGCATGTTGGAGGTGCCAGTGTCTGTGTAGTATCTATTATTCTGAACAGATTCGAAGTCACACAAACAGGATTTGTCCCTGCAATGACAGCCTCCATCTACATACAGCTGATTTCATTCTGTGGTATTCAGGAAATTCCCTGCAGACTTCTTACTGGGTTGATACTTCTGAATCCCCGCGTTTCTGATACGTCAATCTGAACCTCTGCAATGCAAGTCCTGTAAACCAGCGGTCCCCAACCTTTTTGGCACCAGTGACTGGTTTCATGGAAGACAGTTTTTTTCCAAAGATGGGGTGGAGAGGGGGCTGGGCATGGTTTTGGGATGATTCTCCTAAGAAGTGCACAACTTCTGTCCTTTGCATGCGCAGTTCACAGTAGTGTTCGCCCCCCTATGACAATCTAATGCCACTGCTGATCTGACAGGAGGCAGAGCTCAGGCAGTAATGTGAGTGATGGGGAGTGGCTGTAAATACAGATGAAGCTTCGCTTGCTCACCTCCTTCTCTGCAGCCCAATTCCTAACAGACCATGGAGTGGTACTGGTCTGTGGCCCAGGTGTTGGGGACCCCTGCTGTAAACAATAACTGAATGGTCTGCTGTGTGCTAGGCAATATGATCAGTCATTGATGGCTGAAAGGCAGATTCAGAAATAAAAGACAAGTTCCTTGTCTTCCAGAGCCAAGTATGCACATGTCCGAGTCACAGGGCCATGCCAGAGATGGAGATAAGAGTTCCTGGGGACACAAATACAAGTGTCATCGGTTCTGATTTAGGAGAGGTCATATATGATTTCCGGGGCAGTCATATTTGAGCTCAACCTTGAGGAATGTGAGGAAAGCCAGTTGGTAGAGAGATCCAAGAAATGACGTGAATGGGGTCTATAAAGGCACAAGGCATGGTAACGACTACATTGTGGAGAATTTAAAATGCCACATGAAGTTGTCATTTTACTCTAGGCAAGGCTAAACCAACATTCTATGCAATCATGCTCATCCCCAGAGAACACGTGGAGACTATTTTAGTCATATTTCTTTGTAGGCATACCTTGGCTTTCCCTATGTTGAGAATTCTACAAAGAGGAGTGTTCACAGCCCATAAATAGAACGCTTTGGTTCCTACCCTGTGATAGTTGCCTTCAAAGTACATTGCTTCTTGAGTAGGTTGAATTTGTGTGAGTCTTCTGAGTCTCTATCGAGTATGCCCCTAGGCTGAAATTATCCCAAAAGATGACTCTGTTCCAGGCACTCTGGAAGCCAGATGGAAGAACCAGTGAAATTACTGAGTGAAACAGATTTTGTGGATTTCCAGAAAAAAGAAAAGTGCTCAATTATTTAACATTAAGAAAAAAAGCCGCCTCATTTGAGGAATCTGTCTCTCTTTGCTGAAGTGATTCTCTGATACTGTTGCTCAGATAGTAATGCTACCTAACATGAAAATGAAGGAAGGTAGGACCATGGAGGCATCATTCAGAAAAGACTGGTGTCTGGAAAGATTGCAATATTTTATTGCAAGGTGGGTTTTTTTTTTCAGGTTTTATCGAAACTTATTCCTGATAAGATCCCAGCAAAATAGCAAGAATCAAAGGGCATCCTTGGTGTCACTGTCATAGGAAACTCACTTAGCATTTTCCTTATTATCTTGGACTCCAAGTGGACCCACTGCTACCCTGCAGATTACTTAGAGATTAAAATCTGCTGTTCATTTCATGTTGTCTACAAATGGATATTTTACATAGCTATTTGTTGCATAATGCACATATTGCAAAGCTTAAAAGAAGGTTTTCTGGTTTTGTTTGTTTTCAGAAACAGTCTGTTGGGTCAGGAAGCCTTCATTTGTATGGGGAAGTCCAAAGAAAACATGGTCATGTACATGGCAGAAAATCACATTGTCAGGTTCAAAATCCCCTGGGCTGCTCTCTCATGTCTGCTTGTAGAATTACTGTAAATTCCTTGCTTCTATATTGATTTGTGTGAAATGCTACTGTAAGGCAAGGATGGGGTGATGAGGGACTTTTTTCTTCTGTTTTTAAGTCAAGGTCCAATGGTCTGAAAAAAAAATCAGTTTAGTTTATCTAAAAGTGAAAGTTAGTCTTTCTTAGTATCATGTCTTTAAAAATTTAGGCGTTCAGCATTGTAACACTGTAACACAGATTTCAGCCTAGGGCAACTGAAAATTATAGCATATAGTAACTGGACAATCTATGAAAATTAAGTGCAAGGATGAGATATTTATTTCTCATATTTAATCTTGAAAGGAACAAAGCTCCACGTGACACTGTTATGCTTGTCTCTTCAATCTGTGGCTCCTCTGTTTATCCAACACATTACACTTATGTGACTGGTTCTCATTTTTCCATTACCTTATTACAAAGAGAGCTAATTATTGATTAGTAGCCCTCACACTTAGGGCTTTTTATAAAGCATCACGTGAAATGTTATATATAGTCTCGGTTTCCAATGATAATAGTTTCTGCTGTTAAAATAGAATGCCAGTCATAACAAGCTTTAACAAAGTATGTCCTAAACTCCTGAAGGGCAATACCATATGGTTCTCCATGAAATTCATAGCTGTAAATATTGAGCTTTTGTTTATTTACTTTTCTTGTAGGAACATTTCACACCTGAGTGCAAATTCAAAGAATCGGTGTTTGAAAATTATTACGTGACATATTCATCGATGATATACCGTCAGCAGCAGTCAGGCCGAGGGTGGTATCTGGGTCTGAACAAAGAAGGAGAGATCATGAAAGGAAACCATGTGAAGAAGAACAAGCCTGCAGCTCACTTTCTGCCCAAACCACTGAAAGGTAAACTTGAGAGTATACCAGCTGTGGATGAAATGAGTATCGGTATTGCAATCAATCCTTTATTTTGAAAGTGGAACATAATCCTTCCATCCTGAGGCATTTATACAAAACTTCGGTAAAATTTTACACTTAAAAAGAACATTAAAGCATTGATGGGAACATCTAATCTCCTGATTAGAGTTGACCAAAAAGTTTGTTTTGGCCAAATCCAAATGAACTTTTGGCCAACCCAATATATCTACATGTGGTAACACCTTACTTATGTGGAAATTGCTAACTCAGGGCAGCCAAGAACCTCAAGGTATGCCAAAATAGGTAGAAACACGGATGCTCAAATGCGTGCACACTTAACACTTATTGGAAACTACCTTGGGCCCAACAGTATTGTCCCAACAGTTTTCATTCACAGTTTTGTTTTTCGGTCATTATTAGCAGCTTGGTGGCAAATGCGAGGGCTTCCATGGTGGCTCAGTTGGTAAAGAATCTGCCTCCAATGCAGGAGATGTGAGTTTGATCCCTGGATTGGGAAGATTTCCCTGGAGGAGGGCATGGCCACCCACTTCAGTATTCTTGCCTGGAGAATTCCATGGACAGAGGAGCCTGGTGGGCTGCAGTCCATGGGGTCACAAAGAGTTGGACACAGATGAGAAACTAACACACACACACACACACACACACAGAGCAAGTGAGAAAGTGTGAGAGATAGGAATGGACCGCAGGAGGTAGGGATGACAGAAGGAGTGAGACACAGTGGAAAAGGGGTAGAAAATCCAGACAGAGCAGAGCAAGCCCTTCAAGAGGTTACTGGCCTGAGGTTAGAAGAGCAGTTTACCAGAGGTGCAGTCTGCCCAGTCAAGTCAGCACAGCACCCTTTTACAGCACGTTTTCTGGAGCCAGATTACTTGAATCCGCCTGCAATGTGGGAGACCTAGGTTCGATCCCTGGGTTGGAAAGGTCCCCTGGAGAAGGGAAAGGCTACCCGCTCCAGTATTCTGGCCTAGATAATTCCATGGACTGTATAGTCCATGGGGTCACAAAGGGCCGGACACGACTGAGTGACTTTCACTTTAACTTTTCATATAAAACCATCAGTGATGGAAATAAGGCATTAGAATTCTCTACACACCTCTGTACCAAGACTGGCTTTTGCTTCATCTGGTCCAGTCCACTCTTTACTGAGTCTTTGAAAGCAGCATTTCTCAGGTTTGGCCTCCAGTAAAGAAGCCCAGGGGATAGAAGGAAAGCTGAGGGCCAGTGCGGTGGCCTCTAACGCCATGTCTCTGTGCTTTGTAGTGGCCATGTACAAGGAGCCGTCTCTGCATGACCTCACGGAGTTCTCCCGATCTGGAAGCGGGACCCCGACCAAGAGCAGAAGTGTCTCCGGCGTGCTGAACGGAGGCAAGTCTATGAGCCACAACGAATCAACGTAGCCAGTGAGGGCAAAACAAGGGCTCTGTAACAGAACCTTACCTCCAGGTGCTGTTGAATTCTAGCAGTCCTTCACCCGAAAGTTGAGATTTGTCAATGACGTTTACCAAACAAACAAGGCAGAGTTCACTATTCTAATCTGCCATCAAACCTTCTCATCCATCCAAAAGCCCCATAATTTAGATCGAGCTTGTGCAAAAAAACAGTGCCAAGCCTGATCAGTGAACTAAATCTGGGAGAAGGACTGCCCAATTTTCTCATGATCTCACCTCTGCTTAGGGGAAGACAAACCAAAAACATTTCACAGCACTAATGCTGGTTAAGAAAAATTTGCTCTCCAACCAAGACAATTGAAAAGACCACCATTGTTCTTCAAAAACAAACAAACAAAAAAGAAAACAGAACAAAATTAACTGCTTCCGTGTTTTGTAGGGGCAAACAAAATTCTGTGAACCGTGTTGTTTTCTTGGCTTAATGTTTTCTATCTATGCTTGATTCATATGTATTCTTTACTTTGCAATTTTATGATTTCTGAAATTCAATGGTTCTATTGACTCTCTGTCACTTAATCCAACTCAACCAAATTCAGGGTTGAAGCTGAATTGGCATCTCAGGCTCAAGGTTCTTGTGATTTTACAATTTTTTTCCCCTTTAGATTCGTAGTATTCTGGTCAAGTTCTTGTGCTGTACTTTGTGCGTAGAAATTGTGTTGTGTTGTCAACCCCAGTCAGTAAAGATTACTTAAAAATAAAGATTATCCTCAAGTGTAGTTTTCTCTCAATTCCATTTGTGTTATCATGTTAAACTATTATTGTGGCTTCTTGTGTAAAGACAGTAACTGTGGAACTGTGATGTTGTCTTTTGTGTTGTTAAAATAAGAAATGTCTTATCTGTGTACGTATGAGTCCTCCTGTCATTGTATTTGGCACGTGAATATTGTGTACAAGGAAATGTTAAGACTGGTTACCCCTAAACAACATATACTTATACCTGCTTCTGGAAAAGTGTTTAAGACTTAGCTAGGTTTCCATTTAGATCTTCATATCTGTTGCATGGAAGAAAGTTGGAATCTTGGCATAGAGTTGCATGATATGTAAGATTTTGTGCATTAATAATTGTTAAAATCTGTGTTCCAAAAGTGGACATAGCATGTACAGGCAGTTTTCTGTCCTGTGCACAAAAAAGTTTAAAAAAAAGTTGTTTAATATTTGTTGTTGTATACCCAGATACGCACCGAATAAACTCTTTATATTCATTCAAAGAAAAATCCTTTAACGTGTATTTACTGTGTCCATTATGTGCCGTGAATTGTGGTAGAAACTGGAGTTACACATTGAATTATGTACATCTGATCACTGTCTTCAGATAATCTACAGTCTAGAGATTTATATTCACATGAATACTCTTAAAAGTATAATTGTTGTACTTGAACTGCCGGCTGGAACAGAAGAATTCTCATTCCCATTCAGTGATGAACTGTACAAAAAGAACTATATTCTAGTACCCTGCTGTTCACACTGTCATTTCCCCCTCTCTGATGCTCATTTCTTTCCATAGAGGAAAGGCATGGGACTAAATATCTCAAGTCCTTTCCATCTCTGAGAACTGAACATAGCTATTTTCTTTTTTTATTAAAATTTCAAACCATAAATTAAAAATAGAATTTTACAGTGAATGCTGGTAAACCTACACCTGTGTTCTAATATTCACATACTACTATACTGTACATCTATCCATCCATCACTCCATCTTATTTGTGACACATTTCAAAATCAACTACAGATATCTGTACACTTCCTTCTAATTTGGTATGTATCTCAGGAACTAGAGTTCAGTGTCCATTTGCAGTTTTTTTCCATCATATACAACTTACAATAAAGTGCACATAGAGTGTCTTTGTTGAGTTGACAGATGCATACATTTGGGTCACCATAAACATTGTCAGTGTTGATGACTTTTCACTATCTCCCCAAAGCTGCCATTGCCTGGTCATGAAGCTTCAGAAGTCGACCATGTAGGAAGGTGAGAGTGGAGAAACAGGTGAAACATAATTGGCATCCATCAAATAAAGTTCCTGGGGCCCCAAGCAGCGTGCTTTTGCACGAAGGAAGTCTGCTGATTCCTAAGACATCTGGACTAGATTCAGCAGGAGCTCCTAGCCTAGCCCAACCCAGCCCAGTTCAGTCACTTTGTGATCCTGTCTTAAGCCCCCCTCGTGCCAGAGCTCTTAGGTCCAGCTGCATGAAAGATGCTGCCTGCCCAGATTGGACAGGAGCCTGGGTATCCTATGCTGTAACCAGACTCACTCAACCTTGCCCCCCTATTCAGTCTTCCTAATTTTCAATCCATAGAGAAAAGTACTGCATTGTCTCAATCTTGCTCCAAGGACTTTAAGATTTGATCATTGACGAGTTTCCTTGCAGCTTTTCCTTTTTCATTGCTCAAGAATAGCGTAGGTCTGCTGGTAACAAACAAGTCAGTACTTTGGTGTCTTAGGGAAGCCTGGCATAAATTAGAAGTGGCCAGAATGCCCAGGAATAATCCTTTAGTCCCAGCATTCTCTATGAGCTGACTCACGTTGTTTTTAACCAAAGGTGACGTTTAAATAAGTCAATAATTAAACTGAGCTCCAAAAAACCCTCACCACAAACAGCAATACTTTCACATACCTTCATTACACACACACACACACACCAGTAACATTTCCTGTGGTCGGAAACATTAGCTGTGGCAAATGTTTGATGAAATAGCAGTTTCGGAAAAACACCACAAGGACTATTGACTCGCAGGTATGTGTCCACATTGTAGACACCTAGAGGGCTTGTAAGATACAGATGGCTGAACCCCACCTCAGTGTTTCTGATTGAGTAGGTCTGGAGTGGGCTCAAGCCTTCGGATGTTTAAGTTCCCAGGTAAGGCTGCTGGTCCTGGGGAACCATACTTTGAGAAACACTGGCACACACACTATCCCTCAGGATTGAAACTGTGTATTAGAACATTGAATTCTAGAAAGTTCTGTGTTAAGGAAGCCTGCTTAACTGAGAACTGCTGGGATGAACTGCTACTTCTTTGACCATGAAGGCACAGTTTCACAGAGCCCATATTAACCCTGCAGTAGAGCAATGGTCCTCAGGCCTTTGGGGATGCCAGAACCACCCGTGGTGAGACCACTGCTCTGTGGCTTGCACTCAACCTCAGTTAGGCACACTCTGTTAGTGTATATCCACAGAGTATATACAGAGAAGTGTATATCTTCTTGAATTGAGTCTAGGAAACAATATAGAAAACAACAACCAATACCCCTTTCTTCAAGCTTCTTGCAGTTATTTAAAAGAAAAATGAATGCCAAAGTTTTCCTCCAGGAGTTGCGCTTGTACCTGGAGGGAACACGGATCCTTAAAGGACTGAGCGGGGAAGTGATCTGTAGCCCTTATCCTCACCTTCCTCACTGGCCTGGTCCTAAACCAATCAAGTTCACTGAGTGAGGGAGTGATAGTCACTCAGTCTTGTCTGACTCCTTGCGACCCCATGGACAGTAGCCCGCCAGGCTCCTCTGTCCATGGAATTCTCCAGGCAAGAATACTGGAGTGGGTTACCATTTCCTTCTTCAAGTTCACTGAAGAACTTGTCAAAGGAGCCAGCAACATGTATCCGAATTTTCCAAATAGCCATAATCCAAGTGAACACAGTGGAGGAAATGAATATCCAATAGGATCATCTCTTCATCTACACTGACTGATTATATTAATAACCAATATGTGGAGAAGGCATGGCGGAATCCAGGGCTGATGACCATTTTGAATAAATGTCATCAGGTGCCTTAGAAACCTCATTTAGTTGAGGTGTGTCATTCATGAGATAAATTGAAACGTGCCCTCACTGGCACGTCGTATTCCTACCAACAGTCTTTCCAAGGCAATCTAGACTTCTACTATCATGCTTCTCAGACTTCTTCCAACCTCTAGTTAAAGCCATTTCCACATTTTAGATCTTGATTATAGCAGCACCCTATTATATTCTGTACAGGAATGTGGTAGTGGCAAAATGGATGACCATTTCCAATCAAAACCAAGTGGACAGCTGTAGCTAGGGTAGGAATTTGTGCCCCAAATTATTAACTTTATTGAAAATGACAACTTATCATACTTTTCATCATGCTATATGCCAAAACCAAAACATATATATGGTCCCAGGGTTTGGCTTGATGCATTTGGCTATCTTGGAATGAGGCCACCTGGCCAACATGCTAGCTTTTTCTGACACCTTGAGTGTGCCCTTTATCCCTAATGGATGGGAATGCTACAAGCAGGTACACGCAACAGAATGTGCCTTAAATTCTGGGTTGCTCTTTAGCTCTAAATGAGAAAAAAAGGGAAAATCCACAATTAAAGAAATAGCATTTGAGTGCTCTTCTTTCATGAATCATCACATCCAGGACCTTTTTAATCTCTAAACATTGTGCCACTTTTTAGAGGTTAGTTTGAATTTGCTACACAGAGAGCAACATTCTATGCCAAATCAGTCAGCCCTTTTGCTAATACACATGAATACAAATGTCTGGTATTTTCTTCATCACACTTACTCTAATAAAAAAAATAAAGGAAAGTACAGGGCATCTTCCAGGAATGTTTCCACTTCTACGTGGGCATTCTTGAAGAGGTTTGTAACAGTTGCAATTCTGTCATTATGCAGGCTGTCTTTCTAGAACACCCAATATGGCTGGTTTTCAGTATTAGGATTCCAAACAAATTTACCAAATATCAATGCAATCTCTTTTCTATTAATTTTATTTCACACACTCTGCCTCTCTGTCTCTCGTCAGTCACTTCACACACACACACACACACACACACATACATGTGACCCCAAAGATTCTCAGAGATGCTCTGTTTCTCTGGGAGGATAACATATGTTGTTCCATAGGGAGACTGGGACAGTCAAGTTTAAAAAACCAGGACTCAAGACAGAGATGGCTAACAGGTACCTGAAAAGACACTCCACATCACTAGTCATGAGGGAAATACAAATCAAAATCACAGTGAGATACCTAACTACACACCTGTCAGAACAGTTGTTACAAAAAGGACATGAAATAATAAGCATTGGTGAGACTGTGGAGAAGCAGGAACCCTCCTACAGTGTTAGTGGGAATGTAAATTGGTACAGCCACTATGGAAAAAAATATGGAGGTTCCTCAAGATATAGAACTACCATATGATCCAACAAATTCCATTTCTCCATATTAGCTTAAAGGAAATGAAAACACTAATTTTATAATAGCCAGGACATGGAAGCAACCTAGATGCCCATCAGCAGATGAATGGATAAGGAAGCTGTGGTACATATACACTATGGAATATTACTCAGCCATTAAAAAGAATTCATTTGAATCAGTACTAATGAGATGGATGAAACTGGAGCCCATTATACAGAGTGAAGTAAGCCAGAAATACAGTATACTAACACATATATATGGAATTTAGAAAGATGGTAACGATAACCCTATATGCAAAACAGAAAAAGAGACACAGATGTACAGAACAGACTTTTGGACTCTGTGGGAGAAGGCGAGGGTGGGATGTTCTGAGAAAATAGCATTGAAACATGTATACTATCAAGGGTGAAACAGATTACCAGCCCAGGTTGGATGCATGAGACAAGTGCTCAGGGCTGGTGCACCTGGGAAGACCAGAGGGATGGGATGGGGAGAGAGGTGGGAGGGGGGATCGGGATGGGGAATTCATGTAAATCCATGGCTGATTCATGTCAATGTATGGCAAAAACCACTACAATATTGTAAAGTAATTAGCCTCCAACTAATAAAAATAAATGGAAAAAAAACACTAATTTTAAAGTATATGAAAAAGAATATATATATACACATATATATACTGAAATATATATATATATTTATAACTGAATCACTTTGCTATAATAGGAAACCAACACAACATTATAAATCAACTACAGTTCAGTTGAGAAAAGAATGTAAATAAGATAACCTAAAAAAAGATATGTGCACCCTTAAGTTTATTGCAGCATTATTTACAGTAGCCAAAATATGGAAGCAACCTAAGTGCCCATTGGTAGATGAATGGGTAGAGAGGATGTGGCATACAGATACACAGTACAATAGTACTCAGCCATGAAAAAAATGAAATCTTGCCATTTGTGACAACGTGGAAAAAGCAAACAAAACAAAAATGGACTCATAGGTACAGACAGCACACTGCTGATTACCAGAGGGGAAGGAGGTGGGGGTTGTGCAAAATAGATGAAGGGGATTAAGAGGTACAAACTTTCAGTTGTAAAATAAACAAGTCATGGGGATGTAATATACAGCACAAAGAATAGAGCTAATAATACTTTAATAATTTCATGTGGGGACAGATAGTAACTAAATGTATTATGATCATAGTGATCATTTTATAATGTATAAAAATTTCAAGTCACTATATTGTACATCTGAAGCTAACATAATATTATAAGTCAACTATACTTCAAAAAATACTGGGAAGAATAAAATCAGATTTTAAAAAGCAGTGCCCCCTGGCTTCTGAAGCTGTCCTGCCAGCTATGACACCTCTTTTCACTAAGGAGAATTGTTCAGATTTGTCCCCACAACATGTTAGCATGTCTGTACATTCTGTACTCTAAATAATTGTGAGCACTCAATTTGTTTTCAATTCTGCAAAGTTAACACTTAGAGTAAGAGAAATGTACAAGGGTGATGACTGAGTAAAAACTCAGCTCCTTGGAGTCAATTTCTCAGCTTGTTGGCTCACCGGATATTTACTACCTTATAAGCCTTCAGTGCACCGCAGCACATGACTGAGGTCTGGAGAAAGCATTCAGGCAAGGACAAATGGATTGACACTGAGTGAATCTTGCAGAAAAAAAGAGATATTTTGGGGTTTGAGCAATGGGGACATTTTCCTTCCCTATTGGGATTAGTAAAGTGGAACTCCAATGGAAATAACTATTCAGTTTTACACTCTTCATATATGTAAACCTCTCCATCACTAATACCCTTGTATAATACAAACTGGATGGTTCCAACCCAAGTGTTCTTTTCTTCTTTAAAAGTTTCAAAACTAGGATCAATTAGTTCTCAAAGACTGGCTGTACTACAGTTTTCCCTTTAATATAAAACAGCTGAACAAAACAGCTTGCACAACATTTGAGTTTCCTGGGTCTTAGGGACATTTCAAAGTACATCATCATTACATTCACCAATGTGCTGTATGCCAAATCCACACAAAACACGTCCCTAGGGTGTGTATATGTAGTGGGTAGGGCGCTAAATAGAGTCCTGCTGCCTACTCTTAGGGAGGTTTCAGTGAGGAGATCTGCAAATATCCTTGAAGTCACCCATATCAAGTAGAATATCATGTGACTAAACAGCGCTAGAAACCAAATACACAGGTTCTAATTTCCAGAAACTCAGTCTAGAATAGTCAACAGACGTGCAACTATCAACTTTAGTCAGATTAGGACAAACACTATAATACATATAATCAAGGTGTCAGGAGAACACAGCAGTGGAAGAAAATTGATTAGAGAAATTGAAAAAGTTTCAAAGAGGAGTTCATCTGAGTGGAGACTAAAAGACAAATAGGACTTCAACAGTTAGAAAGGTAATATAGATGACTCTAGGACAAAAAACCAATATAAGCAAAACACAGAGTCATTAAAAAGCATTGAGTGTCCAGAAAACATTAATCAGACTAGTGTAGTGGGACAATAGGAGGCAGAGCCCCTGCTATGCATGCAAGAGATGCTTGGGAGGAGAACAACCTCCCCACCTTCTTCATTCCATTATGTCTCGCTGCCGGAAAGAGACTGTGAGCCACCTAGGTCTGGATTATTGGCATGTATAATATAAGTTTTGAAACTTAGTTACTCTGTACGTTTTGTAAAAACCCAGTGAGTAAATTGCTCTCTTCAGTAGACAAAAATCAAAGATAATGGTCTATGAGCAAAGTATGAATCACAATCTTGTCTATTAGACTGGAGTGGATGGGTCTTACTAATTCCCCCTTCGCATCTATTGAACAATCTGTTCTTTGCCGGCTCTAAAAAAGAATTTGTCAAGCAATATGGGTTGTTTGACCAGTACAATCACATAGAGAAAGAAAAGCAGCAGCAAGATAATGAAAGGAAAACTTTCTTCCAGCAAATTCCTTCCATCTAAATGTACATTTAAAAGATTTTTTTCCTTTGAATAAAGTTTATTTGGAGTTTTCAGGTTTCCAAAGTTAAAACAGCATCTCTGCCTCCCTCTCTATACTCCATCACATACGGACCCCCACACATGCCATGGGTGAGCATGCACACACAAAGACACACACAATATTTGTATACTTCTTTGGGAAGGAGAGCTAAAGTTTTCATATAATGTAACATACAAAGTTCTTAAGTATAAAATTAATTTGGCTTGACAAACACAATCACCATGGAACCCAAACCTTATAATGTAGAGTGTTTCCAGCATCCCATCCAGTTTTCTTATGCCCCTTCCCAGTCAATTCCCACCCACCACCCAAAGGCAACCAGCAGTCTGATTTTTTCACCTTAGATCACTTGTTCCTGTTTTAGAACTTATTATAAATATTATCATACATATGTGGTCTTTGTGTAAGATTTATTTTGCTCAGGATAATGTTTCTGAGATCCATGCATGTTGTTGCATGTTATCTGTATTTCATCCTGTTTATTGCCGAGTGTTGTTGTTTAGTCGCTAAGTCGCTTTGTGATCCCATGAACTGTAGCCCGCCAGGCACCTCTGTGCGTAGGATTCTTCAGGCAAGAATACTGGAGGGGGTTGCCATTTCCTTCTCCAGGGGATCTTCACAACCCAGAGATTGAACCCGTGTCTCCTGTATTGGCAGGCAGATTCTTTACCACTGAACCATCAGGGAACATAATTTGGCTATACCCACAGTTGGCTTACCCATTTCCAGTTGACAACACCTGTGCTGTTTCCAAATTTGGGCTGTTTGGAAGAGAGCTGCTATAAACAGCTTCATTTGCAGGTTTTTGTGAAAACAGGCACGTAAGTAAATACCAAGGTGTAGATCTTCTGTTCTCCTAGAGTAGGTGTATGGTTCATTTTATGAGTTTGTCAGAACTTTCTCCAAAGTAGTACTTTTTTTATACTCCTACCAGCAGAGTATAAAAGTTCCAGTTGCTCCAAATCCTTGTCAGCATTTGTGTCTTCATTCTTTTTCATTTTAACCATTCTGGTATGTGTGCAGTGGTTATCCCATTCGGCTTTAATCTGCATTTCCCTGGTGATTAGTGATGTCTACCACATTTTCATGTGCTTATTGGCCATTCGTGTATCTTCCTTTGCGACATGTCTGCTCCCATGATTTGCCCATTTATATCACACTGTCTTTTTATTGTTGATCTGTAGGAGTTCTTTATATAACCCAGATACTAGTTCTTTGTCAGATATATGACTTGTGAATATTCTCTTCCAATTTATGGCCTTTTCATTGATTTAATGATGTCTTTTAGTGAGCAGACATTTTAATTTTGATAAAATCTAATTTATAAATTATTTTCTTTCATTATTATTGATTTTTATGTCTTATCCTTAGCTTTTATGTTTTTTATCTACAATCCAGCTCAAACTAACTTTTGTGTACAGTATAAGGTCCTAGTTAAGGTTAATTTTAAAATGTGAATATTCAGCCCTGCTGGCTGAAAAGACTTTTCTTTCCACATTAGGTTGTTTTGGTGTCTTTGACAAGAAATCAAATAAACACATATATGTGTGAGTCTATTTCCAGACTATTCTGTCCTACTGGTATATTTATTGATTCTTATGCCATTACTACACAGTCTAAGTTACTGTAACTCTGTAATAGGTCTTGAAGTCTGGTAATAATTTCCTTCCACTTTGTTCTTCTTCTCTGGATAGCTTTTGAACATTCTAGGTCCTTCTTTGGGGAGCTGGAGATGTCCCACAAGGCTTGCTGTTTAATCTGCCCTTCTACTTTTCCATCCCCTCCGAGTGCTCACCTGATCTCATGTTTTCATTCATCATTGCTAACTAATGAATCTCCAAATCGAATCGTAATCTCCGGCTAAGTCTAATTTATGCCCCAAGCCCATGTAGACATTCCCCTAAAGCTTAGCTATTTCCCCACGTCAGCGAATTGAACTCGCTAGGCTTTCCCCCAAGCTGGCCCAAATGAGAAGTGCGATCACTCTTACCAGCTTCAAGCTCAGAAATACAAGGTCTTTGAATTGTCTCTTCATCTCCCATGGCTAATCACAGAGGGTTGCAAATATTTATTTGTTTTTCTTTTCTATTTTTTTTAAACCATTCTCAGAGCCACCTTCTCTGGAACATTCCACCTGAATTAATGCTATTGTCTCCCACTACCTCCACTTCATATCCCAGTTAGATAAACTTCCTAAAAATCCTTTGGGCCATATTGTTTCCTTATTTGATAATGTCTGATCAATTTCAAACCTCTGCATTTGGTCCTTGGAGGCTCTTCCACATGTGTATGCATGCACAGTCACCTCAGTCATGTCTGACTCTTTGTGACCCCATGGACTGTAGCGCCCCCCACCCCCACCGCCGCCAGACTCCTGTGTCCATGGGATTCTCCAGACAAGAATACTGGAGTGGATTGCTATGCCCTCCTCCAGGGGGCTTCCTCCAACTCTCTCACTTCCTCTCCTAGCAGTCTTTATAAATAAATGTGCTATCTGATAGTTATTTGAGCCTTTCTTTTTTTAAATTAATTTATTTATTTTATTTGGAGGCTAATTACTTTACGATATTGTAGTGGTTTTTTGACATACATTGACATGTATCAGCCTATTTGAGCCTTTCAACAATATTTTTCTAACTACATAAAATCCAGCCTTTCCAGTGTAGCTGTAAAAATTTTTCTCAGGTCAGAAGGAAAAAAACATTATTTAGTCACCATGCCACATTAAAAGTTTTCACTTTTCAATAATCATTTTGGCATAAACTTCAATTATTTAACTATCTCACCTTTTAAAATATTCTTGCATCTATTGGTGAATAAAGCTCTGAGAGCCACCTTAGATTGCTTCATTGTTATAGCACTTGCTACTCAGAATTGGCCATGTAGTTCACCAAGACCTCAGGTCCTCTGCAACCTGACCAACAATGCTAAACATGAATGTTCTCAGATTGTGTTCCCAGACACTTCTGTAGGGAGCACACTTTAGGCGTTTGTTCTTTTGCTCTAAGGAAGCAAAGGAAGGTATTTTCAAAATGTACATTAGGAAATACTGACATTTCCTTTTCGTATTTTATACATGACTAATCTCCCACTACATCCCTCAGTCTAGGCTCCAGATCATTCCAACTCATTGTTTCCTAAAGAAATGCCTATCATTGTAGAAAGAAGCTGAGTGTGGTTTTCATTTTATTAGAATTTAGGAGATAGGCACTCCAATTCTAGCCATTTCACTCACCTGCTTGATGAGGTAGGATGAGTCACTTCTCCTCTCTCCAGTTTTTTATTTGGAAAACATGGGGTTCAGAATCAATGTTGAAGGTTACTCCAGTCACCCCCGTCTAAAATCATATTGAAGGCCACTATGGTCTGAACGTGTCCCTCCCAAATTTCATACATTGAAATCTTAATTCTCAATGTAATGGTATTAGGAGGTGAGGCCTTTGGAAGGGGCTTAGGTCATGAAGGTGGATGCCTATTGAGTAAGATTAGTGTTTTATAGAAGTGACAGGGATCCATCACCCCTTCCTCCATGGGAGGACAACAAGAAGTCTGCACCCTGGAAGAGGGCCCCCACCCGTCAGTGCTGGCACCCTGACTCGGACTTTCAGCCTCCAGAAATAAATCCCTGTGTTTACAAACCACCCAGTCTGTGGTATTTTTGTTATAGAATCCAGAATGGACTAAGATAAAGGTCTTCTGGGTGTCTGGGTGTGAAGTCCTTCCCTTAAAATATAGAATGTAGGAAACTTCCAGTCTATTCAAACATTAAGTTGGCCCTGGATCTAGAACTATTGTATCACTGGACCGTATTTGGACCCCAAAAGTTGAAAGTAAAACTTACAGAATTGGTCAAGAGAATGAAATATGCTACCCTTACTATCAAGTCTGGGGACCCCAAAATACACATTTTCCAAGTATGATGACCTCATCTATCACACTTATTCATTTATCAAAAATGTATTGGGTTCTTACTAAGGTTCAGGCCTTGTGTATGCACTTAGAATATGAGGATGAAATAAATTCGATCCTTGTCCTGGGAAAGAACGTAGTCTAAAGAAGAAGACAGGACATCTACAAATAAACTACCCTATTGACTGGAATGCTAGGTATAATCTTTACAAAGTGTCCAAGGACCACATTCTGCTAAGTTAACCACATCATAGCAAATAGAGTTTCTGCCACCAATTAGGAAACTAGAGGCAGTTCAGTCCCTTGGGCTGTAGGGTTTTTTAAGGAAAACTCATTGCCGTTTCTTCCCTGGCATTGCTAGTGTGAGAACATATCAAGGATTTTACATTTTCTCAGAACCAGAATTGTTCTTGAAGTATAAAATATAAATATAGTGAGAAAATGCCCTAGACCTAAAACTAACCTTAGTGAGATTGACAGACTGTCATTTTGAAATCCACTTATTAAAAGATTTACAGGGTAAAGTTTTAACAACACACACACATAAATAAGCAAATCTATACTCTCATAACTCTCCTCCATTATTGCATTATCCTTGTACTTTACTCTCTGATCCCAGAAGGTGGTGTTTCTGAGCCTTTCTTTTCTGCCATGACACTCACTCAGATGGATCTATTGTGATTCATTTCAATTTCCAGATTACTAGCTTTGACTCCTCACCTCTTCTCTTCACTTGAGGAACGCTATCAGAATGTAGGTGAGTGCAACATAGCAACTGTAGGACTAAGCACAAGTCTTCTCTGACTGACTTCTTTATATTTTTGTCTTGAAATTATGATAGATTCATGGAAGATACAAAGAGTACAGAGAACTTTGTGTTCTGCTTACCTACTTCCCCTAAGGGAACTATCCTAGGATATCCAAACAAGGAAATAAACACTGGTACAATCTACAGAGCTTATTCAGATTTCATCAGTTTTACAATGTGTGTGAGGGTCCCTGTAACTTTATCACATGTACGGATTTATGTAACCTACCACAATGATCATGATATGGAGCTGTTTCATCACTGCTAAGATCCCACATATTGTTCTTTTATGGTCACATCCATTTCCCTCTCATCTTCCCCATCCATAAATGCTAGTAACCACCAATCTGTTGTCCATGTCTACAATTTTGTTATTTCAAGAATGTTATATAAATGTCATCATAAATAATACAACACTTTGAGATTTGTTTTTCCCACTCAAGCAAATTCCCCTGAGATTCATCCATGTTGTTACATGTATCAATAGTGTATCCCTTTTTATTGTTGCATAGTATTCCTTGGTATGGATGTGCCACAGTTGATCTAATTATCAATTTGTTGAACTACATTTGTGTTGCTTCCAGTTTTCAGCTATTACAAATAAAGTTGTTATGAACATTCATATACAAGACTTTTTATGGAAATTAGTTTTTAATATCTCTGGGATAAATGCTCAAGAGTATAATTGCTGGATCACATAATAATTGGTTTTGTAAGAAACTGACAAATTGCTTTCCACATGGCTGTATCATTATAGATTCCACCATGAACATACAGTGATCCAAACTCTCTGCATCTTCACCAGCAATTGTCAATATATGTTTTATTTTAGTCAGTCTGATAGATACATGCCATATATCACCATGATTTTAATTGCATTTTCCAAGTGGCTAATGATATTGAACATTTTTTTCATGTTTTAATTTTCTTCTTTTGTGAAATTTCTATTCATAACTTTTATCTATTTTCTCTTAGATTTTTAAAATTTTGCCACACAGTTTTATGAGTTTGTTATGTACTGTAAGTATGAATCCCTTGGCAGAAATACAGTTTCCAAATTATCTTCCAGTGATTGATTATTAAAAGTATATAATTAGGGAAGACCTTTGGGAATGGTAGTCAGGACCTATGAAAATATTTTCCTTCATAAAAGCCATGAGAACACTGGCAAAAATTTTAAATCAGCCTTTTGAGAACTCTGGAAATTAACCAGACCACATAAATAACTCTTACAACTGACAATAAAAAGACAATAACCCACTTGAAAATGGTTTCGTGATTTGAATAGCCATTTCTCTGAAGACTACATAAAAATGGCCAATAAGTACATAAAATGATGCTCAACATTGTTAGTCATTTAGATCATTCAAATCACGACCACAATGAAATTGCTGTAAACACACCCAGTAAAATGGGATTTTTAAAAAAAAACACATACTAGTGAGAATATGATGAAACTGGAATCTTCGTACACCAGTAGTGGAAATGTAAAATGGTGCAGCCACTTTGGAAAAAAGTCTGACAATTCCTCAGAAAACTAAACATACAGTTACCATATGACACAGCAATTCCCTTCCCAGGTATAGATATAAGAACTTTTTTATTGAAGCATAGTGGATTTATGTTTCAGGTGTACAGTAGAGTGATTCCATTTTATACATATACATATATATTATTTTTCAGATTCTTTTCCATTATAGATTATTATAAGATATTGAATATAGTTCCTTGTGCTATACAGTAGGTCCTTATTGGTTATCTATTTTATATATAGTAGCTCACAGAAACTTATACATGAATATTCACAGTAGCATTATTCACAATAACTAAAAAATGGAAATAACCCAAATGTTCTCCCAACCAATGATTGGATAAACAAAACGTGGTATATCTATACAATGGACTATCATCCAGCCATAAAAGGAGCTAAGTACAGACATATCTACAACATGAACGAACCTTGAAACATTATGCTAAATGAAAGAAGGAAGACACAAAAGGACACATATTTGTATGAGTTCATTTATATGAAATGTCCAGAGTAGGCAAATTGATAGAGACAGAAAGTCAATTAGTAGTTGCCATGTGCTGGGGAAAAGGAAGATTAAGAATTATAATAAGTATGGGGTTTCCTTCTGAAGTGTTGAAATATTCTGGAATCCATGGTGCTGTTCATATAATTTGTGAATATAATGAAAACCACTAAATTGTACACTTAATTTTTTTTAACTTTAAAAAGTACACAGTTGGGAATTTCATGGTGGTCCAGTGGCTAGGACTCTGTGCTTTCACTGCCAAGGGCCCGGGTTCAATCCGTGGTCGGGAAACTAAGATCCCACAAGCCACATGGGGTGGCAAAAAATAAAAATAAAATAAAAAGAACATAATTAGCAAACTTTGGTCATTAAACTAGTATTAGTAACAAAGTATATTTCATATGTTTCAAAGCATATGTCAGGTCAATGCAATTGAGACCCACACCTCTAGAGAACAAAGAAAGACAGCACTTCCTAAATGCTCTGCCAGAAAAATGGACTTCACCTTTGCAGAGTTCTTTGGTTCCTCTCTGCTATTTCATGTGCTAGGGTGTCATTCTGATGATGTAGAACTCCTTATCCCTGGATTTCTTTATATATTAAATAGGGATCATAATAGTGCCTTTCTTATAGATTTCTTATGAAATTTAAATTAAAGAGTGTAGAACAGGGCCTGGTACATGGTAAATAAGAAAGGTTCACTATATTATATAACATGAAAATAAAGGTATAAAACAAAAAGCAGGGCTCAAATAATAGCTTAATGTTTTTTGACATTATTATTGCTGCTGCTGCTATATCACCCCTTTTGGACACTGACAGGGGCATATTATGTTGTCTATCGGTCTCCGCTGGACAACTCCCTACACAAATGAGTATGTCATTATGGGAAAAGAATTATTGTTTTCTTTCTTTGATTATAAAATATGTAATATATGGTAGAAAATTTGAGACCTATAGAAAGGCATAAACTTTCCAAAACTATAAAAATCACCAAATTAAAAATAAATAACCACTATGAACCTGTGTGTGTAAAAATACATGTACTTGTGTGTATATATATATACATAAACATATACACATATATATATATTATATATATATATATATATATACATAAAACCGATGTAGCAGAATGTCAGAGACAGCAGGAACCTCAGTTTAGTATCTGCTATTTCATATTTTGAAAACATGCCCTCTTCTCTCCTGTCTCCTATTTGTTTATTCCTGAGGTTCACCATACAGATATTGGATAGTTTACTATTCTAATGTATAATTTGGTTGAGCATGTCACTCTAATCCAAACATTTATTTTTACAGATGAGGAAATGAAGAAATTGAAAATTTAAATCCCTCAACCTTGGTCACAGACTTCATAAGTGACCCTCCTGTTCCCAGAATAGTGCCCTTCAGACTGTACCTCAGTGATTGGACTTGGGCACATTAGATTCAGTGGCAAAAGTCATGTTGCAGTACATCTGTATTTGGAAATGAGAAATTTAATTTCCCTTCTGAATGTTTATGTGTGTTCATAAGTTCCAAGTGAACTTCAGGAACTCTGTGTAAGATGTGTGCATGCATGCTCAGTTGTGTCTGACTCTTTGTGACCCCATGAACCGTAGCCTGCCAGCCTCCTCTGTCCATGAAATTTCCCAGGCAAGAATACTGGAGTGGGTTGTTGTTTCCTTTTTCAGGGGATCTTCCCCCGACCCAGGGATCAAACCCGCGTCTCTTGCATCTGCTGCATTGGCAGGTGGATTCTTGACCACTGGCATCACCTGGGAAACCCTGTGTAAGATGGGACTTGAATAAAACCCAAATATCCACCTATGGAATAAGCAAAAGAGTTAAAAGGATGGCTGGGGATCTATTTCCTCTTTGGAAACCAAGTAAGGGTGTTATTTACCTATCTGAACTTTTAAGAAATTTCTTCTAAATATTAAGAACAAATTTTCTTCTAAATATTAAAGAAAAGTGCCAATGCCAGTCTTACCTCTTTTTGGAAAAGGTATCAGAGAATTATGGTCACATGGAGAGGCCATCACAGAAAAAGGCAACAACTAAACCTAACCTGGCCTCTGTATCCTGGCACCAAATTAAATCCCCGAGACAAGAGTTTTGGATGAAGTAGGAAAGAATAGCTTTATTGCTTTGCCAGGCAAAGGGGACCACAGCAGGCTAATGCCCTCAAAACTGTGTATCCTGACCTGGAGGGGGTAGTTTTATAGTAGTCATTCAAAAAGCACATGATCAGGTCATGGACATTATTCTGATTTGTTGGTGGTGAGATAAGTGAATATTAGCATCAACTTCTAGTTCCAACCAGTCTGGGGTCTACATGCTCCTGGACATCGTATCATTAATTTTTCCTACCTGGTGGGGATTTCAGTATCTACAAAACAGCTCAAAGATATTATCATGTGTTTCCCTTGAAGGGGAACCAGGACACTGCCATGAGGCTTCACTAGTGTTCCTTCACTATTCCTCGCTTATCTCTGCATCCCCTCCCTTACCTCAGTTCAGTTCAGTTCAGTCACCCAGTCATGTCCAACTCTTTGCAACCCCATGGACTGCAGCACACCAGGCGTCCCTGTCCATCAACAACTCCCGGAGTTTATTCAAACTCATGTCCACTGAGTCAGTGATGCCATCCAATCATCTCATCTTCTGTTGTCCCCTTCTCCTCCAGCCTTTAATCTTTCCCAGCATCAGGGTCTTTTCCTGAGTCAGTTCTTCTCATCACATGGCCTAAGTATTGGAGTTTCTGCTTCAACATCAGTCCTTCCAACGAATATTCAGGACTGATTTCCTTTAGGATGGACTGGTTGGATCTCCTTGCAGTCCAAGGGACTCTCAAGAGTCTTCTCCAACATTAAAGTTCAAAAGCATCAATTCTTCGGTGCTCAGCTTTCTTTATAGTCCAACTCTCACATCCATACATGACTACTGGAAAACCCATAGCCTTGACTAGATGGACCTTTGTTGACAAAGTAATGTCTCTGCTTTTTAATATGGTGTTGAGGTTGGTCATAACTTTCCTTCCAAGGAGTAAATGTCTTTTAATTTCATGGCTGCAGTCACCATCTGCAGTGATTTTGGAGCCCAGAAAAATAAAGTCAGCCACTGTTTCCACTGTTTCCCCATCTATTTGCCATGAAGTGATGGGACTGGATGACATGATGTTAGTTTTCTGAATGTTGAGCTTTAAGCCAACTTTTTCACTCTTCTCTTTCACTTTCATCAAGAGGGCCTTTAGTTCTTCACTTTCTGCCATATGAGTGGTGTCATCTGCATATCTGAGGTTATTGATATTTCTCCCAGCAATCTTGATTCCATCTTGTGCTTCCTCCAGCCCAGCGTTTCTCATGGTGTACTCTGCATATAAGTTAAATAAGCAGAGTGACAATATACAGACTTGACATACTCCTTTTCCTATTTGGAACCAGTCTGTTGTTCCATGTCTAGTTCTAACTGTTGCTTCCTGAACTGCATACAGATTTCTCAAGAGGCAGGTCAGCTCGTCTGCTATTCTCATCTCTAAGAATTTTCCACAGTTTGTGGTAAATTCCACAAGACACAGTCAAAGGTTTTAGCATAGTCAATAAAGCAGAAATAGATGTTTTTCTGGAACTCTTGCTTTTTTGATGATCCAGCAAATGTTGGCAATTTGATTTCTGGTTCCTCTGCCTTTTCTAAAACCAGCTTGAACATCTGGAAGTTCATGGTTCAAGTATTGCTGAAGCCTGGCTTGGAGAATTTTGAGCATTACTTCACTAGTGTGTGAAATGAGTGCAATTGTGTGGTAGTTTGAGCATTCTTTGGCATTGCCTTTCTTTGGGAGTGGAATGAAAACTGACCTTTTTGAGTCCTGTGGCCACTGCTGAGTTTTCCAAATTTGCTGGCATACTGAGTGTAGCACTTTCACAGCATCATCTTTCAGGATTTGAAATAGTTCAACTGGAATTCCATCACCTCCACTAGCTCTGTTTGTAGTGATGCTTCTTAAGGCCGGTTTGACTTTGCATTTCAGGATGTCTGGCTCTAGATGAGTGATCACACTATCATGAATATCTGGGTCGTGTAGATCTTTTTTGTGCAGTTCTTCTGTGTATTCTTGCCACCTCTTCTTAATATCTTCTGCTTCTGTTAGGTCCATACATTTCTGTCCTTTATTGAGCCCATATTTGCATGAAACATTCCCTTGGTATCTCTAATTTTCTTGAAGAGATCTCTAGTCTTTCCCATTCTATTGTTTTCATCTATTTCTTTGCACTGATCACTGAGGAAGGCTTTCTTATCTCTCCTTGCTATTCTTTGGAACTCTGCATTCAAATGGGAATATCTTTCCTTTTCTCTTTTGCTTTCACTTCTCTTCTTTTCACAGCTATTTGTAAGGCCTCCTCAGACAGCCATTTTGCTTTTTTGCATTTCTTTTTCTTGGGGGTGGTCTCTATCCCTGTCTCCTGTACAATGTCACGAACCTCCATCCATAGTTCATCAGGCACTCTGTCTATCAGATCTAGTCCTTTAAATCTCTTTCTTACTTCCACTGTATAATTTTAAGGGATTTGATTTAGGTCATACCTGAATGGTCTAGTGGTTTTCCCTACTTTCTTCAATTTAAGCCTGAATTTGGCAATAAGGAGTTCATGATCTGAGCCACAGTCAGCTCCCGGTCTTGTTTTTGCTGACTGTATAGAGCTTCTCCACTTTTGGCTGCAAAGAATATAATCAATCTGATTTCAGTGTTGATCATCTGGTGATGTCCATGTGTAGAGTCTTCTCTTGTGTTGTTGGAAGAGGGTGTTTGCTATGACCAGTGTGTTGTCTTGGTAAAACTCTATTAGTCTTTGACCTGCCTCATTCTGTACTCCAAGGCCAAACTTGCCTGTTACTCCAGGTTTTTCTTGACTTCCTACTTTCGCAGTCCAGTCCCCTATAATGAAAAGGAAATCTTTTTTGGGTGTTAATTCTAGAAGGTCTTGTAGGTCTTCATAGCACCATTCAACTTCAGCTTCTTCAGCGTTACTGGTCGGGGCATAGATTTGGACTACTGTGATATTGAGTGCTTTGCCTTGGAAATGAACAGAGATCATTCTGTCGTTTTTGAGATTGCATACAAGTACTGCATTTTGGACTCTTTTGTTTACTATGATGGCTACTTCATTTCTTCTATGGAATTCTTGCCCACAGTAGTAAATATAATGGTCATCTGAGTTAAATTCACTCATTGCAGTCCATTTTAGTTCGCTGATTCCTAAAATATCAACGTTCACTCTTGCCATCTCCTGTTTGACCACTTCCAATTTGCCTTGATTCATGCACCTAACATTCCAGGTTGCTATGCAATATTGTTCTTTACAGCATTGGACCTTGCTTCCATCACCAGTCACATCCACAACTGGGTGTTGTTTTTGCTTCGGCTCCGTCTCTTCATTCTTTCTGGAGTTATTTCTCCACTGATCTCCAGTAGCATACTGGGCACCTACCGACCTGAGGAGTTCCTCTTTCAGTGTCTTATCTTTTTGCCTTTTCATACTGTTCATGGGGTTATCAAGGCAAGAATAATGAAGTGGTTTGCCATGCCCTTCTCCAGTGGACCACATTTTGTCATGACCCATTGACACTTTGTATCTTCCTGCCTGAAATTTGGATGTGAGGCTTGGAGATCAAACAGCCACCTTGCAACCAGGAGAGGGAAAGTCACACTAAAAAGATAGAAAAAGTTCAGATTTTGATGACATCCCTCTGTACATCACTGAAATAAACTCATCTTTTTAGACACTGCTAGTCTGTTTTCTCATACACACAGACAAATGTGAGTGGATTTTCCCTAATTAGCAACTATTTGAACCTGCCCATGGGAACTCTCAGGGAGGGTTATAGAAGCTGAATGAAACCTATTTCCTGTAATCAAGAAATGGGAAGGGAGGAGTGTGCACGGGTTGGACAGCAAGGCTTCTGGGCCCAGGAGCCCCACAGGGTCCTGCTTGGACCTCAACCACCTCATTTGGAAAGGCAAGGGCTGCAGGCAGGAAGGAACTTAGGACAGATGAGAAACAAGCCTCCTTGAGCTCCCTTTGCCAACAAAGAGCTAGAATATCAACAGACAAATACCCTAGAAAGCTCCGGGAGGCACAGAGCTACCAGGAACAGATAGATAGCCAGTTGTACAGATGGCTGCATTTCTGACAACAGCTCTGGGAAGAAGGCCAGACAAAGCCATCAAAGAACTGAAATGGAGGCTAGGTTAAAAGATATCTAAGTATATAAAGTTGTTCCATTGCTCAATGGCTTTACCGAAGAGAAGGGAGATATCACAGAGAGATGAAAATCTCTTTTCTGGGACTTGCCAAAGCACCAACTCCTTCTCCACACTCCTCCACCACACAGTTTTTTAAACATATATCAGCCTGTCCTCTTGAATAGCAAACTGGTGAAAAGTAAATGTGCTAAAGGAAAATCCACTCACATTTGTCTGTGTGTATGAGAAAACAGACAAGCAGTGTCTAAAAAGATGAGGTTATTTCAGTGATGTAGTCAGGGATGTCATCAAAATCTGAGCTTTTTCTATCTTCTTAGTGTGGGACTCAGTGTGTGACTTTCTTCCTCCTGGTTGCAAGGTGGCTATTTGATCTCCAAGCCTCACATCCAAATTTTAGGCAGGAAGATACAAAGTGTCAGTGGGTCATGCCAACTTAGTATGCTCTATATAAAAAGTTTTCAGGAGGCCTTATTCCTCTCGCTCCCCACATTTGCTTGTATTTCATTGGCTGGAGACTGTGTCACATGACCATACTCAGTTGCAAGGATGTCTGGGAAGGAAGGCAAGGTAAAGGGTATTATAAATTTCTTTGGAATGTCATGTCACTGTGTCGGTCACACTTTGGAAATGGGGAAATAGTGATCATGAACGACCTCTCCTCTTTCAAGAGAAAGGACATACTTTAAAAAATAATTTTTGGAAGGAGAGAAAAATAAATTTTAGGTAACATTTTTAACAGATATTATTAGAAATGGAGATTATAAAATAAGAAATTAAATCAGAGACTATGAAAAAGGAAAGTTACAAAAAGTCTTTGGCTAAGAGAATGAAAAAATCAAAAGAATTTGGAATAATGGAAACATATAAGGAAAATTATAATTCACCAAAAGAAAGTGAAATCTCTAGAAGAAGTGACAAAGATCAGAACACTACAATGATATTGAGGTTCTGCCAGTTAAAAAGATGATTATAAAAAGGAAAGGTAGGGTGGGTATGAGGGATCAGGCAAATGCAGACCATTCATGCTCTTGTACAAGGAACCGAACCAAGATGAGAAACCAAAATAAGCAAAATATAAGAAGGAAAATATTTCTGAAGAAGGAAAGATCTGGATCTGCACACTGAGAAAATTTTCTAAGAAAAATTAGTAAAGATATGGAGAAAAATTGGGCAAAACTTTTAATTTTTATCTAGAAAACAAATGTAGGGAAAAAAAGTGAATTTGCAGAGGAAGAAAAATCAGATTGGCCTCAGACATCTGAGCTTAATGGAAGATATCAGAGCATGGTTGGAAGAACACTTTCCAAAATATTTTTTGCTTCAGCAAGTTCCAAAAAATTCTCCAAGTTCCAAGAAAAGGTTTTGTTTGGGGTTTATATTTGTTTGATCAAAGAGTTTTATGAAATGCTGCAGGCATGTGTCTGTTTTGGTGGTTCAGTAAAGCACATTTGATATATTTTTAAATTTTGAGAATTTGTGTGGCAAAGAAGCCACACAAAATTTTAAATCCTTACCTCCCCAAATTTATTTGACCATAGCATTCCCTTTTTTCATGTAATAATGATTGGTATTCCACATTTATAGAATGGATTTTGGGAAATGTCAGACCTTGTTTTGAAAATAATGTTTTAAGTCAAATATTATCAACTCAGGTAAGTTATTATTGTCATCTTCCCTGCAGCTCAAATGGTAAAGAATCTGCCTGCAGAGCAGGAGATGTGGGTTTGATCTCTGGGCTGGGAAGATCCTCTGGAGAAGGGAATGGCAATCCACTCCAGTATTCTTGCCTGGAGAATCTCATAGACAGAGGAGCCTGGCAGGCTACAGCCCATAGTGTCGCAAAGAGTCGGACATGACTGAGCATATTACAGATAAAATTTCTGAGCTTTGGCATAAATTTTAAAAATGACTAAAATTATCCTTTCTGTTTATCAACCAAAGTAATATACATCTAAATGAATAGCTCCTGGGCTTCCCTGGTAAGGAAACTAGACCCCACAGAAAGAAAGATAGAAAGTGAAGTCACTCAGTTGTGTCCGAGTCTTTGCAACCCCATGGACTGTAGCCTACCAGGCTCCTCCGTCCATGGGGTTTTCTATGCAAGAACACTGGAGTGGGTTGCCATTTCTTTCTCCAGGGGAATCATCCCGACCCAGGAATCAAACCCAGGTCTCCTGTATTGCAGGCAGACACTTTACCATCTGAGCCACAAAGGAAGCCCTAGTGCTGCACCTAAAAGATCCTGTGTGCCACAACTATGGCACAGCACAGTCAAATAAATAAATTGTTGCTGTTGCTCAGTTGCTCAGTTGTGTCTGACACTTTGTGACCCCATGGACGCCAGGCTTCCTTGTCCTTCTCCATCTCCAGGAGCTTGGTCAAACTCATGTCTATTGAGTCAGTGATGTCATCCAACCATCTCATCTCTGTCGCCCCCTTCTCCTCCTGCCCTCAATCTTTCCCAGCATCAGGGTATTTTCCAAACAAATAAATACTTAAATGTAAGTGAATAGCCCCCAAAATGGAATGTATGACTTCTGAAATCTGTTAAATACTTTGGTAAAAGCCAAAAGTCTACAAGGTTCTACACATTCTGCCATCCTTTCTACTTCTCTGACCTCATCTCCTAATTCTCTCCCTCTTGCTCACTCTGCTCCAGGTACACTGGCCTCCTTACTTTTCAGACTCATTTCTGATTTAGAGCTGCACTTTTCACATGCTGTTCTATCTGGAACATTGTTTACCCGGATCAAGATCTTTGCATGGCTGACTCTCTACCTTTTTTCAAGTCTCTTCTCAAAGTCACTTTATCAGGGCATCCTTTCTGAACCACCCTACTTAAAATTGCAACTTCTCTTTACCGTCACCCCTCAATATCCTCTTTCCCTGCTGATTTTTCTTCATAACACTTATCACCACCTGATATATTATAGAAGGTTTGGTTCGATCATTATCTTTTTTCTGCTATGAGGGTAGAGTTATCGTCTGTCTTGTTTTGTAGGTGGGAACATATCCCCAGTGTGAGGAAAAATTTCTGGCCCAGAGTAGGTACTGAATAAATATGTGTTGAAAGAAGGAATGAGTAAATCATTATTTTCAAGTGACATTATAATTAACATGGAAATAAAAGAGAGAAAAAAACTGATAAATTGTTAAGAAAAACAAAAGCTGATCTGTTTTGAGTAACAGAGGAAAATGAGGAAGGACTTGAGAGAAATGAAAGTTAATGAAATGAGAGGAATGAAGCAGAAAAATGAATAGGAATAAAATATTAGAAAGGAGAGGAACTGCAATGGGCAAATCATTAGTGAGAGGTTATAGTGATTGTATTTTTGCAAGATAAGAATGTGAGTTTTATTGTTTTGGCCAGTGACTGGGGAGCTACAGACTTTACGGGTGTGTATTTTCAATCCAGGGCTATTGCAGTTGGTTTGTTAAATTTTGGAGCAAGAAGAACTTGCCATCTTCAGAAAGCACATGGACAGTTGAATAAATACTCTCTGTATTACATTTTAACCACATGCTTGTTTTCACCCTAAGTATTATAGCTTAAAATTTTTCCTAGGAAATTGAGCTATAAATAATGGGCTAGGGGCTTCCCTGGTAGCCTAGTAGGTCAGAATCCACCTGCTAATGTAGGGGACACAGGTTTGATCCCTGGTCTGGGAAGATTCCATGTACCATTGAGGGAGGAAAGGAACAGGCTGAGCTGACTCTATCTTGAAAAAGAAGGAAATGCCATCTTGCACTTTCAGTGAACTTTGGACCATGTGCCTGGTAGCCATGGAGATAACATACCTACTGCTGAACTGGCCTCCTGGACTGATAAACACCAGATTCCATACCAAGATTTCCCATTGCCAAAAAGAATGTAATAATCCCCTATGTAGTCAATCACCTTTGTAATCTTTATGTCACCCATTGGCGTAGGCTACGATATATAACCAGCTGACCCTTCTGATTATGGATCATGGCGGTAACCTGATTGTATCTCCCTTTAACACTTTCCAGGCTAGGTTTAAGGAATTTGAGGATGGTGGGCTTCAGCAGTACACTTAAGGTATATAAGGTTCTCACAAAAGTCAGTCGGGGTGCCTGGCTAAAGAGGAAACTCTGCCTCGGACCTGCCGGTGAAATTAACTGCACTCCACTATCCACTTGGTCCTTCTGAGCGAGTTTGTTTCCTAGAGCATTTGGCTATAACACCATGGAGCAACTAAGCCTGTGTGCTGCAACTACTGAAGCCCACACACCCTAGAGCTGGTGCTTCACAAGAGAGGCCTGCACACTGCAACTAGAAAGTAGCTCCTGCTCACCGCAACTAGAGAAAGCCTGCAGGCAGCAACAAAGACTTAGCATAATCAAACATAAATAAATGAATAATGGGCTACGTTTTGCTGCTTACTTTTCCATATGAGTAAGTACTTTTACATTTTCTTAGCTTTCCTTAAATAGACATTACGAATAACACAATCTAGAATAAGACCTGACTAAACTGAGGTAGCCAAAAATGCAAAGTTTCAAAGAAGGAACGTTCTAGTCAAAATAATAGCAATTAAGTGACATCAGTGGGAATGATGGAATAAGAAACTTCGTAAACCCTCTCCTCCATAAAATCAATGAAAAGATTGTCGTTGACAGAATCACCTGTTTCGGAACTCTGAAAATTAAACAAAGGCTCAGAACAATCTGGGAGCATCTATTCAAGAAAAATAGTTGAGTCTTGGTAAGGACAGGGAGCTTTACAGCATTTCAATTTCCTCTTTTCCTGAGTTCCTTTTCCCTGCTCTACAGAAGCTGAACAAGCCTGGCAGCCATTGGTGGGGTACAGAATGGCATTGGACCTGGTGGCTCCCTAGTAGATAACAGTCCCAAAGCTTGTCTTTATCCAACCCGACTCAAAATGAACCAAAAAAAAATAGCTTTTTCTTGAAGGTCTTTGATTAAAACAATTGCAGCAGTTGTTAAAAATTATAGCTGTTTGAGGGGGGAGATAAACAGCTGGGGCAAACCAGAGGCTAATCAAAATGCTTAAAAGGAAGTCTTGGACATGTGTTGTGCATAGAGTGCTTTGGAAAGCTCTGATTTCTGGAAATCTGGAAGACTAAGCACATGTATAAGGGTGTGTTTATCCCCAGGGCTTTGCGAATGTTCAAGGAAGACCTGAGAAGGTCCTAAGCTCTCACCTTGAGCTGAACTTAAGGCTCTTTGCAAGAAGAAAATAAAGGCTAGAGTTGGAAACGATTGAGTTGGCCAGAAAGTTGGTTCGGATTTTTCTGTCGCATCTTATGGAAAAACCCAAATGAACATTCCCAACCCAGTATGCGTTGAAGTGTGGATGGCATGCCCAAGCATGAGAACAGAGCCCTTCAGCAAACACTGGGAAACTTTTTGTTCCAAGCATTTAGGAAATCTTTGTCTAACCATTAGTCCAACCATCAGACTCTCTAACTGAGCAGAGTGATCACACACAATAAATGATTTCCTTACAATATGCACAGACTTTAGAGAATTAGTTTCGGAAGGTGACTAAACCAGCAAACAACAGTAGCAGAAAAGCAACCCTTAAGAAAAAGGAGGAGGACTTTGATTTCCAGCTTTGACACATTCTATTATGTAAAATGTCCAATTTTGAGCAAAAGAAATATGAGCCATGCAAAGAAGCAAAAAGTATAGCCCACAAACAGCAAGCGAAGTCGTCAATAGAAACTGTCCCCGAAGAAACATAGTTGTTGCACTTAGGCAGAGTTTAAATCAACTGTCTTCAGTATGCTCAAGAGCTAAAGAAAAGTGTGGACAAAGAACACAGGACACCAGGAGACCGATGTGTCACCAGATAGAGAACATCCATAAAGAGATAGGCATTTGAAATGTACAGCTATAAACCTCCTTTTAAACACCTCTTTAGGTTCATCTTGAGTTTTGGTGAGTTGCACCAAAATGCTAGTGGTAGACTTTTGGATAGCAGCCATCCTGACTAGCGTGTAATGGTACCTCATTGTGGTTTTGATTTGCATTTCTCTGATAATGAGTGATGTTGAGCATCTTTTCATGTGTTTGTTAGCCAGAGTGAAGTAAGCCAGAAAGATAAAGACCAATACAGTATACTAATGCATACATATGGAATTTAAAAAGATGGTAATGATAATCCTATATGCAAGACAGAAAAAGAGACACAGATGTACAGAACAGACTTTGGGACTCTGTGGGAGAAGGTGAGGGTGGGATGTTCTGAGAGAATAGCAGTGAAACAAGTATACTATCAAGGGTGAAACAGATCACCAGCCCAGGTTGGATGCATGAGACAAGTGTTAAAGGCTGGTGCACTGGGAAGACCCAGAGGGATGGGATGGGGAGGGAGGTGGAAGTGGGGATTGGGATGGGGAACACATGTAAATCCATGGCTGATTCATGTCAATGTGTGGCAAAAACCACTACAATATTGTAAAGTAATTAGCCTCCAACTAATAAAAATAAATGAAAAAAAAAGAAAAAAAATCCTAGTGGTAAGAGCAGGGGTTGAGTTTGGCATGTATGTGAAGGTGGAGTACACTGAACTTGCTGAAACATTGATTCTGGGTCTGAAGAGACGGAGATAAGCCACGAAAGTGCTTAAGATCTTTACTTATGCAATCTGGCTGATGGACGTGCTCTTCAATAAGATGGGAAACATTGGGAATATTAATTTTGTGGGTAGAAATCAAGGGTCTTGTTTGGGACATTTTAAGATTTAGATGTTTATGAGATGTAAATCTGGATGAAATCTGGATGTGATGCATGCGTGCGTGCTAAGTTGCTTCAGTTGTGTCCAACTCTTTGTGACCCCATGGGCTGTAGCCCACCAGGCTTCTCTGTCCATGAGATTCTCCAGGCAAGAATACTGGAGTGGGTTGACATGTTCTCCTCCAGGGGATCTTCCTGACCCAGGGATCAAAGCTGCGTCTTTTGTGTCTCCTGCTTTGGCAGGTGGGCTCTTTACCATTAGCACCACCTGGGAAGCTCCAAGATGAGAGAACATTTTTAAAATTAATTTTTATTGGAGTATAGTTGCTTTGAAATGTTGTGTTAGTTTTTACTGTACAGCAAAGTGCATCAGCTATACATATACATTTATACCCTCTTTTCTGGGGTTTCCTTCCCCAGATGAGATAGGATTTAGAGATTGGATAAATGAGGGAAAACTAACAAAAGAGGTTGACATGGAAAAGCCAGTAGGGTATTAGGAAAACCAAGGGACTAGAGAATCCTAAAAGTTAAGTGAAGAGACTGTTTCAAGAAGAAGACAGTGATGAACTGGGCCAAATATTGTTGATGAATCCTTAATAAAAGGAATGAAAATGGATTACTAAATTTGACAAGGTGAGAGTTGTTTCAATGGGGTGGATGGGGGTAAAAACCGAACTGGTATAGGAGGTGAGAAAATGAAGATAGTAAGTATAGGCTACTCTTTTGAAAAGTTGAGCTAGAAAGGGAAGCAGAGGACTATGGGAATATCTAGGGGAGTATGGTAATCGGATCTAAACTGCTCTCCCATGATTCCCTGACTCCTGGTACTCACACCCCAGTGTAATCCTCTTCCCTGGAGTTCTGGCTGAATTTAGTGACTCACTTCTAAGAATAGAATGCGGCAGAAGTTATGGGGTGTCACTTCTGGGAGATTAATTTACATCAAGGCTTCTCTCTCTCTCTGAACACTGGTGCCCGGGGAGGCAAGCTGCCATTCCAACTCGATGGAGAGGACCAGGTGGCGTGGTCAGGAACTGAGGACCTCAGTCCAAGCACCCACGAGAAACTGAAGCTGACCAGCAACTTGGTGACTAAGCGTGAAGGAGAACATTTCAGCTCCAGGGGACTTGGGACTATAGCCTTGGCCGACAGCTTGATGACAACCTCCTGAGAGAACCTGAGCTAAAGCCACCAACTCACTTGCTCCCAACTTCCTGATCCACAGGAACTGTGAGATAATCCCTATTGTTTTCAGCTGCCATGTTTGGGGGACTTTGTTACATGGCAACAGATAACAACTTCGGGGGTGGAGGAGTGGGGAGGATGGTTTCCCTGTGTACGAAGGGTTTCCTTTTAAATGGAGACCTTTTACAGCATGTTTCTTTTTTTCTCTTTGTCACAGATCATTCTCATCAGCATACAATGATGCAGTAGAGAGGGATACTAATTAAAATCCTTGGGTAGGGATCCCGGACTAAGGCAGAAAAGTTGCTATTACATAGGAAAAAAAGGATGAGGCACTGTGTTTGTGTATAATGTAGTGGGGTTAGTGGATTTGGCAGTGGGAGGATGTGTAAATTCTCTTCTGATTGCTTCTCTTTTCTCGGTAAAAGAAGGAAGGTCACCACCTCAGAATGAAGAGAGACAGTGAAACTAAATTAGTGATATGCAGTATTTTATAACAATTAACCTATGGTGGAAAGGCAGTTTATAGAATTTGTGAACAATAAAACCTTTGCCAGTACAGAGTAACTATGATTTCTTTCAGCTGTTGTCAAAATGTTCCTTCAGGCTTTTAGATTGTGCATCCCTCTCCCTAAATTGCATAAAGATCTAATAAATATAAATTTTACCACAGTCAAATAAAATGGCCACAGAAATTCCCCAGAAGTTTTCTTCGCAGCATCTATCAGTGAGGACTATATACACAGACAATAAGGAGAAGACGATGCATTTGAGGGTGTCAGAGAGGAGCTTTGTCATTCAGAGATCACACTATTGAGGCAAACTCTGGGACTGGGACTAGGATCCCATGAGCTATGATATCTAGGTCCACTCATGTCTGGTCAGGGTAATTTGAGCTAAGTAATCTGGCATCAGTCAAAACTAGAGAACAGGAATTGGCTGGGTAGTCAGCTAAGAATCATCAAGGGTTACAAAATAATGAAAGAATTAGAAATCCACAGATACCAAAACAAAATCATCTAAGAAGGTACATATATAGTGAGGCTTAGGAATTGGCATTCTGATAGTTCTGTCATTGGTAAATGAGTAAATAAAACATGCCTTCATTCAAATCCACTAAGTGCTCAGAGCATGATTAAAAAGAATTGAGTAGTAAGACAGTGAACCTGTACTGCAAATAGAAAGCTTCCAAGTATAATCAATTTCAATGCCCAAGGTCTAACTACCATCCCTGAAAAGTTAACTATGAGATTCACTTTCACTTTGCAGGTGTTGATGGGAAACATTTCAGATATGTCTGCATATTTGGAAGAAAGTTTGAAGTGGATAATCATAATAACAGCAGTTTCATACTTGAGCTGACTTGCATACACGAACCAAAAATTTATTTTCTCTCCTAAGCTAAATCATAGATCAAGCCCAATGATGGAAGGATCTTCTGACTCCATCTGACATTTACTTTTACCCTTTTCTACATGGTGCATTGGGAAATCTTTGTGCTTATATATAGTGTGAGGTATCTGAAGTCCACGTCTAAATAGTGGACAGGATTCCCATAAATATGATTTTGGTCCCCCAAAGTGGAAATAAAAGGAGAACCTGATTACCTAGTCATCTAGTCTATAACTAGATCCCACATGCCACAGCTAAAAGTTTGCCTGCCATAAGTAAAAGTCCCTGCTTGCCGCAATGAAGATCAAAGATCCTGTGTGTCACAACTAAGACCTGGTGAGGCCAAATAAATAAATATTTTTTAAAAATATTGTGAATACTTATGTACATAAAGGTCTGCAAGATAGATTGAAAAGATCCACATAAAATGGACAATAGTGTGTTCTTAGAATTTATATTATTTCCAGGGTTTTATTTTTTTTTCTGTGTGGGATAGTGTATATAATCTGATTGCAAACTTTGTTATGCCATATTTTTTTTATTTTGCTGATATTTTTAAAATAGGGAATGAAAGGTAATTCCCTACTCCCCTTCCCTCCTCCTCCTCACCCTTACCCCAGGATAGTGAGGGCTTTTGGTCCTGCTAGTCTGGTTTCCCTTGGCCCAGATAAGTCTTTATTCATTTATTTAGTTTTGTGTATACTAATATAAGGACTTCCCTGGTGGCTCAGATGGTAAAGAATCTGCCTGCAAAACAGGAGACCTGGGTTCGATTTCTGGGTTGGGAAGATCCCCTGGAGAAGGGAAAGGCTACCCACTCCAGTATTCTGGCCTGGAGAATTCAGGACTATACAGTCCATGGGGTCACAAAGAGTTGGACACAACTGAGCTACTTTCACTTTCACTTTTACAACATTATTATTTCCCCCTCAGTCCTATCCCTTTACTCCAATATAAAAAAAAATAGAGTGAGAAAATATTTATAAGTACACATTTAATCATGTGAATGATCAAGGAAAGGCAATTTGAGAAAGAAGTTGTAAAAAATTCAGTGAGTCCTAATGTTGGCTTCAGTGTGGCAGAACCAGTATTATCATATGTAGAAAATTTTACTGAAAATTTTAGAGCTCTCTTGGAAAGCAATTATAAAATATGCAATAAAATATTTATACCTTTTGACTAATTAATTCCACTTCTGGGAGTTATGCTTAGGAAATTTTTCAAAATATAGTAAATGTTATATGGATGAAAGTACTCCATATAGCAATACCTAAAACAGCCATCCTAAATGTCTGGCAACAGGGAAATGGGTAAAGAAAGTATGATGCATCCTTTTATTAAGATATTATGCATTCATTAAAATGATAAGTATAAAGAATAGATAATAGTACTTGAAAATATTTTGGCTTAAAATCAATATGATTCAAGCTATAAAAAAAAGAGATTCATGGAAAACTGCAAGAAAAAATACAAAAATGTTTGGTAGTTATATTAGAGGGGAAAGGGGATTATATATTTACAAAATCCCACCCTCCCCCCATCTTTGGCTTCTCTTTTCATGGTTTCAGGTACTCACAGTCAACCATGGTCCAAAAATATTAAATGGAAAATCCCAGAAATAAGCAATTCATAACTTTTAAATTGAGTACCATCTAGCAGTGTGATGAAACTTCCTGTGGTCCACTCACTCTTGGCTGGTGATTCATCCCTTTGTCTGGCTCACCACCCTGTATATGCTACCCACCCTGTTAGTACAGGAAAATCATAGTATTAATATATAGAGAGTTCAGCACAATGTGTGGTTTCTGGCATCCACTGGGGGTCTTGGAAAGTATCCCTCATGGATAAGGAAGAACGACTGTACATGAATAAATGTAAGGAGCCCCTAACCTTGGTCCAAAATATATACAAAATTTGGAAAAACATCTGAATCTGAGAAGACTATCTTGTTTCTAAGATACTAGGCTATAATTTTTAAATTGGAGGACCATTTCTTACTGTACCCAGAACTTCTGGGCTTGTGTCATTACAGAGCAATTATTTTCAATCCTGGCTATTCATAAGAATGATCTGGGGAGTTTCCCCCAAAATGCTGGTACCCAGACCCACCTCCAGAGGTTCTGATTAAATTGGTCTAGAGTGGACCTGAATATCAAGGGTTTTGTTTGTGATATTTGTTTTGTTCTCCACTTTCCAGATGATACTATACAGTCGGGATTGAGAGCCCCAGTTTCAACAAATTCTGAAAGCCCCTTTTCTTACAGAACTTCAATGGTTACCACATCTCAGCTACACTTAAAAAGGCGTAAGATTTTTTCTTTTAATTAATTAATTAATTTTTATTTTTGGCTATGCTAGGTCTTCCTTGCTGCTCCCAGACTTTCTCTAGTTACAGAGATTGGGGGCTACCCTTCGTCACAGTGCACAGGCTTCTCATTGCAGTGGCTTCTCTTGTTGTGGAGTATGGGGTCTAGGCGTGTGGGCTTCAGTAGTCATGGCTTGCAGGTTTTAGTGTGCAGGCTCGGTAGTTGTGGCACACAGACTTTATTTGCACCGCAAACTGTGGAATCTTCCTGGATCAGGCATCGAACTCATGTCCCCTGCATTGGCAGGTGGATTCTTATCCATTGGGCCACCAGGGAAGTCCCAAAAGACATAAGATTTTTAAGAAGAAAAATCTCAATCTGATGTGAATTTAAGTGAACCAATTTAACGTCCTTTCCTCAAATTACACTTCTCCCTTAAAAATCTCATAAATAATAAAAACAATGCCTTTACAGGATATGGGCTTCCCTTGTGGCTCAGCTGGTAAAAGAATTCGCCTGCAATGCAGGAGACCTGGGTTCGATCCCTGGGTTGGGAAGATCCCCTGGAGAAGGGAAAAGCTACCCACTCCAGTATTCTGGCCTGGAGAATTCCAAGGACTGTAAAATCCACGGGGTCACAAAGAGTCGGACACAACTGAGTGACTTTCACTTTACAGGATATAGATGATAAACTGAATATTTGCACAAAAAAAAAAAAAAAAGACTTAGATATACTAAAAACCTGGGCTTCCCCAGTGGCTCAGTGGTACAGAATCTGCCTGCCAATGCAAGAGACATGAGACAAGTGTTCGATCCCTGGATCAGGAAGATCCCCTGTAGGAGGGCATGGCAACCCACTCCAGTATTCTTGCCTGGAAAATCCCATGGACAGAGGAGCCTGGCTGGCTATAGTCCACAGGATCTCAAAGAGTCAGACACTTCTGACATGACTGAGCATGCACATATACTAAAAACCTATTTAAGTCCACAGTTTAAATATAGAAGTAGTGCCTGCTTGGACTCCCTTAATAGATATTTAGTATCTGCACTTGTCATTCTTTGGCTGCTCTCTTTAGATGACCAAGGCTGGGACTTCCTGGTGGTCCAGTGGTTAAGAATACACTTTCCAATGCAGGCAGATTCAATCCCTGGTTGGGGAATCAAGATCCCACATTCCGTGGGGCAACTAAGCCTGAGCACTGCAACTACTGAGCCTGAGCACCTCAACTAGAGAATCCTGCCTCCCACAACTAAGACCCAGTGCAGCAAAAAAGAAAATAAATAAATACAAATTATAAATAATAAAAAAAAAAAAGATGAGCAAAAGCTACAAGCAAGGGACCAGGATTGTGATGGACTATGAAACTATGCAAGATTTGGGGATGAATGACTTCAAGAAGAAAAGACATAAAAGTACACAATAAAAAAGCACCCAATAGCTCTCTTCAAATATTTGCAGGGTTGTTACATGGAAGACAGACTGAGCAATGTCTGGATGTCTAGAACTTAGAAGAGAGATTAGATCAGTTCCGTATGGTCCTACATTCAAATACTAGGATGAATGGTTGAAGAGAGATTTGGGGCTCAGCATAGACTTGAACTATTTAATAGGCTTGTTTAAAAGAGCACTGGACTGCATCAGAAAGCTGTGAGACACCCATCATTGAAATGGTTCAAGAAGAGGGGTGAAGATGCCCCAGTGGCTCAGACCATAAAGAATCCACCTGCAATGCTGGAGACCCAGGCTCGATCCCTGGATTGTGATGATGCCCTGGAATGGCAACTCACTCCAGCATTCTTTCCTGGAAAATCCTATGGATAGAGGAGCCTGGTGGGCTGCAGTCCATGGGGTCACAAAGAGTCGGAGACAACTGAGTGACTAACACTTTCACTTTCAAGAAGAGGGAAACAATCATTCAACATGGATGTTCTATTGAAAACATAGACTATACAGAGGATTCTGAAATGTAAATATAAATATTTTCTAATGTTCCTTTTAAACTTGAAAAGTTCTATGAATTGTTAATACTCCAAATTACCCTCCTTCTCAACTTTAGCTTCATCCTATGTGGTTTTGTATATCAAATTTCACTTCTATATCAAAAAGAAAAAACACAAAGTAGTGGTCCATAATTAACATCACTTTGAGTAAATCTCTTGGGCTTTCCTTTTCAGTATTAAGTCACAGGGAAGGTTGATCTTCATGTAAGGTTACATCAGGCAGAAATCTGTTGCCAGATACCAGTCTCTGCATCTCCATGGCACTGCTGGTTCTTACCTATCCAATAGCCATGCTCCCCTGCCACCTTGCTAACAGAACTCTGACTTTGTTCAGGATAGTAGCAACATGCCAAAGCTGCTCCCATCTAAACCGAGCATGGTAGCCCCATTGCTCTCTTGCCAGTGATTTGTTTCCAGTTGAACATGTGACCCAATTTTGTCTTTAAAAAAAAGTAAGAGGAATTCTTCCAAGGGGAGAATTATGTGCTTCTGTGAAAGGTTTCCTCTCTGAAGAAGAGCAGAGGATGCAAAAAGAGAAAGTATCTTCTTCCCACTTTTTGATGGGCCTTCTGACAATGTGATCAATGTGTCACAAATGTGACAATTTGAGCTGAGGGGGAGGCCAAAATAATTGCAGAGAAATCAACTGAGAGTCCTGCATTATAGACCCCAGCAGAAGGCTAACTATGGAGTTCTATCAAGTGAGACAATAAATCCCTATTGTTTTAAGTCATTTTTAGTCAGGTTACTTGCAACTTACATATCCTAGTTAGGGTCCCAGAAGAATTCAAGTTAAATGAACTGCAGAAACTATGTGACAAACACACACACACACACACACACACACACACACATATATATATATATATATATATGGGAGAAATTCTATACTTGGATGGTAGCATAATTATTAGCCATAGGGGAATGTAGATTTTGTCTGTCAATATCTATGTCTATTTATCTATTTTTCTATCTATCTACCTACCTATCTATAATTTTGTAGCTATAGCAACCAAGTTAAGTGAAACAGCCTTTCTCAGTGTAAACAGTCTGGCTTAATGATCAATTTGAGTCAATTTTAGTACTCATTCCTGATTGTCTCAGCCATAAACCTGCTGTGTGATCTTCATCCAATCACCTGCGGATTAAAATTGCGTTGGCCAATAGTAATTACAGAAAAACCTGAACAAACAGTTTGGCGAACCCAATACATGAACACTATGTTACAAGAGGAGGAATCACTGACCTTGAGTAAGAAATCCAAGGTCGTGTGGCTAGAAACTGGTGAGGGCAGTAAGGAATAAGATCAAACCTCATGGGATGTGATCCCTAAATCTTTGTTTCTAATAAGGACACCATACTACCCCAAATATTGAAAGGTAGCATGATAAAGGTAAGGAATGAGAGATATGGTCAATAAATATGAAACAAGGAGGATGCTCTAAGCTTGGTAGAACCAGTGGCAGTGATTAAAATGAGTTTCCCTGGAGTTCCAAGTATCAGAAAAGCAAAGCTTCTAAATAGAGCCAACACACTAGGTCCAAGACTTATAATTAAGTGAGAGAGCAGTAAAGAGGATGTTGCAGGGAGGAAGACAATTCTGACTCTATGTTGGAAACTGTTTCTATGACTTGCTTTTATTATTACAATCATACTCAGTGATTGGTCTGGAGGACCCTGCTCCCCTCAGTCAGTTCAGTTCAGTCGCTCAGTCGTGTCTGACTCTTTGCGACTCCATGGACTGCAGCACGCCAGGCCTCCCTGTCCATCACCAACTCTCAGAGTTTACTCAAACTCATGTCCATTGAGTCAGTGATGCCATCCAACCATCTTATCCTCTGTCTTCCCCTTCTCCTCCTGCCTTCAATCTTTCCCAACATCAGGGTCTTTTCAAATGAGTCAGCTCTGCACATCAGGTGGCCAAAGTATTGGAGTTTCAGCATCAGTCCTTCCAATGAATATTCAGGACTGATTTCCTTTAGGATGGACTGTTTGGATCTCCTTGCAGTCCAAGGGACTCTCAAGAGTCTTCTCCAACACCACAGTTCAAAAGCATCAATTCTTCGGCGCTCAGCTCCTTTATAGTCCAACTCTCACGTTCATACATGACTACTGGAAAAACCATAGTTTGACTAGATGGACCTTTGTCCCTGCTATGACTAGACAGACCTGCTCCCTTGCTTGACTGTAAAGTGCCTTTGTTCAGCTCCTGGAGAGATAGTTTGTCTCTGCCACCTGTGAAAAGAAGAGATTAACACACCTCTTCTGAAGGCTGGCCATTCCCTTGGAGATGTTTTGCAAAACTGAAGACTGTTTCACTTTACTTCCCCACTGCATCTCCCTCTCTATTCTGCCTTTTGACTTTAGTTCCTCATTGCTTCTCTCTCTCAGATCAGAGATAACAACCTGGCATCCAGACCCCAATAAGATGGTTATTTTGAGGCACTAGCTTGACATCTTCTCGGTCTGCGGCTCCCTGATTAAAGTTTCTTCCTTGCCTCAACACCTTGTCTCTCGGATTCACTGGCCTATCGTGCGGTGAGCAAAGTGAGCTTGGACTTGGTAACAAGGACACACAATGTCTTATGAAAGAGTGAAAATGCCTTTTTCTTAAACTTTCATGGATTTCTACTCATCACTAGAAACAATTGTTTCAGTGTGCTAAATGGGAGTAGTAACCTGGTTCCTCTCACTCTGTCATTTTTAAAAAGCCAACTTTTGGTCAGAAAATGATGGACTGTTTTTGCTCTTTCTCCCTAGAATCCTCTGACTTCTTGCCTTTTCTATTTATAATTCCAAATATCTCAGGAATAGTTTTGCAATAACAATTTTTTGCAAACTCTTTTTGAACATTTCAGAAATACTCATTTAGTTATCGGTTATGGTCAAGTTCATTTAAAGAATATCGTTCAATTCCTTGGTGCAAATTGCCTAATATCAATATCAATGATATTGCCTGGAAAGTGAAGCATTTTAGCTGCATGTAGAAGAAAAGCCATTTAGGTAGGATTTAGGTAGGAGTGAAGGTGTGTAGGTGCTAGGGTTAATGCATTTTCATGTGCCCGATGGACAGTGAGGCCAAAAAAACTGCTAAGTCAGTTTGGAGTAGAGAAAGTTTGACTGCAGGGCCATGCAAGGAGACAGGTGGCTCATGCCCTGAAAAGCCCCACCTCACTGAAGGGTTTTGACAAAACACCTTTAAAAGCCAGGTGAGGGAGTAGGGTTGCAGGGTCTCCTATCAGCTTATGCACCAGTCTCTGAATGGTCGATGGTGAGGTCACAGGAGTTCACATTATCAGTCCTTAGGGTCCAGGAGGCTTGGGGCTATGTGCTCATTGCCATCGAGTAGTTAAACATCTTCCATTTGTTGGAGATGGGGAGGTTTTTACATCTTCAAAGCAACTCAGGAAAAGTGCGTCAAATTCTATTATCTAGGTATTTCTGATAGGAGCTAAAGCAGAGGATATGGGGGAAGGCCATACTAGTCTCTGCTACTAAACTTAACTTGGTGAATAAGCTGGGAAAAACCATGCAGCCTCTCTGAGCCTCTGGATCCTCACATGGAAAAGAAGGGTGCTAATACATGTGCTATGAACTTCTCAGTGCTGTTCTAAAATCACGAGAAGCCATAGATTTGAAATTCTTTTGAAAGCATAAAGGCATTCTATACACAATATTTTTTTATTGCTATTCATCTAAACATTCAGAAATATCAAATTTTCATTAATCCAAACTGACCTCTTAAATATTTCAGGTGTGTGTGTGTTCAAGATGAAATCAAATGGAACTGTGTATTGCTTTGAAGTCACAACTGCATTTTTTGGCAGTGGGAGGGGGCTTCACTGATAGCTCAGTTGGTAAAGAATCCACCTGCCTGAAATGCCAGAGACCCTGGTTCCATTCCTGGATCAGGAAGATACAGGAAGAAGAGATAGGCTACCCACTCCAATATTCCTGGGCTTCCCTTGTGACTCAGCTGGTAAAGAATCTGCCTTCAATGCGGGAGACCTGGGTTCGACCCCTGGGTTGGGAAGATCCCCTGGAGAAGGGAAAGGCTACCCACTCCAGAGTATTCTGGCCTGGAGAATTTTACAGTGAACGACTCTCACTTTTAGCTTTCTTTCAGCTGCATTTTTAGGCTGAGAGATGGGGAAGGAAATGCGGGTGGCACTGCTTGTAGAATTGGAAGCAATAAACACCTTCTGAATAGGAGAGACTATATGGAAAAATGAGTCATCATTAGACAACCAGTGCATTCCCAGGGAAGTCTATTAGTAACTATTCTCTAAAAGCCCACAAGGAAACCGCTAGAGGGGTGTGTATCAGAATGACAATAATGTATTCACATAATTTTGCAGAAAATCATGATGGTGTCAGAAAGAGATGATCTTTTTCTTTAGTTTCATCTCCATTAGAGACAGAGCCAGTCGGATTCCATGAAGCTGAGATTTATCTGCTGCTTAGGTGCCTAACAAGACACTAAATGCCAGAAAGATTTTTGTCAAAGAATTACAAAATCGTTTTTAGTTTCTGCTAGCTAACGTCAAAGCTTAGGCAGAATAGGCCTTAGGGAGTGTGAAGGATTGACAGGTCTGTAATGGCAGTGCAGGGGTTCAGGGAGCCTGTTTCATTAAAAACTGGCTTATTAGTAAAAGCACCACCACTCATAACTTGACCATGTATTTACATTAGCTGATACCTTTGCTCATGGTCAGCCCATTAGCCTTGATTAGCATAAAGTAATCTCAATAAAAATTTGCTTAACTGTAGAGTGACTCACTCCTAATGGTTGTGATTTTATGCAATTACCAAATAGGCATTTGAGAAATTTTCTGAGCCCAATTTAGAGCTAAGGGATAGCAGAAGCAGTAGATGCTCTGATTCTTCTTTCTTCACAGAGGGAAAATAGTTGCTCCACTAATGAGCACAGGATTTTGCCATCATGGGATTTTGCAGTGGTGTCCTCTGTAGGCTGTGTATTGTACATTTCATTGTCTTATAAAGACGCTGGAAAGAGTGATTTTAAGACTCTGGTGTATGATCCTAGGTTACATATTTAGTCTTAGAAAATCTTAGTTTTCTCTTCTGTAAAATTTGGAATTAGGTTTGGATAATATCCAGACATCCTTCAAGCTAAAAAAAAGAATGTGATATTGGCTTTCAGGATTTTTCAGGTTTGTGAATTTGGTTGAGAATAATTCAGAGACACACAGAAAACTGAATCACAACTCCTCTCTAGAGTGACATTATTTTTGAATGCTAGTTTTTCCATTTTTCCATTTGCTCCATTTCAAACGTAAAACCTCATAACTTAATGATACATTTGAAGGATAACACACATAAGGTATTGGAATTAAAAGCAAATATATAAATCAAAGAAGTTTATTTGGGTTGGCCACAAAAATGATTTGAGTTTTCCCAAAGCATCTTTTGGAAAAACCCAAGCTAACTCTTTGGTCAACCCCAAATTTTGACATGTTCAAGCAAATTATATTACGAGAAAATTTCAGTGAACTTCTAAGAATGATTCACTTCCCAATCTCTATAAGAGTCACATGTAACCAGACATCCTATCCATCCATTTTACTACCACTTTAACCAAACATTTTAGAGTGGTGTTTTCTTAAATTTTATTTTTAAATTAATTTTATTGGAGTGGAGTTGCTTTACAATGTTGTGTTGATTTCTTCTGTACAGCAAAGTGAATCAGCTGTACATATACATATATCCCCTGTTTTTCGGATGTCCTTTCCATTTAGGTCACCGCAGAGTATGGAGTAGAGTTCCTTGTGCTATACAATAGGTTCTCATTAGTTATCTATTTTATACACAGTATCGATAGTGTACATATGTTAATATCAATCTCCCAATTCATCCCACCCCCTCCTTCCCCCCTTGGTGTCCATATGTCTATTCTCTACAAGGAGTGGTGTTTTAATTTATTATAAGTAATTTTAAATAGCCAAAGCATTTTAACATTCATTCAGGATTTTAAAAATCACATTCTGTGAAAAAAAAAGTCAAATTTTATTTTACAACTTATTTGAATCTTCAGTCTTTATACCACCCTGCAAAAAGAAATCTTCATATAATTTTAAAAACAAGAAATAAAACATACCAGCATCAAGATAAACACAATATAAAATCTACAGTGGGGATGCATTTTTCCATACATTATAAAGCTTGAAAGCAAATATTTTTGCTGCAAAATGAAAAGACTTTGTAGTTTCATTATGAAAGAACAATGGTCAAAGTGATTTTATCAACACATGCTATGGCAAACGTGGGATCTCTGTACAGTTATTTTTTTCATGCAGTTGCCTTAATTTCCATAGAGGTGTAATCTAACTTTCAGGGTGATTTTACCCAAAATATAGAAACAACTATAAGGTGATTCCCACAGACCAAGAGGGCAGAACTGATTCTGTGTGTGCCTGCTAAGTTACTTCAGTCGTGTCCGACCCTGTGTGACCCCATGGCCTGTAGCCCGCCAGGCTCCTCTCTCTGTCCATGGGATTCTCCAGGCAAGAATCCAGGAGTGGGTTGCCATTCCCTTCTCCAGGGGATCTTCCTAACCCAGGGATTGAACCCGTGTCTCCTGTGTCTCCTGCATTGGCAGATGGATTCTTTACCAATGAGCCACCAAGGAAGCCCCAGAACTGATTCTACGGTCTTGTATATTATATAACATTTGGGTTCCTAACAATGTTCCCGTTTCAGAAAAGACCTGAGTCATGATTCAGAAATCTAGAGCCAAAGCAGCCTTAGCCTCCAGAGATGATCTTCAGAAATGACCAGACTCTGTTGCTCCCAGAATGTTGAGGCAGGTTGGAAAAGGTTGAGCACCGGTTGGAAAAGAATTTCCCGACAAGGGCATTTCAGAAAGGTGTGAGTTTATTAAGAACAAAGAGCAGACACAAAATGGGCTCTGAGAAGGCAGTGGGCCGACCTCCTGACAGATCAGGGAAAGCTGACCGTTTTCATGGGTCAATAACCAATCTTTATAGCCTCAAGACAAGGAAAATTCCTGCTGGAAGGTTTGTGTTAGGTGATTGGTTGGGGTGCTATAGGGTGTTTACTGGAGTGCACGTCTTTGCCTAATTGGGAATCAGGAAGCGTGTTAGTAATGATCAGGGGGCTTTTGGCACTGGGTACAAAGGGGTTCAGGCAGCTCTGGAGGTGACCTTGGTTTTGGGCTCCGCTTCTGTGGCCTTGGGGGCAGGACTCAACACAGAGCACATTCCCTGCCTGTCACACTCCTCCCTTCTGTTTCTGGGGGCAAGCTGCCGATCCTCTGTTTCAGAGATGTGGAATAAACACACAAAAATGAGACCATTTTCCCTTATATGTCAGGAATCCATGCCCACCTCCCTAGAGTGATGATGAAGTGGGAGGAATTACTGATCTCTATGAAGCAATAATATAAAAGAAAAAAAGGCCCAGTTAAGATACCATCATACCATACATGACAAGAGAAGGGTAGCTCAAACTAGAGAATTTTTCTGATACATTCAGTTTTAAAAGGATTTCAGGAGAGCATGTCTGTTGCAGCCGTATATAGTTTCCCTCTAAAATGCAGATGAAGGCATATAAAAATCAGAGCTCAGCAGCAGTGAAAAGTAAGATTGAGAGACACCTGACTGACAGACTCCGGAAAGAATTGTTATGATTGTTAGACTGACTGAGCGACTTCCCTGGCGGTCCAGTGGTTAAGATCTGACGCTCTCAAGGCAAGGGGTCTGGGTTCCATCCCTGGTTGGGGGACTAAGTCCTGCAAAAGGCACAGCCAAAAAAAAAAAAAAAAAAAAAGACTGATTGAGCTCAGAAAAAAATGACCACTTCCCCAATAGTGCCCCCTTCTCCCTGTCTCCCCATGTAGCAGAGCAGCCTGGTCTCTCATTTACTACTTGGCTGTCAGCACAGAAACTCCAGGTCTGTACAGACCTGAAAATTGGGACAACCAAGCGTTTGCCTATTGTAAGACCCCTGTGCTTTGAAGTGACCAATAAACTATTCCACAATACCAGACCTCTTTACTTAATAAATAAAATAATATTTACTTGGTTTTTATATTTACAAAAGGGATATGTGTTCACAGTGGAATTTTTGAAAATTTAGAAAACTACAGAGAAAAGAATAGTCATTCCTAATGTCGCTATCCAGCATATTAAAAAGCAGAGACATGACTTTGTCAACAAAGGTCCATCTAGTCAAGGCTATGGTTTTTCCAGTAGTCATGTGAGTGTTGGACTATAAAGAAAGCTGAGCATCGAAGAATTGATGCTTCTTTGACACCATAGATTGAACTATGGTGTTGGAGAAGACTCTTGAGAGTCCCTTGGACTGCAAGGAGATCCAACCGGTCCCTCTTAAAGGAGATTAGTCCTGGGTGTTCACTGGAAGGACTGATGTTGAAGCTGAAACTCCAATCTTTTGGCCACCTGATGCAGAGAGCTGACTCATTTGAAAAAACCCTGATGTTGGGAAAGATTGAAGGCAGGAGGAGAAAGGACGACAGAGGATAATATGGTCGGATGGCATCACCAACTCAATGGACATGAGTTTGGGTAAACTCTGGGAGTTGGTGATGGTCAGGGAAGCCTGGCATGCTGCAGTTCATGAGATCACAAAGAGTCGGACATGACTGAGCAACTGAATGTCACTATCCAGAGATAACTATTATTTGCTTGAGACTGGATTGTTCAGTGGCTAAGTCGTGTCTGACTCTTTGTGACCCCATGGACTGTAGCTTGTCAGACTCCTCTGTCTATGGGATTTTGCAGGCCAGAATACTGGAGGGGGTTGCCATTTCCTTCTTCACTGAGAATGGATCAGTTCAGTTCAGTCACTCAGTTGTGTCCGACTCTTTGCGACCCCATGGACTGCAGCACACCAGGCTTCCCTGTCCATCACCAGCTCATGGAGCTTGCTCAAGCTCATGTCCATTGAGTCAGTGATGCCATCCAACCATGGATAGCCTTTCATGTTAATGTATTATTCTATTTATTTTTACAAAAATAAGAAGATGGTAAATAAATAAAATTTTGCAACTTGTTTTTAAATTTAAAATGACATAATTCAAAAAAATTAAAATGACATAATTCATGTAGTTAAATATGTTTAGAACCTGAATGTTAATAAATATGTATATACATACTGAATAAATATACTCCATTATTATATATAATAATGTATATATTATATTCCATTATTCCCTTCCATGCATGTGCCCCACATATTTTTAACTAGTCTTCCATTGTTGGACATTAAGGATGTTTACTGTTTTTCTCTATTGTTAATAATATTCTGTTGAACATGTGTAGATTTTAATATAAATCCATGTATATTTTTCTTAGGATGTGGTTTTTAGAAGTGGAATTTCTGGGTCAAAAGAAATGTTTAGTTTTTCATTTTAAACAATATTCAGATGTATTAAACAAATTTTTAAAAGTATACTGGGACTTCCTTGGCAGTTCAGTGGTTAGGACTCCATGCTTCCACTACAGGGGGCTGGGGTTCCATCCCCAGTTGGGGAACTAAGATCCTGCAAGCCATGGGTATGGCAAAAAAAAAAAAAAAGGTATAGAATGTTTAATCTTCATCAGCTTTAAGGTTTATGTTGCTCCTAATTTTGGCATGTAATTGAACTTTCCAATCTGCTCACACTTGCTGAACTGATTCCACTATGAATTCTAAGATGTCATTTTCTTCTTGCAAAATTTTCTTTGCTTTTTCTAACATTTATGGTGTTTCTTCTTGAAAATGGTGAAAGCATCGCCAATGGGATAAGGTGTCATTAGGCCATCATCCACCAGCCTGATGTCATCATAAGCATCTTCTACATTTTGGAATTGTTTCTTTATCCCTTCTTTTTCTTCCTTTAGTTCTGGGCTTCTAGTCAGTCTGTGAAAATTTATTATCTCTTGCTGATCTTCAAAAGTAATGGTGACATCTTTTGTAAGGTCCAGTGAACTAGTAGCACTCACTCCGTGAATCTGTGAAGATTAAATGTGATAATCCAGGTGAAGTGCCCATCTTGATGATCAACACAGTCAAAGGGACCTTTGGCTTTGCAGATCCTAAGGGCAAGGCCTTGGTTGTGGGGTCCTACGACTCCCCAGGAGTACTCTCAGCCAAAGAAAAGGTGATCTAAGGCCCACTGAGAGTCTTGGCACTGGTGCTCCATCTTGGTTGATTGGGGACCTCATCCCACACTGGGCCTCATCTGCATATTGTTAGCATCCCACGCCCCGCCAGCACCCTGTGGCTAACCCCCAGGCTCTGCCTAAGAGCCCAGGACACCAAGTTCTCCATTCCCCCAGGAATGCTTATTTTTAATCCCTTTGAGGTATAATGCCAAACAGCCACAAGAAAGATGATACCATTTATAGCAGTGTCTGAGGGTGCCTGGTTACATGGGTTACCACTAATCCTGAATATCATTATCTCTTTTTATCTCCTAGGTGAAAACTTTTCTGTTTAAATTTTGTTCGTTTCATTACTGTTTGGTGTTGAATGTTTCCCCGAATATCTATTAGTCACTAGTGTGAACGGTATTTGCATACCTTTTGCCCATTTTTCTGCTACCAGGTGTTTATTTTAGTTCTCTTAGTATGTATTATCTCTTCATCTGTGTGTCTATTAACCCTTTGTCTGTTATATGGATTGCAAATTTCTTTCCAGTTTGTAATTTGCCTTTTAATTTTGTTTATGATGTTTTTCTGCTATATAGAAGTTTTAAAATGCTTCTATAAGCTGTGTATGACTTGCTTTCCTCCCTTGAACCTGATATGACCAAAATGGGATCCTTGATCTAAGTTGGGTTAATTTGATTTTTTTCCCTAAGAACTTGAATTTGAAACACTGAGACACTGGGTCACTTACATGATTGAAGAAGGCACTTAGAATAGAATGCTGGCGTGGAGTTGCCACCATGATATTGCCACAGCCTCACAAAAGTAACTTATATGGAAGAGGGAAATCTAAAGGATTTCAGAGAAAGCCACTTTGTCACTATAAGAATGAAACTTGTGTATAGAGAAACGACAAGACAGTGAAATGACAGGAGCGATTTTGGGCTGGAGGATACCAGACTGAACTGAGGTCTGAAGTAAGGGAATATACTGAAAATAAGGGAATTGGTTGCAAGTTTTCATATTGAACACTGACAGCCCACAACCCCATTTTCTCTGTCAGCTCCCAAAACAGGGGCCCGAAAGATTAAAGATGAGAGAAATCTTCTCTGTGAAAACTGGCCCTAAACAAAATGCCGCACACGCACACACACACACACACACACACTCACGCATGTACGTGCACATTTAAGTGTCTCCCACTGAAAGAGGTTCCTGATTTATGATGTATTTCACATACAGAAAATCTTATTTCCCAAATATAGAAATTCCAGTAAGATTTTTAGTAACTCACTAATAAATATGAATGGATAGCAAATAATCACACATATTTAAGCAAAGATTGTAATATTAACCGATTCCTGGTTTGGGAAGTTCCCCTGGAGAAGGGATAGGCTACCCACTTCAGTATTCTTGAGCAACCTGGTGGCTCAGATGGTAAACAATCCACCTGCAGTGTGGGAGAACTGGGTTTGATCCCTGGGTCGGGAAGATTCCCCTGGAGGAGGGCATGGCAAGCCATTCCAGTATTCTTGCCTGGAGAATCCCCATGGACAGAGGGGCCTGGGGGCTAATTAAGCGCTAATATTAACAATAGAGTTCAAAATGAACAAAAGTAAAGAACTTGGAGGAAATAGAGATGATGCAGGGAATAAAAAAAAAAACTTTAAATGACACTGCAGTTTATATCCTCTGACAATCAGAGAAAATCCCATCACTGAACATGAACAGGATGCTATTTTAAAGGAATATTCTGAAAACAAGGTAGAGTTCTTGGAAATTAAATATGTAATTGCTGATGTGAAAATTTGATGAAAGATTGGAAGATAAATTTGAGCAAATCTTAGTGAAATAGAAGAAAAAGGGGAAAGGGGAATAAAGGGAATACAAAGGAATAAAGACAAAAAAATTAGACAATCACTACAAGAAGCCAAACATCCAACTAACTTAAGTTTTAGAAAAAAACAATAGTGAAGTCATAGACAAGTAAATTATAATGTGTATGATGCAACTTTCTGGAACTGAAGGATATGAGTTTCTCGATTAAAGAACCCACTTAGTGTTCAGCACAATAAATTGCAAAAATTATCCATACTAGGTACATCATCACAAAATTATGCAAAACCAGAGCTAAAGATTGGATGCTAAATGTTCCATGGAGAAAGAAAAAATTGGTCACATATAAGAGAACAAGAATCAAAATGGCATTGAGCTTCTTAAAAATAACAGTAGAAATAGGAAACAATGGAGATGGCATCCACTTCTAAAATTGGCAGCTAGACAATCAGAATAATCTATAGAGTACAACCAAAAAGTCGGATGCAATATAAAATTCATATTAATAAAGCACAAAAGAACTAGAGAAAAATCCAAATTCTAAGAGAAGAGGAGAATGAAGAGGGAATCTCAGCATTCAAAGTGACTTTGGTTCTGAGCGTATTTTACACTCAAAGAAACAGCCACGAAATTGATCTGCATTTTGGGTAACATCCTGGGATGAGGAGATAGAAAGTGAAAGAGTCATGTCCAACTCTTTGCAACCCCATAGGCAGTAGTCCGCCAGGCTCCTCTATACATGGGATTCTCCAGGCAAGAGTGCTGGAGCAGGCTGCCATTTCCTTCTCCAAGGGATCTTCCCGACCCAGGGATTGAACTCAGGTCTCCTGCATTGCAGGCAGATTCTTTACCACCTGAGCCACCCAAGGCCTATGGGATGAGGAGGATGATGATCAAATCCCAAGATCTTCCTGGGGGAAAAGATTGAATAAATTACCACCCACTCTAATCCTTGGGATGAAGGTGAACTAGAAGTAAATTAGACCATAAATGGTCCTGGGTGGTCTGGACAAACCTTAAATAGATATTATTAAGGTGTTCCTGGAAAAACAGTGCCCACAGGCTCCTGCTGTAAGCAAACAAAAAGTCTTCTGTAGGAGAAAGCCATCATTCTAGGCTTCATATAATTCCTGCTAATAAAGTTTCTTATCAAATATTGAGAAAACAGGCAACTGTAACTAGATACATAAGGAAACAGGACACCAAGAACAAGAATCAACAGAAACCATAGGCAATAGAAACATATCAAATGTAGTAGGCAAAATTCTAAGAACACAGCCCCTTAGAGATCCCCCAAATTCTGTCCCCAGCTATTCAATCAAACATTAATCTAGGTGCTGCTGTAGAGGGATTTTGCAGATATAATTAAGGTCTTAAATCAGTTGACTTTAGGATAGGGAGATTATCCTCTGTGGGCCTGACTTAATCAGACCCACAGAGGACAATTTATTGGACTCTTTCTGTTGAAGGGATTTGAAGCAAGCATGAGCGGGATTTGGCACAGGGAAAATCTCTGTTCCTGGCTTTGAAGGTGAAGAAAGCCACATGGCCAGGAATGCACAGTATTGGGGAACAAGTGTGCCCCCCAGCTGACAGAAAACACTTAAAGAGCCAACTCAATCCTATACAATGGCAAGAAATGTAATTCTGCCGCAACAATGTCAAATTGGAAGAAGACTCTCAGCTGCAGCTGAGAATGCAGCCTGCCCAAATCCTTGATTTTAGTTTTGTGAAACCCCAAGCAAAGAATTCTGCCTGAATTTCTGACAGGCAGAATCGTGGGCTAGTAATTGGTTGTGGATTTAAGTGACTAAATTTGTAGTAATTTTTTATGCAACAATAGGAAAATCATAATCAACAAAGACCTGAGAAATTGGAACAATCTGTAATCAACTATAAAACAGCTATGCTTGCTGTATTTAAAGAAATAAAAGAAAAGCTTTCAAAGATCAGCACGAAACATGAAGCCATGAAATTTGTCACAGAGTTCTACAGTCATCCATGGTAGAGTAATCAGGATGGGATTTACTCTCCTGGCTTAGGCAACTAGGAAACTGGATAAAATAAACTAATCAGCTTTTCAGGCTGGACAACAGGAAGCATAGGACTATTATCACAAGGAGAAAAGAAATAAATGAGGCAATCCCTCAAATTGCTCCAATGTATGGCTGGGAGGTATTTCTAAGCTGCAATGCAGAGGGAAGGGGGAGCCAAACACAGCCTTGTGGTGTTGCTGAATTGAAAAGCTAAAGAACAAGATTCAGGGAGACCAGTGGAGCTGGTAATCATGGGGTAGAGTAGCACAGAGGAGAAAGCTGCAGAGAGAAAACTCCAGAGATCTGTAAAGGTGTTCCCTTGAGCTCTCAGCTTATTATTCCTGTGCATGCATGAGAGGAAACTACCAGGCACAGGAAATAGAATTGCGTAAAGCACTAGGCTGAACAATTTCCAAAGCTCCCATAGGGATGGGAATATTCTGTGCTCTCACCAGCCAGAGTGAAAAACTTTATCACACAAAGGACATAGGGTAGAGTTGTCAGGAAGATAGCACCATGGTAGAAGAGATATGTTAGATCTTGAGTCAAGGACACTCCAAGAAGACTTAAAGGCTCCTTGACATTGGTCTTGGCAATGATTTTTTTTATATGACATCAAAAGTGCAAGCAACAAATGCAAAAATGAACAAGTGGGATGACATCAAACTAAAGAGCTTCTGGAAAAAAAAAGAAAATCAGCAAAATGAAATGGCAATCTATGGAATGGGAGAAAAATATTTGCAAGCCATCTATTTGATAAGGGGTTAATATCCAAAACATGGAAGGAACTCATACAACTCAATAATAAAAACAAACAAAAAAAAAACCCAATGAATCTGAATTTAAATGGGCAAAGGACTCAAATAAATGTCTTTCTAAAGAAGATGTACAAATGGCTGATGAATATGTGAAAAGTTGTTCAACATCACTAATCCTCAGGGAAATGCAAATCAACACAATAATGAGGTATGACCTCATACCCATTCGAGTGGCTATTGTCAAAAGGCAAAATGTAAGTGCTGATGAAGCTGTGGATGTGAAGAAAAGGAAACCCTTCATCACTGTTGGTGGAAATGTAAATTTGCACAGCCACTATGGGTAACAGTATGGAGATTCCTCAAAAAAACTAAAAATAAATATAACATATGATCCAGCAATCCCACTTCCCTGTGTACATCTTAAGGAAATGAAAACACTATCTGAAAGAGATATCCATACCCCCATGTTCATTGCAGCATTATTCACAACAGCCAAAACTTACAAACAACCTAAATGTCCCCTGATGGATGAATGGATAAGTAGAATGTGAGATATACAAAATGTGACACACACACACATACACACAAGAATATTATTCAACCATGAAAAAGAAGGAAATCCTGCTCTTTGTGACAACATGATGGACCTTGAGGGCATTATGCTACGTGAAATAAGGCAAAGAAAGACAAATACTGTATAGTCTTACTTATATGCAGAATCTAAAACACTGAACTTATAGAGAATAGAGTGGTGGTTGCAGGAGCTGGAGGGTAGGGGAAATGGGAAGATGTTGGTTGAAGGGTACAAACTCTCAACTAAATAAAATATGAATAGTTCTGGTGATCTGATATACAGAATGGTGACTATAATTAGCAATACTGTATTGTATACTTGAGAATTGCTGAGAGTAGATTGCAAATATCCTCCCCACAGAAAATAAGTGTGTAATTATATGAGGGGAGGTGTTAACCTTGTTGTGATATCTTGCAATACATATGTGTATCAAGTCATCACATTGTAAATCTTGAACTCATATATGTTGTGTGTCAGTAATATCTCAATAAAGTTGTAGGGGGGAATGTAAAAAACATAGTTTAAACAGACAAACAAAACAACATATGCTGTCTCCAAAAGATGAATTTTCAATGAATATTCACAAATAGGCTGAAAGTTGAAAGATGGAAAACAATATATAAATAATACTATAAGAAATTGGGATTGATTATACCAATACAATTCAAGACAAATAGTTTTATTAGTGAGAAAGATGGGCATTTCTTAATGATAATCAACAATACCTTAGGAGGAAATAAGAATTCTAACTCTGCATATGCCTAAAATACAGCCAAAATGTCATTAAAACAAATTTGACTATATTAGAGAAAAAGATAAACCCCAAAACATAATCAGAGATAAATACCCTGTCTCAATAATTGATAGAACTAGATGAAAAATAACTAAACATATAGAAGATTTGTAGAATGCTATCAGCCACTTCAACCTAATTGGCATTTATAAAATGTAACATCAAACAACTGCAGAGTATATATCCTTTTTAAATACACATGAAATGTGTACTAAGATAGACATATATAAGGACATCAATCAAGTTTCAATAAATTTTAGAAGTTTGTTTTGTAAGTTTATTTTCCTGATTACAATGAAATTAGATATCCATTGCAATAATAAAACAAGAAGAGCCCTAATTATTTGGAAATAAAGCAACATATTTCTAAACAATTCATAGTACAAATAAGAAATCAAAAGGTAGATAATATTTCAAATGGAAAGAAAATGAAAATACAAAACAACAAACTTTGTGATTGGCAGCTAAAGCATGCTTGGAAGGAAATTTATAATAAATATTTATATTACAGAGAAAGAATGAGTAAAAATAATTGTTACTTTTCTATCTTATGATCCTAGAGAAATAATACCAAACTGAATCCTGTTAGTAGAATGAAAAGAAATTATAAAGAGCAGACATCAATGAAATATAAAATGGAAAAACAACATAAAAAGCTTACTAAGTCAAATATTAGTTTTTGAAGAGGTTAATAAAATTGATGAAACCCTAGCCAGACTGACTTAAAAAAAACAGAATTAAATCAAATAACCAGTACTAGGAATGAAGGAGCAGATATCCCTATAGGGTCTACAGATGTCAAAAGGGAAATGTTATGCCAGTACATTAGACAAGTGAGAAAAAATGCACTTGAAAAACAAAACAATCAAAACTGATACAAGATGAAATAGAAAATCTGAATGCCTTATACCTGTCAAAGTAATTGAACTTATTAGAAACATCTACACAAACAAAACCCCTGTCTCGGATTATCTCAGTGGTAAATTCTATTGAACATATCAAAAAGAAATAAGAACAATTTTATACAAAGTCTTTCAGAAAATAGAATAACCCTGATACCAAAACTTGTTAAAGGTATTCCACCAGGAGGACAAATCCAAAAATTTGTATCAAATATTATCAATTGTATCTAATATGTAAAATAGAAAATACATTTTGACCTAGTGGAATTAGCCTAGCCTAGAAGGTAAAAATAGTCCATGTAATTCACATGCAATAACAGAAAATAAGATTACATGTTGAAAAATTATATTTCATAAAAATTAAAAATTTCTCCTCTTCACAAGATACCATTAAGGAAATGAAGAGGCAAGAGATAAGCTGGGTACTATGTTTGTCATAGTCCCCAGGTTTCCCATAAAAACTGCAAGCATAGCTGAGGCATAATTCCTTAAAGGCATTGGAGTATTTCTCTGATTCTCTCTCACCTATGTGACTCCCCAAAGGGCTTTCTAACCTGAGCTCCTACATGCTCAGCCTCCAAACTTCACTGCAGAAATCAAAGCGTGTTCGAAAGACCTCAGAAGCCTGCCTCCTTCCAAGAGTCATAACTGACCCCCACTTCTGGGCCATTGCATGAACTGGAAGGCCTGATGACCCGGCCACAGGGAGTTGCTAACCCTGGCATGGTTTACCCACCTGCTATGGCTTCTTGAGACTATTAATATCCTTTGTTGTACTGCTCGGTGAAGTATCCAGGAGACTATGTTTTGCAAAACTTTGGACATGACTGAGCGACTAAGCACAGCACAGCATAGACCAGCTATTTAGCCAACATGCTATGATCTTAGTATAGTAATTAATTCCCTGGCATTACCCACCATTCTCTGTAGGCTGAAGGACAATATAATATGAGAAACCAATGCCCTGGACAAACAGATACTTCATTTTGGGGTGGGGTAGTGGTAGTAATCTTAAAGGTGAATCTCCATAGGCAGTTACTGGGGACAGGGCTGTTTGTCAATGGCAATGAAGAGCAGAGGAAGAGTTGGGCTTGGCTGATGCTAGGAGAGCTTCATGGGTCTCTGTAACAAATCACAAGTTTGTAGTGTGAACATTTGGACAATGAAATCATGTGGCAAGAAAGATTTCTTGGATCTATACAGCAAAGAGCTGTAAAGTCAGCACCAATACTCTTATTCTCACGGTACTACTGTGTAACAGGCAAAGGCCAGGGTGGGGCCTTCTGCTGCACAAATGGTGGAAAGCAGAGAGAAAGTAGGTCACCAGGCAGTGGGCAACCAAGAGGAAATCTGTGTCTGGACTGTCTAGTCCTCTGTTCTAACTCTCACATCTTCAAGGCACTCTTTCATCTTTCTGCAAGGTTTAGCAGGGTATGGTTTTCGGTGCCAGCGGCCACAGCATCCAGCCAGGTATCATGTAAAAACCAGATCTAGCTGCGTCTTAGGGAAGCATGCCTAAACACGTGGTATTTATGGAAGAAGTTGAATGTGCTCATGAAGAATACTCTGTGCTGGGCACTGTGCTAAACTGCAGTTTACAGGCAAAAATTGTCTTAATTCTTGTGAAAGCCCACAGATGGAAAAACTCATTATTCCCATTTTATAGATGAGAAACTGATGTTCAGAGGAAATAAATGAATGTATAAGATCACACGGCCTGTCAGTGGTGAACTGCTGTCTTGAACTCAGTCCATCTAATTCTGTTGTTCTGGTTATCTGGATGGCCTCTTACCAGCCTTCTATGAAAAGAGACAGCAGAGGGTGGTCTTTGAGCATCCAATGGACAAGCAAAAACCTCAAATGTTGATGCTCACAAAGGAGGGTGAATAATTATGTTCAAAAAAATTAATCTCAGATTTCCACTATATATAATGTGACACCATGACAACTGTTTTGAACTTAATACAGTGCATGAATGTGTCTATAAGAACTGTATTTTCTTTTCCTTTTTAAATTTCGGTATAGTTGATTTATAATGTGTTAATTTCTACTGCACAGCAAAGCAATTCTGTTGTATATAGATATATATATTCAGGTTTATATATATATACAGGGGAAAACAATCACTGGAGACTATCTGCCTCTTGTTGGCTTACAAAATCAAATATCCCGAGAACTTTTTCTTCTTAGAGGAAATCACGAATGTGCCAGCATCAATAGAATTTATGGATTTTATGATAAATATGAAAAAAGATATAACATTAAACTATGGAAAACTTTCACAGACTGCTTTAACTGTTTACCAATAGCAGCCATCGTGGATGAGAAAATATTCTGTTGTCATGGAGCTTTATCACCAGATTGTCAATCTACAGAGTGGATTCAGCAAATTATGCAAACAACTGATATACCAGATCAAGGTTTTCTTTGTGATCTTTTGTGGTCTGACCCTGATAAAGTTGTCTTAGGCTGGGGTGAAAATGACAGAGGAGTGTCCTTCACATTTGGTGCAGAAGTGGTTGCAAAATTTCTCCATAAGCATGACTTGGATCATATACATATATGTATATAAATTCTTTATCATATTCTTTTCCATTATGGTTTATCACAGGATATTGAACACAGTTCCCTGTGCTATAGAATAGGACCTTGTTGCTTATCCATTCACTATTTAATAATTTGTATCTGCTTACCCCAAACTCCCAATCCTTCCCCACTCCATCTCCCTATTCATTTTTTTTTTTTAGTTCATTACTTGGAACAGAATTTATGCATGGAATATATTTATACTTTTAAAAACTTTATTCAACTACTTAAAACTTTATGGTGCCCTATAAAATATATGATCATTAGATTCATTGGTGTTTCATCGAAAATGAGATTGATAACTGTATTTAAAATGAAACACATTAATAAATCAATTCATGGGGAATTCCCTGGTGATCCAGTGGTTAGGACTCAGCACTTTCACTGCCAGGACTTGAGTTCAATCTATGGTTGGGGAACTGAGATCTCATAAGTCGTAGAGCACACAAAAAGTTTGAAAAAAAAATCGTTTCATTAATATTTAATAATCATTAGGAGCTGCTTGAATTGCCAGCCTTAAGGCCAGAGAGTGGCTTATATGTAATATTCCTATTTATGTTTTTGTAAGAGAGGATAAAAGGATACATTCTGTAGGAAACATCATGGCACTATGTAACTAATAATCCATGCTTCAAGTCTATTTTTGGGAATGAGGCTGGGTATAGACAATAAATGAAATCAACATGAACATAATTTCCTCTGTATACCTGTTTAATCTTTCTTCTATCCCACCTTGCTCTTCCTGTAAGTCTCTGCTCCATTAAGTTCATGCCAATTGCTGTACAGCCCTCTCCTTCCCACCCCCACTGATATCTCCTTCTGACCTATAGACATTCCCCTTTCTGAATGAAGCTTCCCTGGTGGCTCAGATGGCAAAGAATCTGCCTGCAAGGCGGGAGACCTGGGTTTCATCCCTGGGTCAGGAAGATCCCCTGGAGAAGAACATGGCTACCCACTCCAGTATTCTTGCCTGGAGAATTCCATGGACAGTGGAACCTGGAGGGCCACAGTCTATGGGGTCGCAGAGTCACACATGACTGAGCGACCAACACTTTCTGCACCCCTCCCCAGTCATCATGTTCAGCTCCACCTCAGTTACCACCATCACTCTGGGAAGTCAACATGCCTAGAATGCCCCCAGCCAACTTTCTGGTCTCAAACCCTTACTTCCTCAGAGCCAATGAGGAAGTCCTCTTTCCCCCCTCCCCCAACTCAACCTGGTACTTACCCTTCCCAGCCAGGGCACTCCCCACAAAGTTATCATGAGAAACCACTCCTCTGTAATCCGTTTCAAGCCCCCCCCCTCCACTGACCACTTCCTCTATCCCTCCAGCTCTCTATGGACTCATCTCTTGGATGCCTCACAGACACCTTCAACTCAACAGGATTACACCTGAGAGAAGCCAGAAGCACACCCATATATTTAAGTTCTTTAATAACAAGTGCAAGTGTTAACAGCACAGGGCTTCTTGGTCCATGGGAGATTTTGGCGATGAATAAGTCAGTGTGGACTCTCTCCAGATTCTGGGACTCAGGTATCAGCAGTCCTTCCCGCATCAGAATATTTCATGAACCTGAGATTTGGCGTCATTGTCAAAAAGACGTGATGGTGGTTGTCCATTGCCCTGAGAATCTCGCAGTTGCTCTGGGTCTCATTGCTCACCAGCTTCAGAATGTTGGAAGACACGTGCTTGAGAATGACAGAGAGGAAAATCTGGGTGGTCAAGTTCTGGTTCTGGGCAGCCTGGTTTTCCTGGAGGAGGTGATCCACATGGCTCTTGGAGAACTGCTGCTTGGTTTTCATGGTGCAGGGGACTGTATGCTTCCTAAGCCCATCAGAGCTGTGATAGCTTCTATTTCCAGACATGATGTTTTGCTCTATTGACCTAGCTTGATTGTTTAGCTGGCCTGAGCCTTTTAAGACACCAGTCACCAGTGCTCATTCCTGCCAATTCTGTCCCCCATACTCTAGGTACTAACTGGTCAGGGAGTGGCCTTTGTGACACCATAGACATTGGGATGCCATTGGTACCCACTGGGCCCCGATCTGTCCTCAACCTAGAAATGTACATGTTAGGTTGTCCTAACGACTGGATCAGAATGTAACACTGACATGCCCTCCAGAATGGTTGACAATGCTTAATGTGGGTGAGGATGTAGAACAACTAGAATTCTCCTACATAGCTGGTGATGTGGGGAACAGTTACAACCACTATGGGAAAAAGTCCAACAGTTTCTTATAAAACTAACTAATATACACCTACTTGATGATCCAGCCATTCTTCTGCATATTTATTCAAGAAAAATAAAATTATATTTACACACACACACAATGCACACTAGAGTGTTTACATCACTTTTATTCATAAAATCCCAAACTGGAAATAGCTCAGGTGTTCATTAACAGAAAAATGGATAAACAAACCATGATATCTTCATACATTCAGCAAAACAAAACCCAAAATTCAAACTACTGAAACACACAATCACATGGATGGACTTCATAGATACTGTGCTGAATGTAGAACCCAGACACAAAAGAGTACATACTATATATATATGTTTATGTACATGAAATGTTTATGATGTCTATATGTTTCAGTTCAGTTCAGTTCAGTTGCTCAGTCATGTCCGACTCTTTGCGACCCCATGAACTGCAGCATGCCAGACCTCCCTGTTCATCACCAACTCCCGGAGTTTACCCAAACTCATGTCCATCGAGTCGGTGATGCCATCTAACCATTTCATCCTCTGTCATCCCCTTCTCCTCCTGCTTGCAATCTTTCCCAACATCAGGGTCTTTTCAAATGAGTCAGCTCTTTGCATCAGGTGGCCAAAATATTGGAGTTTCAGCTTCAACACTGGTCCTTCCAACGAACAACCAGGACTGATCTCCTTTAGGATGGACTGGTTGGATCTCCTTGCAGTCCAAGGGACTCTCAAGAGTCTTCTCCAACACCACAGTTTAAAAGCATCAATTCTTCGGTGTTCAGCTTTCTTTATAGTCCAACTCATATCCATACATGACTACTGGGAAAACCATGGCCTTGATTAGATGGACCTTTGTTGACAAAATAATGTCTCTGCTTTTTAATATGCTGTCTAGGTTGGTCATAACTTTCCTTCCAAGGAGCAAGCGTCTTTTAATTTCATGGCTGCAATCACCATCTGCAGTGATTTTGGAGCTCCCCAAAATAAAGTCAGCCACTGTTTCCCCATCTATTTGCCATGAAGTGATGGGACTGGATGCCATGATCTTAGTTTTCTGAATGTTGAGCTTTAAGCCAACTTTTTCACTCTCCTCTTTCACTTTCATCAAGAGGCTCTTCAGTTCTTTTCTTTCTGCCATAAGGGTGGTGTCATCTGTATATCTGAGGTTGTTGATATTTCTCCCGGCAATCTTGATTCCAGCTTGTGTTTCATCCAGCCCAGAGTTTCTCATGATGTACTCTGCATATAAGTTAAATAAGCAGGGTGACAATATACAGCCTTGACATATTCCTTTTCCTATTTGGAACCAGTCTGTTGTTCCATGTCCAGTTCTAACTGTTGCTTCCTGACTTGCGTACAGTTTATGTACATGCATTTGTATATGTATATGAAGTTCTATGTGAGTCAAATTCTGGTTGCCTTTAAGATGGAGGAGGGGCAGAATTGATTGTGAAGGGAACTCTCTGGATATGGGTGTAGATTACATGGATGTATCAATTTTTTCAAAATTGTGCAGTTGAAGCATGTGTATTTTAATATATGCCATTCTTAATGATAAAAGAAGTATACAAATGGTACAATCAAGTCTCTTGGGAATTGGGCAAGAGATATAGATGAAACAAAAATGGTAGAATGTTGAAAGTTGTGGAAGCTAGATGATGGGTACATGAGGTTTCAGGATTTTATTTTGCTTATTTTGTTTTTTGTTTGAAATTTTCTGTAATTAAATTAAAAAAACAAAGGATGAAACAATGAAAGAATGAAAGAAAGAAGGTAGTCATTATTAATCCATCATGGTATCCTCATCTTAGAATCCTTTTTAGTCTGCTACATACACACACACACACACACACACACACAGGTAACCAGAACAACTTACTCCTATACATTAAAGTGTTTAACTTCAGGTGGTAGGATTTGAGAGATTTTTACCTTCTTTCTATTTTTCTGTACCTTCCAAATATATAATTATGAATATGCATTTCTTTTATAATCAGAAAAGTAAACTATATGAAAATTTGAAAATATAATTTTCATTGAGTTTCTCCTGTATTGTTACTATGGTTTCAAAAATTCAACAGGCTTTACCACATTATCACTCTCAGGAAAAGCAATGCTGCTAATCGTATTATTTGTTAGCAAAAAAAGCTTTTGCCAAGGTATGAGCCTCCAGGGTACTTTTTTTGTGAAGATAAAAATGCAATACTGCACAGGAGATCTGCTTATTAGACATTGGGCATGCTCTCTGTAGAACCAAAATAACTCTTCAGAAATTTCCTGCCAAATTCACAGCTAAACTGTTATGCAAATGTAACTACATCTAAATTAAAAGTGTTGAGATGATACAGCCAACAGACTTTGAAGTATGATTGCTTTTGGTGGTGTAGGCAGAAAGGTTGAGATGTTTTCAAGTAAACAAGCTGTATCACACTTTATTTTGTTTCCTGTTTGGTTGGGGGTTTATAGTGTATGGGAAAGAAAAAATGATAAGTGAAAAAAAAACAGAGTGAAACCTTCATCAGTTCAGTTCAGTCACTCAGTTGTGTCCGACTCTTTGCAACTCCATGAACCGCAGCACGCCAGACCTCCCTGTCCATCACCAACTCCCAGAGTCCACCCAAACCCATGTCCATCGAGTCAGTGATGCCATCCAACCATCTCATTCTCTGTCGTCCCCTTCTCCTCCTGCCCTCAACCTTTCCTAGCATCAGGGTCTTTGCAAATGAGTCAGCTCTTCGCATCTAGAGCAAAACAAAAAACTGGACATGAACTTAATTGCAGGTGGAGTCTGTAAAAGCCTTAGAACCTTACACAAAAAAGGGATGATAGACTTTGTATTGTATATGTTGAAGTCTCATTATTTAGCTTTCTGTTCATATCTTGCCTCTCCAACTTGATCATATTTATTTATTTTCAAGCTTTTTATTTTATATTGGGGTATAACCAGTTAACAATGCTCTGTTAGTTTCAGATAGTTTGAGCAGTGAAGGGACTCAGTCATACATAACCGTGGATCCATTCTTCCCCAAACTCTCCTCCTACCCAGGCAGCCACATAACATTGAGCAGAGTTCCCTGTGCTCTATAGTAGGACCTTCTCCCCAACTTAATTTTAACATAGATAGCTCCCCAAAGTGGAGAATCTATCGTTTACTTTTGGTTACTTGTCATTGGGCTATATGCTCTAAGAGGGCACAATCCATCTTCTCCATAGTTATACTCTTAGAGCCTAGTTCTGTGCCTGAGACATGCTAGGCATTCAGTATTTGTTGAATAAATGAATGACTACTCCCAATAATATGTTATCTGGTGCCTTGTCCATAGGAGACATTGAGTAGATATGCATATTGAAGTAGTTATCCATTAATCCATTTATTCACCCCATGAATATTACTGAGTGCCTGCTATGTGATAGGCACTCTTCAAGGTGCTGAGGACAGGACATTGAGCAAAACAACATTCCTGCTCCCATAGCACTTACATTCTAATGAAAAAATGACTATCTAGACAACATAACAGAATGTAATTTTTAGTCTTCATTGACATAAACGACAACTTCTCTCCATTTTCAATGCTACCATACTAAACAACCCCTGGGTGCATTGGGCCAACATTTCATTTCTAGGACACTTCACGTTGGTAGGTGAATGTGATTAAAAGTGGTTAAAGGTGACATGTATAAGCACACAAAATTATTGCAATTGGAGAACTTTCCAAGATAACACATGAAAATCGTTACAGAATATACTGTTCTTAGAGACTGCATGCTATGAACAACTAGAGAGATGGTTTCCAAAAGAAACAAAGATTCCTTTTATTGACAAAAGATGAATTGTTCCACTATGACTCTCCTCTTTCTAATTTCCTGGCTAGTCGAGAATCAATCAATACTCCTTAGACAGTACCCATTTAAGGCTCTGACAAGTGTTATTTTTTTAGAGGCCATTCTTTAAGCCTTTCATTAATGAAAAGCAGTCGTGTAGCGTCTATCGCCACTTCCATTCTTTTTCCTGGCCTTGCTCAGTCTGGGCCTGATATTACAAACAGCTGAAATCAGTACATTGTGATATTATGCAAATGTGCCCTGGCAGACTGAGCTAAGAATAGTGTGTGCATTGGGCTAGCTCACTTTATTTGGTGTATGGATGAATTTGGCATTTTTAAATTACAGAATTGTACAGACACTTAAAAAATCTCTGCATTAGGAATGTCTTTCCTTATGAAGGTTAAATAAACTCAAATCTGTGGAACAACCTTAAACTTGCCAAGTTTAAAACTAGGAATTCAGGGAGAAAGAAAGAAGAGGGCATTGCATTGGGAAAGCAGATATTAGTGTGTTTCATGATGTCCTTTTGGATGAGTTACAGAAGCGTGGGCTGCATGCCCAGTAGAGCTTGGTGGATTCAGCCGTAGTCGATTCACTGTAGCCAAAAGGGTGTTGGTTATAGCTCATTGCAATCCTGGAGGGAACTTTCTAGTGTCATACAGAAAAGCTGGAAATTTGGTTTTGACCTGTTCAACATTTTTTCAGTGACTTGGAGGAAGACATCCATAACATAGGTATAAAATCTGCTTATCACAAGAATTTGGTAGGGACAGTGAATGTATTTTTAAGACATAATCAGGAGCCTTAAAATCTATCCCAGCTAGATACTTCCTCTGAAGCTAAAAGCTGAACCTTGATTGATATAAATAAATATAAAATTTTATATTTTTGTTGAAAAAAGGCTTTTTTATTTTAAGGGAATTTTTAGTCAAAAATCAGGGAATACTTCTCATTTCCAGGCTCTAAATTAACTGATTATTTTCATAAGGCAGCCAGCAAAAGATTTTGAACTCAAAAAATAAAAAAAGAATTTTTCAACAAAATATGATGGGGATAATATTAAGGAACAATCAGTTTTTACCTGTAATGGTTTTTCAATCCTAGTTGCAATGTTTCTTCCTTTTAAAAAGTCTGAAGAGTATAAACGCCACCCCTCTTCACTTTCTCAGGAGAACCAAGCTCCTTTGGCATCACCTGTTTAGTGCATCTTAAGGGAGTGTATGTCTGACTCCTACAACCAAGATGATTGATAATCACAATGTCTAATCCTGAGTTTTCCTTTCTCATTTGGGACAGCAAAAAGTGGGCTTGTTCTATACCTAAGGGCTTCCCTTGTGGCTCAGCTGGTAAAGAATCTGCCTGCAGTGTGGGAGACCTGGGTTCGATTCCTGGGTTGGGAAGATCCCCTGGAGAAGGGAAATGCGACCCACTCCAGTGTTCTGGCCGGGAGAATCCCATAGTCAATGGGGTCACAAAGAGTTGGACAAGACTGAGTGACTTTCACTTTCTTTCCTTTCACTTTCTATACTTAAAAATTACAAAAGAGCCAACATACATATTGTGTTAGGACAGAAAGTAAGATGTAGAATTTTTTGAAGAGCACCTCTTGATTTGTTCCCTTGTAAAGCATGCAATACATCAATTATTTGGGAAAAGAAGGACCAAGTACTGATACCACTCTGTAGGAATACAAATGAGAGTTTATTAAACCCACTTAAAAAAAAAAAAAAAAAAAGGATTGTCACATGGAGAATTGCAAAAAGCTCCTTGCTTGGAAGGACAGGACTTTTCAAGTGATTCCTGGCACTGTACTGAAAGGAGCATAGTCGGGGAAAAAAATCTCAGAAGTTTTTCATTTACTGAAAGTAGAAATGAGTGAAGTATAAAACGTAGCTTCCCCAAAGCTGGTGTAGCCTTGGTTTTATTAAATGAAGTAAAATGTCCAAGAAAAAGAGTTAATAGCTCAGCTTTGTTATGTGCTAGTCAGACCATCCTTGTATGTGTTCTATTCTTTTTTCCTTTTAAATATTTATTTATTTGGCTGTGCAGGGTCTTAACTGCAGCACCTGAGATCTTTAGTTGTGGCATGCAGTATCTTCAGTTACAGCATGCAAACTCTTAGTTGCAGCATGTGGGATCTAGTTCCCTGACTAGGGATCGAACCCAGGCCCCCTGTATTGGGAGTGCAGAGTCTTAACCACTGGACCACCAGGCAAGTCCCTGTATTCTGTTTTGGCACTGTAGTTTGAGAAAGATTGACACACAGAGGTATATCCAAACACTGCTGTCCTTAGAGAGGATGGCAATTCTGGAAGCTACGTGATATGGGGAGTGGAAGAAGGACCTTGGAAGTTTGATTAAGAGAAGAAATGACTAAGGGAGGACACAATAGTGAACTTCAGTGTGGGAGGCCTTATGGCCAAGAATGAATGGAATCATTCTCTGGCCTCTACAGATTTAAAGCAGGACTGAGGAAGGAGGCAATGTTTGGCTCAATTTAGGAGAGATCCATGTAACAGAACTCATCAAAAATGGAATGGACTATCCATGGAGACAAAATGTCCCTACCAATGGGATGTGTTTGAAGAGGGAATCTCAACATTAGATGGGGCTGGAGCAAATTAGGCCTGTGGTCTCCACCATTCCTAATATTCTGAACTTGTGCAATGACATCAGAGACCTAGTTCTGAACAACACTGAAAGAATCTTCTGTTCTTGCCTAGCACCTCTTTCTTAATCAGTTAATAAGTTCCTTTACAAGGTGCCTTGCATCATTCTTGTATTATTTTATAGTGATTTGAACATTACAATATTCTCCTAATTGAAAAGATACATAAAAATTAACATGTGCACATTCTTTGGGGAGGGTGGTTTACAAATTTGCTTACAACAATGGTTAAACATCTTCCATCTCTGTACGATGGTGTCTTTGCTGTGTAAACTTGTCTTAAGTTCCATCAACATGTATACGTATGGCTGAGTCCCTTTGCTGTTCACCTCAAACTACCACAACATTGCTAATTGGCTATATCCAGTACAAAATGTTTATTGTATTAAAAAATAAATAAAAAAATAAAAATTAAACAAAGAGGTGACTTAACCTTCCTATTCCTTTTATCTGGCGTGCTGTGGGTTTACTCTGACCAATAGAATGTGGCAGAATTATTATCATGTGGCTTCCAAGTCTAGGCCATAAGAAGCTTTTCAGTGTCTGTTCTTACTTGCTTCTATTGCTCCAACCTTGTATTTCATCCTGGGTTAATTTTGAGGATGAGATACCACATGGAGACAGGGATTATGTGGTGAGAAAGAGGGGCCCAGCCATCACAGCTCTTAGTGCTGGAGCCCCCAATAGGGGAGAGGGGCATCTAGGACCAACCAACCCACCAAGAGACTGAACATGCCTGAGTGGGTCCATCTGGCATCATGGGGAAGAGAGGTGAGCCACAGCCCATGAGCTCTGCCCAAGGTGCCAACCCAGGAAATCATGAAAAAATGAATGGCTGGTGTTTGACAGAGCAGTGTGTTATGCAACAATAGAAAGCTATATGTGCTTTTACTCTGCTAATTTTGTTTCTAAGAATAACCTTATGCATGACATATGTATACACATGGCCGCTAGAGTGTTTCTAATGAGGAACAAAACAGAAAAAAAAAAAAAGAGAGAAAGAACTGGTTTACAAAGCATAGCATATCCATGTAATGGAATACTCAATAGCACTGAAAAGGAATCAAGTGATTCTCTATTTACATGGGTGGAAAGGTGTCTAAGGTATATTGTTAAATGAAAAAGCGATGTTCATGACAGTGTGAACAGTTAACCTCATTTATCCAAATAGACAAGTCTAGGCATAGGCATCATGGGAAAAGACCCCCATGCTGGGAAAGATTGAAGGCAGAAGTAGAAGAGAGCAGCAGAGGATGAGATGGTTAGATAGCATCACTGACTCAAAGGACACAAATATGAGTAAACTCCAGGAAGTAGTGGAGGACAGAGGAGCCTGGCTCTTGCAGTCCATGAGGTTGCAAAGAATCAAACATGACTTAGCGACTAAACAACAGCAGGCATAAGTGTACATGTTGTAGACACACAGTAACCATCCAGAAGGATGCACAAGAAACTATTAACTAGTTTAGCTAAGTAGTTAGCTAAGGATCTGGGCTGGATATAGAGGATTTTATACTCTTTATTCCTTTATATACTGTCCTATGAGTGTATATCACTTAAACAAGTTAGTTAAAATCAAATTACCAACATCCATTGGATCATAGAAAAAGCAAGAGAGTTCCAGAAAAACATCTGCTTCATTGACTATGCTAAAGCTTTTGACTGTGTGGATCACAACAAACTGTGTAAAATTCTAAAAGAGATGGGCTTCTGAATAACCAACAAATCATAGAAGAAATCAAAAAAGAAATCAAAATATGTATACAGATGAATGAAAATGAAAACACAACAACCCAAAACCTATGGGACACTGTAAAAGCAGTGCTAAGGGGAAGGTTCATAGCATTACAGGCTTACATCAAGAAACAAGAAAAAAGCCAAATAAATAACCTAACTCTACACCTAAAGCAATTAGAGAAGGAAGAAATGAAGAACCCCAGGGTTAGCAGAAGGAAAGAAATCTTAAAAATCAGAGCAGAAATAAATGCAAAAGAAACTAAAGAGACCATAGCAAAAATCAACAAAGCTAAAAGCTGGTTTTTTGAAAAAATAAACAAAATTGACAAACCATTAGCAAGACTCATTAAGAAACAAAGAGAGAAGAACCAAATTAACAAAATTAGAAATGAAAATGGAGAGATCACAACAGACAACACTGAAATACAAAGGATCATAAGAGACTACTACCAGCAGCTCTGTGCCAATAAAATGGACAACTTGGATGAAATGGACAAATTCTTAGAAAAGTATAACTTTCCAAAACTGAACCAGGAAGAAATAGAAGATCTTAACAGACCCATCACAAGCAAGGAAATCGAAACTGTAATCAAAAATCTTCCAGCAAACAAAAGCCCAGGACCAGATGGCTTCACAGCTGAATTCTACCAAAAATTTAGAGAAGAGCTAACACCTATCTTACTCAAACTCTTCCAGAAAATTGCAGAGGAAGGTAAGCTTCCAAACTCATTCTATGAGGCCACCATCACCCTAATTCCAAAACCAGACAAAGATGCCACAAAAAAAGAAAACTACAGGCCAATATCACTGATGAACATAGATGCAAAAGTCCTTAACAAAATTCTAGCAAACAGAATCCAACAACATATTAAAAAAATCATACACCATGACCAAGTGGGCTTTATCCCAGGGATGCAAGGATTCTTTAATATCCACAAATCAATCAATGTAATACACCACATTAACAAATTGAAAGATAAAAACCATATGATTATCTCAATAGATGCAGAGAAAGCCTTTGACAAAATTCAACACTCATTTATGATTAAAACTCTCCAGAAAGCAGGAATAGAAGGAACATACCTCAACATAATAAAAGCTATATATGACAAACACACAGCAAGCATCACCCTCAATGGTGAAAAATTGAAAGCATTTCCCCTGAAATCAGGAACAAGACAAGGGTGCGCACTCTCACCACTACTATTCAACATAGTGTTGGAAGTTTTGGCCACAGCAATCAGAGCAGAAAAAGAAGTAAAAGGAATCCAGATAGGAAAAGAAGAAGTGAAACTCTCACTGTTTGCAGATGACATGATCCTCTACATAGAAAACCCTAAAGACTCTACCAGAAAATTACTAGAGCTAATCAATGAATATAGTAAAGTTGCAGGATATAAAATTAACACACAGAAATCCCTTGCATTCCTATATACTAACAATGAAAAAACAGAAAGAGAAATTAAGGAAACAATACCATTCACCATTGCAACAAAAAGAATAAAATACTTAGGAGTATATCTACCTAAAGAAACAAAAGACCTATACATAGAAAACTATAAACACTGATGAAAGAAATCAAAGAGGACACAAACAGATGGAGAAACATACCGTGTTCATGGATTGGAAGAATCATATTTCAAAATGGCTATTCTACCCAAAGCAATCTATAGATTCAATGCAATCCCTATCAAGCTACCAACGGTATTTTTCACAGAACTAGACCAAAGAATTTCACAATTTGTATGGAAATACAAAAAACCTCGAATAGCCAAAGTAATCTTGAGAAAGAAGAATGGAACTGGAGGAATCAACCTGCCTGACTTCAGACTCTACTACAAAGCCACAGTCATCAAGACAGTATGGTACTGGCACAAAGACAGAAATATAGATCAATGGAACAGAATAGAAAGCCCAGAGATAAATCCACGAACCTATGGACACCTTATCTTTGACAAAGGAGGCAAGGATATACAATGGAAAAAAGACAACCTCTTTAAAAGTGGTGCTGGGAAAACTGGTCACCCACTTGTAAAAGAATGAAACTAGAACACTTTCTAACACCATACACAAAAATAAACTCAAAATGGATTAAAGATCTAAATGTAAGACCAGAAACTATAAAACTCCTAGAGGAGAACATAGGCAAAACACTCTCGACATAAATCACAGCAAGGATCCTCTATGACCCACCTCCCAGAATATTGGAAATAAAAGCAAAACTAAACAAATGGGAACATAATGAAACTTTAACAGCTTTGCACTAACAAAGGAAACTATATGTAAGGTGAAAGCAGCTTCTCAGATTGGGAGAAAAATAATAGCAAAATGAAAGAAACAGACAAAGGATAATCTCAAAATATGCAACTCCTGCAGCTCATTCCAGAAAAATAAATGACCCAATCAAAAAATGGGCCAAAGAATAAACAGACATTTTCTCCAAGAAGACATACAGATGCTAACAAACACATGAAACATGCTCCACAATCCTCATTATCAGAAAAATGCAAATCAAAACCACAATGACGTACATTAACATGCCAGTCAGGATGGCTGCTTATCCAAAGTCTAACAGCAATAAATGCTGGAGAGGTGTGGAGAAAAGGGAACCCTCTTACACTGTTGGTTTGGGAAATGCAAACTAGTACAGCCGCTATGGAAACTGTGTGGAGATTTTCTTTAAAAACTGGAAAAGAACTGCCATACTGACCCAGCAATCCCACTTCTGGGCATATACACAACTGAGGAACCAGATCTGAAAGAGAAACGTGCACCCCAATGATTCATCGCAGCACTGTTTATAATAGCCAGGACATGGAAGCAACTAGATGCCCATCAGCAGATGAATGGATAAGGAAGCTGTGGTACATATACACCATGGAATATTACTCAGCCATTAAAAAGAATTCATTTGAACCAGTTCTAATGAGATGGATGAAACTGGAGCCCATTATACAGAGTGAAGTAAGCCAGAAAGAATAAAGAACATTACAGCATAGTAACACATATATATGGAATTTAGAAAGATGGTAACGATAACCCTATATGCAAAACAGAAAAAGAGACACAGAAATACAGAACAGACTTTTGAACTCTGTGGGAGAATGTGAGGGTGGGATATTTCAAAAGAACAGCATGTATACTATCTATGGTGAAACAGATCCCCAGCCCAGGTGGGATGCATGAGACAAGTGCTCGGGCCTGGTGCACTGGGAAGACCCAGAGGAATCGGGTGGAGAGGGAGGTGGGAGGGGGGATCGGGATGGGGAATACGTGTAAATCTATGGCTGATTCATATCAATGTATGACAAAACCCACTGAAATGTTGTGAAGTAATTAGCCTCCAACTAATAAAAAAATAAAATAAAAAAAAACAAAACAAAACAAAAACAAAAACAAACAAACAAAAAGAAAACAGTAAAACAGGTACATAATATATATCTTTACAATAAAAAATAAATAAATAAATAAAAGAGATGGGAATTCCAGACCACCTTACCTGCTTCCTGAGAAATCCATGTGTAGGTCAAGAAGCCAGAATTAGAACCGGACATGGAACAAGAGACTGGTTCCAAATTGGTAAAGGAGTACGTCAAGGTTGTATATTATCACCCTGCTTATTTAACTTCTATGCAGAGTACATCATGAGAAATGCCAGGCTGGATGAAGCACAAGTTGGAATCAAGATTTCTGGGAGAAATATCAATAACCTCAGATATGCAGATGATACCACCCTTATGGTAGAAAGTGAAGAAGAACTAAAGAGCCTCTTGATGAAAGTGAAAGAGGAGAGTTAAAAAGGTGGTTTAAAACAACATTCAAAAAAACAAAGATCATGGCATCTGGTCCCATCACTTCATGGCAAATAGACAGGGAAACAATGGAAATAGTGGCAAACTTTATTTTCTTGGGCCCCAAATCCACTGCTGATGGTGACTGCAGCCATGAAATTAAAAGATGTTTGCTCCTTGGAAGAAAAGCTATGACCAACCTAGACAGCATATTAAAAAGTATTACTAAAAGAGACATTACTTTGCCAACAAACGGTCTGTCTAGTCAAAGCTGTGGTTTTTCCAGTAGTCATGTATGGATGTGAGAGTTGGACCATAAAGAAAGCTGAATGCTGAAGAATTGATGCTTTTGAACTGAGATGTTGGAGAAGACTCTTGAAAGTCCCTTGGACTGCAAGGAGATCAAACCAGTCAATCCTAAAGGAAATCAGTCCTAAATATTCATTGGAAGGACTGATGCTAAAGCTGAAGCTCCAATATTGTGGCCCCCTGATGTGAAAAACTGACTCATTGGGAAAGACCCTGATGCTGGGAAAGATTGCAGACAGGAGGAGAAGGGGACAACAGAGGATGAAATGGTTGGATGGCATCATCAACTTGATGGACATGAGTTTGAACAAACTCCATGAGTTGGTGATGGACAGGGAAGCCTGGCATGCTGCAGTCCATGGGGTTGCAAAGAGCCGGACACGACTGAGTGACTTTCACTTCACTGGTCACTACTCTTTGCAACACATTCTGTGTAGTATCACCATGTTAGTATAATTGTAATACCCTTTTTATGATGTCACTCCTCTATTTACTGAGTGTCAATAACTCTCCACTGCTTAGCAATGGTCTTCAAAGTGAGGGATGTTCTATTTATATATTTAAGCTCTTATAGTCAGAAAGAAAAAAAGCTCTATTACTTTTGAATATCTGCAAATACACTGGCACACTCCCTTGGTATTTATGTGACCATCTATTGCATGAGGGAGACAAGTGGTCCCAAGGAATGTGGGGAGTTCCACCCCACAAAGGGGCCATAGCTCATCCTTTCAGTTTCCCCTGATATCAACTAGTTACAGTTTCTTTGAACCCAGAAAGCCAACTTGGGGATTTTCAAAAATCTAGCTGGAAGTAAAGAAACCTTTGAAAAATTGATGTCACTTAAAAATATCCCTTCAAAGAAACTCAGCTTTGGGGCTCTTATGAATAACATAAGCAGAAATTAATGACAAATAATTGGCTGATCTGACACACTTCTGATTCCTGGTACAAGTGCTTGGCTATATTACAAGGTAAAAACAGTGATCATCTCACAGATGTGACAGAGTTAGCAAAAAAAAAAAAGGTGAACTCCAGAGTTTCGAATGTATAAAATCATGTGATACTCAGTCCAATACTTTACCCAAGTTCATTTAACAGTTGATGAAAGTTTGCAGCCCCTGCTGAGGATTCTCACCTATTCACACACCACTTGAAACACTTCTGTTCATTTGCCATGACAAAATGACTGAAATAACATATGAGGGAAACATGCTAATAAAACAGAAATGCATTCTTTGTCAGAAAATACTGTTGGAAGATGCATAAAAATTATTGTGTCAGCATAGTAACATGAAGGATTCTCAAAATCATTATGTTGAATAACTACCCTTGTTTGCTTAAGTTTACTTTGAGTTGCTTTTCTATTATTTGAAACTGAGTCTTAATATACTATCTACCAATATCCAAATTTGACAGCTCCAAATAGTAAACCAGAGGTCAAGGCCACACTGAAATTATTTTTTAATCCAGAAGATAAAATGGAACAGGAACTGACAATGTTTAAGCTACTACAGCATGAAAGAAAAATATAGGAAAAAACTTCAATGCTTATCAGCAAAGAATTGGTTGTATAACACCTGATTCAGCCATATATGAAAACCTTTATCTATCAAAATGAATAAAATATATTTATTATGTGTGGGCATGGAAAAAAAGAAAGAATCTACATACAGGGGTACACCTTGTATAATTCCATGGATATGAAACTAGAAATTCTAGAAAATTAAATTTTGTAGAAATTCTAGAAAATGCAGACAAAACCTTTGGTGGTGGCCTGTGGCCAGGATCAGAGGTAGGGATGGATTGCAATGGGTCGCAAGAGATCCCTTCGAGCTGATAGAAACAGTCTGTATCTTGGTTGTGGCAGTGGTTCCCTGGCTGTATGCATTTATTAATATCTAAATTTGTACATTGAGGATGGGAGGGCAGTTTGAGGGAGAATGGATATATGTATATGTATGGCTGAGTCCCTTTATTGTTCACCTGAAGCTATTATAAATTGTTGATCAGCTGTATCCCAATGCAAAATAAAAAGTTGGAAAAAAAGTTTGCCTATTGAATGAATTTAGTTTATTATATGTAAATCATATCCAATTAAAGTATAAATATCAAAAAACATACTAAATTACATGAGAGGAAAACTAAGCGATGTGCTAAAAATTGAAGATAAAGTGTTGAACAGGAAAATGCCCTGGTCTTTCAAGTTGATTGCAGGTTTTACAGGCAGGTGTCTAGAAGCAAAATAATCACAGAGTTACTCCAGAAAAGGGCTATGAAGGAAAGTGGAGGTTCTAGGAGAGCCTATACTGAAAGAACTTGCCTTAGTTTGTGAAGTCAGTGAAGAAAGGTGGAAAAGGTCCAAACAGATGGAGAACCACGAACTTCCATGAACTTCAAAAGCCTGATCTCTCATTTGGCATATGGCCAAACTTTTAGTTTTGTTATGAAGAGATATCTTTACTCCCTAACTAATCAAGTTGAGTGTGGAAGTCACATTACAAATTTCTTTGTATCTCCTTCTTATAGCACCTGGAGAGTAGGATACATGGTAGGCATTTCATATTTACCAGTTGACTAATTTGCCTGCATGCCAAAGAAATATCCAGTGTCCCTCCTAAGAGAGCGAGTGGCCAAGGGAGAAAACAGACTGAATGCTTGGCAATCTGCCCTCATCTCTCCATCCCTTTTGGAGGCCATGTGCCCCATGGTTCTCGCTACCCTCTGCTCTGGCTGGCTGTCCCCTAGTCTGCTCTTCGGACACACTGTTTGGGGGAATCTTTAAGGTATCTCAGCCTTGTTCGCCCAGGCATTTTCACTTTAGTTTTTCACTTCATAAATTTAATTTGTGCTTTAAAATCCAGCTTTTGCCTTCTAACTCAATCAAATGATTCAGTCACTTTGACAGCCATGGCAAGGGCTCTAGAAATAAGTATCAATCAGTTGAAATGTCAACCTCAGCTCATAAAAGGGCTCACTCCATTGTCCCAGAGCACGAATTCAGTGTCTATCTGAAACTGAGCTGAAAATAACTCTCCCAAAGTTGTGCTGTGGGTGCCATCTTTAAACAGCCCAGATTTAACTGTTACCACATATAGCCTTTAACAGCCAGTATTTTGGATTGTAACGGCTAGTCTGCATGTCATCTGTCTCAACATGCTATTTCAGGTCACTGTTTGGTCAGGTTGCTCTATTGTGTGAAAATTGGCCATTAGCACAGCTAAAAATAGAGAAATGGCTCTTCCACAGATACGTGACTTTAGAGGTATAGGGATATGAAAACGGTTGATGTGCTAGAACAAAGAGAACCTCTCAGAGACTTGAAGAAAGAATCTCCCAGAAAGTGCTGCTTTTTTCCCCCAAAAACCTACAAGCAAGCAGGCAAGCTGTAAATGGAATTGCCCTCAGCATGACCATTGATTATTTTATAGATGACTCATTCAATTAAAAGGCTTTTGGTGGTAGCTCTATTAACTAAGTATTGTTCTTTACAAAAAGAAAATTGAGGAAAAATGATGGAATATTTTGTGAAGCATAATATTTATGTAAACTGTGGGTGATGGTTATTTCTGATGTAAACAAGGGCATGAAAACTAAGAAAGCGATTGAATTAGTGTACGGAACATAGTTCTATACTAAACGTTAGGAATCCTTGTCCCTTAAAATAGAGCATCCCTTCACTTCAAAGCCACTGTGCTTTAGAATACTGACAGAACATGTTCAAAGTTAATATAGAGGGAAACCATAGACCTCCAGAACTTCAAATCAAGGAGCATTGCACCACCAAAACTGCATCGATGAATCATGTTATGAGGTGCAGCGTAGGCTGTGACAGATTGGCTATTATTCATGTCACCATGCTGTATTAGTCTCGATATTGAAAAGAAGACATGAAATATAAAGGCAGCCCTTTCTGTGTGTAAGAAACCAGAGTGATGGTGTAATGGGAGAAATGGTAAGTAAAAAAATGGCAACAGCCAGTTAGCGTGAATAATTAACTTTTCTAGGACACTCCAGGAGCCATAAGAAACTAGAATTTGCTGAAATACCTTTACGTTTTAAATAATTATTTTCTTAGCTACTTTGTAAAATGTCGAAAGCTTTATTCCTTTCAAAACATTACTTATTTGTCCTTATTGTCTCAATAAGGATAATTTTCTTTGCTTGCAAAGTGTCTCATTTTCTGTGATCTTCTGTTTAGTCCTTATAACAGCCCTAAGAAACTGGCAGGCAAGGTGCTACTTTATAGATAAAGAAGAGAAATTGCAAACTTGTCCAGTGTCATTAGCTAGTATATGGCTGAGCAGGGACTCAGATTCACATCTGCTGACTCCAAATCACTTTGTTGATTGGTTCCTTTCTCCCTTGCTCCTTTTAAAAAAATCTTTAATATAGTTATCAAAATGCATTGGCCTTGATTTCTGGATTTTGAAAACTTTCAAAAGCATTTGGTACATGGGTTTGGTTTTGTAGCTGCAGCATGGTCAATATTAAACCAGGCAGAGTGTCTGTGCTCTGTTCTTGGACAACTGAAGCCTGGGGTATTGTACCTGGGTTGTAATCCCAAAGGCATCGGGATCTGGCTGTTGGTGTCCAGAGTGTTGAAAGACAGTATCCAGGGGGAAAACCAAAATTGAAGCCAGATAAATGAAAGAGGAGAGTGAAAAGGTTGGCTTAAAGCTCAACATTCAGAAAACTAAGATCATGGCATCCAGTCCCATCACTTCATGGCAAATAGGTGGGAAAACAGTGGAAACAGTGGCTGACTTTATTTTCTGGGGCTCCAAAATCACTGCAGGTGGTGACTGCAGTCATGAAATTAAAAGACGTTTACTTCTTGGAGGGAAAGTTATGACCAACCTAGACAGCATATTAAAAAGCAGAGACATTATTTTGTCAACAAAGGTCCATCTAGTCAAGGCTATGGTATTTCCACTAGTCATGTATGGATGTGAGAGTTGGATTATAAAGAAAGCTGAGCACTGAAGAATTGATGCTTTTGAACTGAGATGTTGTAGAAGACTCTTGAGAGTCCCTTGGACTGCAGGGAGATCCAACCAGCCCATCCTAAAGGAAATCAGTCCTGAATATTCATTGGAAGGACTGATGCTGAAGCTGAAACTCCAATATTTTGGCCACCTGATGTGAAGAGCTGACTCATTTGAAAAGACCCTGATGCTGGGAAAGATTGAGGGCAGGAGGAGAAGGGGATGACAGAGGATGAGATGGTTGGATGGCATCACCAACTCAATGGACATGAGTTTGGGTGGACTCCGGGAGTTGGTGATGGACAGGGAGGACTGTCGTGCTGCGGTTCATGGGGTTGCAAAGAGTCAGACATGACTGAGCGACTGAACCGAACTGAAACATACAATTCAAACAAGAATTCTAAATAGGAGAGTAAAGAAGATGGGGAGAATCAGGAATGAAGAAGTGGGACCTGCAATATAGCTCCAGAGCATAATGGATGATGATGAGCGGAAGGCAGGGCTTAGGGGAATTTACTAAGCCTCTTTCCAGTGCACAAGTAGCTCTGGCAATGAGTGAGAAAAGAGCTTTTAAGGGTGTCATGATGGCTCAGATACACAGATTAAACCTATAAATGATCTCAGAATGAGAGCTGGCAAGACTCCTATTTCTTTCTTTATGGAATCCAAAGGGTCAATGATTAGAGGCTTGATTTTATTTAAGAATGTATGACTTTAAAACTCAGTATATTTTCAAATTATTATTTATTAAACATTTGTATCCAGGTGATAATGAAGGGCGGGGCAGCCTGATGTGCTGCAGTCCCTGGGGTCGCAAAGAATCCGACGCGACTGGGTTACTGAACTGATACTGATAGATTAATTGTATATCAGCCAGTCCTTTAAAGAATCATTCTTTCCCATAATTTGATATTATGTAAAACTACCACAACAATGCAACATCTGAGACACAGTTGAAAATTGATTACAATCATCAAAGAGATTAATTGATCAGGATAATAAAAAAGAACACTTTAAATATAGGAGAATAAAACCATATCCTTTCCAGTGATTGCTGTTTTTGCTGTCGTTCAGTCTCTAAGTCATGTCCAACTCTTTGTGATCCTATGGACTGCAGTATGCTAGGCTTCCCTGTCCTTCACTATCTCCTGGAGTTTGCTCAGATTCATGTCCATTGAGTTGGTGATGCTATCTGACCATCTCATCCTCTGTTGCCTCCTTCTCCTCCTGCCCTCAACCTTTCCCAGCATCAGGGTCTTTTCCAATGAGTTGGCTCTTCGCATCAGGTGTTCAAAGTATCGGAGCTTCAGCTTCAGCATCAGTCCTTCCACTGAATACTCAGAGAAATCAACCCTTTAATTTCCTTTTAGGATTGACTGGTTTGATCTCTTTGCAGCCCAAGTGACTCTCAAGAGTCTTCTCCAGCACCGCAGTTCGAAAGCATCAGTTCTTCAGTGCTCAGCCTTCTTTACGGTCCAACACTCACATCTGTACATGACTACTGGAAAAATCATAGCTTTGACTATACTGACCTTTGTAGCCAGAGCAATGTCATCTGTATATCTGAGGTTATTGATATTTCACCTGGCAATCTTGATTCCAGCTTGTGAATCATCCAGCCTAGCATTTCACATGATGTACTGTGCATAGAAGTTAAATAAGCAGGGTGACAATATACAGCCTTGACCTACTCCTTTCCCAGTGTTGAAGCAGTCCATTTCCCATGTCTGGTTCTAACTGTTGTTTCTTGACCCGCGTACAGGTTTGTCAGGAGGCAGATAAGGTGATCTGGTACTCCCGTCTCTTTAAGAATTTTCCACAGTTTGTTGTGATCCACACAGTCAAAGGCTTTAGCGTAGCCAATGAAGCAGAAGTAGATGTTTTTCTGGAATTCCTTTGCTTTCTCCTTGATCCAAAGGCAGTTTGATCTCTGGTTCCTCTTCCTTTTCTAAACCCTGCTTGTACATCTGGAATTTCTTAGTTTATGTACTGCTGAAGCCTAGCTTAAAGGATTTTAAGTACAACCTTACTAATAGTGAAATGAGCACGATTGTACAGTAGTCTGAATATTCTTGGGATTGGAATGAAAACTGACCTTTTCCAGTCCTGTGTCTGCTGTTGAGTTTTCCAAATTTGCTGACACATTGAGTGCAGAACTGTAATAGCATCATCTTTTAGGATTTGAAATAGCTCAGCTGGAATTCCATCACCTCAACTATCTTTGTTCGTAGAAATGCTCCTTAAGGCCCACTTAACTTCACATTTCAGGATGTCTGGCTCTATGTGAGTGACCACACCATTCTGGTTATCTGGGTCATTACGATCTCTTTTGTATAGTTCCTCTGTGTATTCTTGCCACCTCTTCTTAATCTCTTCTATTTAGGTCCTTGACCTTTCTGTCCTTTGTTGTGGGAAATGTTCCCTTGGTATCCCTAATTTTGTTGAAGAAATCTCTAGTCTTTCCCATTCTATTGTTTTTCTCTTTTTCTTTGCATTGTTCATATAAGAATGCTGTCTTATCTTTCCTTACTATTCTCTGAAACTGCATTCAGTTGGGTATATCTTTCCCTTTCTCCCTTGCCTTTTGCTTCTCTTCTTTTCTCAGTTATTTTTAAAGCCTCCTCAGACAACCACTTTGCCTTCTTACATTTCTTTCTCTTGGGGATGGTTTTGGTCATCACCTACTATACAATGTCACAAACTTCCATCCATAGTTCTTCAGGCACTCTGTCTACTAGATCTAATCCCTTGAATCTATGCATCACTTTCACTGTATAATCATAAGGGATTTGATTTAGTTCATACCTGAATTGCTTAGTGGTTTTCCCTACTTCCTTCAACTTAAGCCTGAATTTTGCAATAAGGGGCTTATGATCTGAGCCACAGTCAGCTCTAAGTCTTGTTTTTGCTGACTGTATAGAGCTTTTCCATCTTAAGTTGCAAAGAATATAATCAATTTGATTTTGGTATTGACCATCCAGCGATGTCCATGTGTAGAGTCCAGTGACTGTGAACTTCTAAAGAACATACTTTATAATTGACAAAATACAAAGTGTAATGCAAATATTCTGATACCTATTTCTAGGAAGTCATTTAACTCTGTGGGCTCTGCAGAGTAGGGGGGAATTACAGAGAGATTACAAGTGTATTCAATTTGATGTGTGAAAACATTTTAGTAATTCCTATGAACAGATCATCAAGAATTTAAAGAAGGGAATTTGAATTCAGTTCATTTATAAAGTGCAGTAAGAATGTGGTAGGATCTTCTTAGTGGAACCAGATCAACTGAACCAAAATTAAACTTTTCCAATGACTCAGGATGTTTGGCCATACTATTTTTGGCCAGAATGACTGTTTTCCATTAAGTGCCTGTGCCAAGCTTTTTCCAAGATGCACTGTGTTTAGCTGTTAGCCCTGAGCATACATGACCTTAGTGTTGTGATTTAAGTGACATGATCGAGGGAATAAAATGAGTCTGCTGACAAGGGAGGAATACAAATAAGAAGGTCTAAATGACATTTTCTGTTCTAACTATGAGAACCAGGGACTCAAATCATGACCCATCTATAATGTAAAATTTCATTTCCAGAAAAAAAAGAAGTAATGGTAGTAATGAAAGTAATTCAATTAGAGAACTAAGTATTAGGTTAAACCACATAGAATAACCAACTGATAGTCATTGTTTACCTAGAGAAACTGATTTCTTATGGTATACCATGATATTACCATAATCATAGCTCAGTGTATTGTATCAAGTATGTATTGATCCAATTCACCTCAAACAAGGGCTGACACTCTGCCAGGATTTGTAGGAACATAGCAACCAGAAGGAAAACCTCATAAGAGCAAGTGGAGATTGAAGGGAACACAAAGCAAGGAAGAGTGATTCGAAACAGAGGGAATAAACAAAGTCTTCATGGAGGAGTTGAACTGACCTTGAGTTTTGATCAAAGATGAGAACAAGACTACAGATACAGGGGGGCAACGTTTGCAAAGAGTAATGCACTGGGATCATCTCTAGAACAGAGAGCTATTAAGTAGGTCGATCCTATTTCCAAGGTCCATAGGAAGCTCAGGCCATGTGGCTGAGGATATGGAATAGCATGGTAACTAGTTTAGATTTTTATTCTGTGCATCTAGTAAAGGTGTTTAGCAGGTGAATGACATGATCAGAGCTGTGTATTCAAAAATCATCCTGATGACAGGGAGAAAAGGGAACCCTCCTACACTGTTGGTAGGAATATAAACTAGCACAGCCCACTATGGAGAATAGTATGGAGGTTCCTTAAAAACCTAAAACTTGAAATACCATATAATCCAACAATCCTACTCCTGGGCATTTATCTGGAAAAGATGAAAACTCTAATTTGGAAAGATACATGCATCTCAATGTTCATAGTAACACTATACTAGCCAAGACATGGAAGCAACTTAAATGGTCATTGACAGAGAAATGGATAAAGAAATGGATATATATATATATTTTTTTTTCCACACTGTATATATATTCCATCCTATACTTGTATAGGATGGAATATTACTCAGCAATAAAATGAATGAAATAATGCCATTTGCAGCACCATGGATGGACCTAGAGATTATCATACTAAGTGAAGTAAGTCAGACAGAGATGACTCATATGATATCACTTATATGTGGAATCTAAAAAAAAAGGGATACAAATGAACTTATTTATGATACAGAAACAGACTCAAGAGACAGAAAATAAATGCTTGGTTACCAAAGGGGAGAGGGGTTAGGGGAGGGACAAATAAGGAGTTTTGGATTAGCAGATACAAAATACAAACTACTATATATAAAACAGGTAAACAACAAGAATTTACTGTATAACACAGGGAACTATATTCAATGTTTTGTAATAACCTATAATGGAAATAATCTGAAAAAATATAAAACTGAATCACTTTAGTATATACCTGAAGCTAACACAATATTGTAAATCAACTATACTTCAATTAAAAAAAACCCAAAGGACACACCCTGGTGATAATATAAAGGATGGAATGGAGGGAAGTGAGAACAGAAACAGAAAGATGACTTAGGGGACTTTTGTCGTAATGCTAGGAAAGAATGAGGGCTTGAATTAAGTTAACTTGACCACAGAGTAGAGGTCAGACGCCATCCACATTATGGTTTTACAATTAATAGGACTTGGTGATTACCTACATAAGACATGGTTTAAGATAACAGAGTTTAACTGTGTGAAAGTCGCTCAGTCGTATCCAACTCTTTGCAACCCGATACACCAGGCTCCTGTGTCCATAGAATACAGGAGTGGGTTGCATTTCCTTCTCCAGGGTATCTTCCCGATCCAGGGATCAAACCTGGGTCTCCTGCATTGTAGGCAGATTCTCTACCATCTGAGCCACCACGGAAACCCTCACTGTGTAGTACCATTAAACAAAATGAGGAAATCAGGAGAAGCAACTTATTGGACAGGAGTTTGTTAGTCACTCCGTGTCCAACTCTTAGCTACCCTGTGGACTGTAGCCCACCAGGCTCCTTTGTCCATAGGATTTTCCAGGCAAGAATACTGGAGTGGGTTTGCCATCTCCTTCTCCAGAAAAAAGGTTTCCTTGACGAGGAATCGAACCCAGGCCGTGGTGGTGAAAGTGCTGAATCCTAACCAGTAGACCACCAGGGAGCGTCAAGTGATGAGTTTACTTTTTTAAAAAAATTTAGTTTAGGGAGTCCAAGGAACATTTACCTGAAAATATCCACCCAGTAGTTGGTAAGATTAGATCTGACACCTAGATGAAAGATGAGTGCTAGACATGGAATAGAGAAAAGGAGAGATGAGCAGGCTTGGAGGAAAGAACCAGAGAAGAGTAATGGAATCAAAGAACCTGTAGGGACGAATTTGACTTAGAGTGGTGGGGAGATGTTTCTTTCTCTAAAATACAGAAAGAAAATGAGGAAGTAAGTGAACAGAGAGATGACTTCAGAAGTGGAAGAGAAAGACCTCGAGTGAGCCAGCAAAGACGACTTTGATTGTCTTGAGTCTTCTCTGTAAAGTCTGAATGGAGAGTAAGAAGAGCTAAGGAAGGATTAGGGACTCAACATGTGTAGGAAATGTTCAGAAAAGCCTTTGCATGAAAGGTATGCAGAGTAGCATCACTCTTAACATGTCATACTAAGAAACTGATAAGAAATATTCAAATAGCTTTATCTGGGAAGCAGTTCAACTTGTTAATAAACACTGCCAATATATATCTTCTAATGAAAAAAGTCACTATAACACGACAGAACTGAGGAAAATAATAACCTCTTCATATGTAACTAATTTAATTTATATGTCAAGTGATTTTTGAGTAGTATTTCTAAACTTTTCTACCTTTAACAACATTCTTTTTCATGATGCCTGGTTGATTTTTCATATTTTCACACATCATGTGATTTTTTCCATCCACCTTTTCTTATACTATTTATGATGCAATTAAAACATAAATTCTTTCTAGATTTTAATCATTTAAAAAATTGACCATACTTCACTTTTATAACAAAAACTTATAATATCACTCTTTTCTTGATTACCACATGCCTCGAGAACCCAGGCTATTGCTTTTAAGTTGTATGGCTGTAATGGAGCATTAAAAATAGTAACCAAATTTTGTTGGTAGTTGGATTGCTCCTCCACCCTTAAATGATCTGTCACAGAATTTCTGAAGAGTCCGTTGAAATTACCCAGCTTCCTGCATTAATTTGAACTAATTGAGCTTTAGAAAAGAGTGGCATGTTTCTTACTTCCCTATCATTGCTGCAGAGGAGGAATTTGTTAAGACTTTGACACTTCACCATAGGGCAATAGTCAACTCATGTTGCCATGGTTACTCTTGGTCAATTTAAAAAAATACAGAAATCACAATTTGTGCCAATGAATAATATTATCAGTCACTGACAGAATCAACAGTTTCCTGCTGCTCTTTTTTTCTTTCTGAGTGAAATTCTTGCACCCAGTAAGTATTAAATAAATAGTTATTGAATGGTGCAGACAGCTAAGAAAACCAATTCAGTGGATTAAAATGATACATTTACTCTGGTAATAATAGATTGTAAAGGCTTGAGTCTGAAAAGGAATTCAGAGATCATTTAGTCTGAATCTTCTCATTTCACAGATGGGAATAAATGATGCACAGGTGTAGAAAGGGACTGCTTAAGGTCACACAGACAGTAAGTGATCAGAATACATAAACACGATTCTTTCTCATATAGCAAAATGAGGCTGGGATTTTATTTTCCAGAAAAGCTATGGAAATACATGAAAAAAAGCTAAGATCTTCCTTATCAGTAATTTTATTGATCATTGCTGGGATATATAGCAGTGAGCTCTAGGAGTTCTGTGATGAATTTCAGAGAGAGACAATGTAAGTCATATCTGAGAAACTGCAAATATTGGCCTACAGTCCATCTAATCAGCATGGCTATCTTACTGATGGAGATATATTAAAGCTGTGCTTATGATGTAATATACTAAGATATAAGTCCTTTGGGGGGGAGATACTGTGTCATCTATTCAGTATAAATGTGTACATATGAATCTGAAGAAGACACCATCTTGTTCTCAAGGAGCATTTTGTATACCCCTACATACTGAATACAGTGAATTTCCTGGCTTATTAATTGCCATGGTGCTCCTCTATCCCATCTCCCCAAATGACTGCTGTGGTTTGCAATTGGATGGGTCTGTGTGGCAGGTTTGGATCCTGGTTTGCCTATAGAAAGTATGCCTCAAATCACATATTCATTTGGTATCTTAGAGCTTACGCATTTGACTTTTGTGTGTTAAGGCAAAAGAGGACACAAGCAACTGCCAAGAAGAGGGCACAAGGACTCTTCTGACACACTGGTTTCAAGGCAGTCAGTTCAGTTCAGTTGCTCAGTCATGCCCGACTCTTTGTCATCCCATGGACTGCAGCACGCCAGGCTTCCCTGTCCTTCACCAATTCCCAGAGCTTGCTCAAACCCATGTCCATTGAGTCAGTGATGTCATCCAGCCATCTCATCCTCTGTTCAAGGCAATGGTTTCAACAAAATAATTTCAAGGCAATGGTCCTTGGAAAAGGAATTTAGAAGGCAAAGAGTACACCCGAGTTTTAGGTGTACTTCCCATGGTAGTCTGAGATGAGAACAGTAATTTTCAAAAGGTTTTAAGGAGGAGAACCTTTTATTTTTTCAAACAAAATTTTGTATAAAAAAGTTCAGTAATCATATAAAATAGATAAGAGCAGAAATGCTCTGAATGAGTCTGGTGTAGGGGGCTTGGGCCCTCACCAGCTAGGCTTACTCTTTCCTCCTCTTGTTTTATCAATGAAGAAAGAGAATTCCAGATAAGTAAAAATGAATTTGCCTTAAAACTCATCGTTAATAAGTGATACAACCAGAACTGGATCCTAGATCCATTTCTACTCTACCGTATTGCCTCAAGAGTTTTGAATTTATTTGGGATCTAGGCCATCATAGACTCATTGGAAGGTATGAAAGAAGCTAAAGATGCAAAGTTTTCCTTGAAGGAATTTACCATCATAGTATAAAGATGAAACAAAATTGTATTTATTTGGAAAATGTCTGCTGAACATTTGCTACTTTTGATGCACTAGGAGTCTAAAGGCTAGTAAGAGTACAGGCTCTCAAGAAGCTCATAGAATTAATTAATGGAGAAAGTGATTGGCTGAATAATGGCCCCCAAAGACATCCAGATCCTAATCCCTGAAACCTGTGAATGTTACCTTATATAGTAACAAGGGCTTTGCAGATGTGATTAAGTTAAGAATCTTGAGATGGGGAGATTATCCCGGTTTATCCAGATGGACCCTAAATATAATTACAAATGTCCTTACAAGAGGGCGGAGGCAGTGGCAGATTCTACTGCAGAAGAGAAAAGACGATGTGACAACCTCAGCAGAGAGATATTTGAAGTTGTTGGGCTTTGAAACATGAAGGAAGGGATCATTAATCAATGAATTTGAGAAATTCAGAAGGTCTCTAGAAACTGAAAAAGGAGAGGAAACATTTTGTTCCCTAGAGCCTCCAGAGGTTTCAGCCTAGTGAAATTGATTTTAGACTTCTGGCCTCCAGAAAGTCCAGTTCAGAGAATACATCCATGTTGTTTTAAGCCTTCAAGTTTGTGATAATTTGTTAGAGCAGCAACAGAAAATTATTACAAGGAGATAGTCACATAGCCAGAGAATAAAGTGAAATGGGAATGCTCACTTTGTCAGCACATATATTAAGCCTGGAGTGATAAAGGGAACAGTAGCATGAAACAAAAACATGAAATATTTCACAGTAGGGAAAGAATAACCATTCAATCCTTTGTTCAGAAAAATTGGCTACTCACATGAAAATTGAGCAAATGTAGGTTTCTCTTTCATACAAAAATCAGTTCTAGGTGGCTTAAAAGTCTAATGTGAAGAGCCAAAATTTTACTGATCTTCTATAAGAAAATTTAGGAAAAGATCTTAATGATTTTAGAGTAGAGAAATAGTTTTTTTAAGAAGACAAAGAAAACATGCACAAGGAATAACTTGACACATAGAATCCCTGTAAAAAAATTGGCACAAAGTTCTTTTTTTTTTTCATTTATTTATATTAGTTGGAGGTTAATTACTTTACAATATTGTAGTGGTTTTTGCCAAACATTTATATGAATCAGCCATGGATTTACATGTATTCCCCATCTTGAACCTCCCTCCCACCTCCCTCCACACCCCATCCCTCTGGGTCATCCTAGTGCACCAGCCCTGAGCACTTGTCTCATGGATCAAACCTTGACTGGCAATCTGTTTCACAATTGATAATATAGATGTTTCAATGCTATTCTCTCAGATCATTCCACCCTTGCCTTCTCCCACAGAGTCCAAAAGTCTGTTCTATACATCTGTGTCTCTTTTTCTGTCTTGCATATAGGGTTATCATTACCATCTTTCTAAATTCCATATATATGTGTTAGTATACTATATTGGTGTTTTTCTTTCTGGCTTACTTCACTCTGTATAATGGGCTCCAGTTTCATCCACCTCATTAGAATTGATTCAAATGTATTCTTTTTAATGGCTGAGTAATATTCCATTGTGTATATGTACCACAGCTTTCTTATCCATTCATCTGCTGATGGGCATCTAGGTTGCTTCCATGTCCTGGCTATTATAAACAGTGCTGTGATGAACATTGGGGTGCATGTGTCTCTTTCAGGTTCTGGTTTCCTCGGTGTGCATGCCCAGCAGTGGGATTGCTGGGTCATATGGCAGTTCTATTTCCAGTTTTTTAAGGAATCTCCACACTGTTCTCCATAGTGGCTGTACTAGTTTGCATTCCCACCAACAGTGTAAGAGGGTTCCCTTTTCTCCACACCCTCTCCAGCATTTATTGCTTGTAGACTTTTTGATAGCAGCCATCCTGACTGGAGTGTAATGGTACCTCGTTGTGGTTTTGATTTGCATTTCTCTGATAATGAGTGATGTTGAGCATCTTTTCATGTGTGTGTTAGCCATCTGTATGTCTTCTTTGGAGAAATGTCTGTTAAGTTCTTTGGCCAATTTTTTGATTGGGTCATTTATTTTTCTGGAATTGAGCTGCAGGAGTTGCTTGTATGTTTTTGAGATTAACTCTTTGTCTGTTGCTTCATTTGCTATTATCTTCTCCCATTCTGAAGGCTGTCTTTTTACCTTGCTTATAGTTTCCTTTGTTGTGCAAAAGCTTTTAAGTTTAAACAAAATTATTTTTTTAAGTAAAAAGACATACCATACATTAGGAGAAATATTTGCAATGTACATAACTGAAAACAGGATTAGCACCCAGCATATGTAAAGAAATCCTACAAATCAGTAAGGAAAATGTCACTTCAGGAGAAATTATGAAGACATTAGTTTAGCTCATGATGTGATGACTCCACAGAGAGGGGACTGAAGGAATGAAAATTCTACTGTCCATTCAATTTCTTTCTAATGCTCTCCATTTGAAACCAAATAGAAGTCAAAGACAAGGGAACTCTTGGCTGTCATGCATAGCATTCAACCCCTGAAACTAACACAACATTGCAAATCAACTATACTTTTAAAAAAAGGAAAAGAAAAAAAAGAATTCATTTTAGTCAGTAAGACTTTAAGTTTTATTCATTTAGAAACTACAATTTCTCCCAGGAAAATTTATGCTCAGTTCACAAAGAACTGCTCAAGGTAAAGGAATTTGTTATGCTATGGCTGTCTTCCCTTAAATTTGTATTGTGCTCTGCTGCTTACAAAGCCTGTAAATCCTCACAGTCCTGAGAGGTGGGAGGGCAGGCAGCTTTACCCCCATTTTATGGACACAAGTCAAAGCCTGAGAGAGGTACAATGACTTGCCCATGGTTACCCAATGAGTGATGGGGACAGGTCTAGAACTTATTCTTTCAAAATTTTAAGTTCAAAATTTATTCAGCTACCCTCTGCCTGTTTCACATTCTCACAGCTGAAGTTAGATCAACACTTGGAACACCTTCTCTTACATAAACACAAATCTACTGAAGAGCTTTTTAGCAAATTTGAATAGGATGAGAGTGCTCACAGACACATTGCTAATAATTTATTTGCACAAGGAAATGATTTATTGCAGTGGGGCAAACTGCCCAATCCCTTGGGAACAGTAAGTAATTGGGATATTCCAATAGGGCTTCCTATGTATAATGTCTTTCAAAGTACACAATCTGATTAAAAGTGTATTCTGGTAATAAATGGCTTCAAGGTTACATTTCTTCTACAAGACTAGAAATTCTATAAATGAAGTCAGTGGAATAAAGCTGATGTGTTCCGTTAATAAAGTGGTCATGAAAATTGTCCTTTGGCCACTAGGCTATAGAGTTTTTTAATAGAGACTGGAAAAACACTGTTAGAAATGTGTCTAATTTACACTTCTATTTTTCTCCCAGCAGCAGGTCAGCAAGCCTATGTAAGAGTCCACAGAAGGGACAAAAAGTGATCTCAGTGCAGTTGCAGATGATCGATTGGGCTAAAAAGTTTAATTTATTGGATTTTATACTCGGAGAGATTCATATAGCCCAAATGAAGTTAGTGCATTGAATGAGAACCGGCACTGAAACACATCAATGTTTACTTTTGGAAACCCCCTCTGACCTGACTTTTTTTTCTCTTGATATTATGGGGACAAACAAAGGTATGACATATCTTCTGCCTTCAAGAAATTTACGGTTGCGTTTGGAAACAGTAAAACATTTTGACACAGTTAATTATGAGGTGTAGACTGCAAGCACTGTTTGGAAGACAGTAATTGGAATACCTAGCAGATAGTTACTACTCAATAAAACTTGATAGAATAGCATCTGGTGAAATTTTGTCCTTGTGGTTGCTTTCTTTCTAAAACAGTTTAGGCATATTGTGAAACCACTGTGTTCCTGAGATGGTTTGAGCCCCACACTATATGAAAGGCAGCAAAGTGCAGAATGACTCCCGGACTGATTAGTCAATCAACCAAGGGGGTTGCTTCTGAAGCCACTGATTTGCAAAGAAGATGCAATTTAGTTTTAAACTGCATATACCTTGAGCTGAGAAAAGTTTAAATCAATAAAAATGGTTTGTTTAAAAATTTCAAAACAGTATTTTGTAACTTGTATTATTTCCCAAGTAACAAAGAGATGAGACTTCATCCACTCATCCACTCGTTTATTACATGTACCCCCCCATGAAGCATTTAACCATGATTTTAAATACAACTGGAAATATTTTATAATTAGGACAAGATCTAAAAAAAGTCTCATAAGAAAAAATAATAAAGCTAGTGTTTAGGACTAAGAAAACCAAAGCAGTATGCAGTAATTGGATGAGCTCAAAGAAAAAGAACAAAGGATAAGCAATAACATATTAAATTATTGTTAATTGGAAAAGCCAAGATGTTCCTCCAGGCAGAAATCAGTAATTAGAATGTGGTGAAGCTCATTATCATCATCTGGGTTGGAAATAAAAAGTAGATTGCATCTCCTCCCTACTCAAGTTGCTCTCAGTCAACATTGCGATATTTCCGCTGGTGAGATAAAGCCAGGAAAGAGGTAAAATGGAGCATCTCAACCCTTTTCTCCCTGAGAGATGGAGTACATCTGCAGGTTTCTGAGGTCCTTCTGTCTTTCATCAGCACCTATGAGCTCAGGGCCACCCCCACTCAGTGGGAAGTATGAAACAAGGCAGACAGCAACCCGCCTTAGAAAGAGGCTTCCACTCTTGCAGGTCTCAATGATGTACTGATTTCTGATAGTTGGAACATTGATTAAACCCATCAATGTTGATCTCCCCACCTTAGTTCATCTCCTTACCCCCATGGCCTCTTCAGTCTTGAATAACAAACCTACCAGCTTCCACCTGGCCTGCTTATTTCATTGTCTGTGCCTCTAGGGTCCCAAGATTCTAGGGATTCTTCCTCTTAGCCCAAAGCTCCTGATTCCCCAACCTATCTTGGGCTTCAGTATGAAAATTCATCCCCCCACACCAAGAAGCAGGCCTGAGATTTGTGTTTCTCCAAATGTGATTCATAGACCACCAGAATCAGCAAAGCCTTAGGGTGGGCATGAAGCTTGTTCAGTCACAGATCTGGGAGCTCAGCTCAGATCTACCGAACTCAAAGAGGGGAATTGGAGCTCAGAAATTGTCATTTAAATCAGTCCTCTTGGAGATTTTCACCAACATGAATATTTAAAAACCAGTCCTTGTTGCTTGCTGTTCCTTCCCTTGGATGTGTCTTACTGCCAATCCACATCTAGCTTACTTTTGATCCAGAGGCTTTTACAGGTCCCTCAAGAGAGAGATGCCCTGCCACTATCTTAAATCATTCTCTTGTCATTCTCTTTTATTTTCTTCACTGGAGTTAACACTATGGAAATGAGAATGCAAACTCTACACAAGCAAGACTCTGATCTTTATTTTTTTCTTCTGATCTTTCTTTCATCACACTTTCTTCCTGTGCTGAAGATAGTGCCTGACACATAATAGGTAGATTCTCAATAAATATCTCTTGAATTAATCACTGATCTAGTGGAAACACTCAGATATTGGAATGCCACGGTATATTAGATCAGTGAGAATGGGGAAGCTATTTGCCTACTCAAGACCTTCCTTTGCATAAAGCCAGATGTGGAAATACACAAAATTGAATCTGAAGCAGTTAGGTATGTGCATTTTGAATATGCCACAATGGTTGTGTCATATCCTTACAACTTTACAGTGGTTGATTAAGCTTTATAAAATTGAAATCTTTGAAGAAGTAGTTGTTTGAATAAACACTTTTTCTAGATAGGTGAAGATTAACCCTTTGGTGTCAAAAAAGTGTTAATGGTTTACTGACATTGTTTCTATAAGTTTTTAATGTATTTGCAATATTATAATTTATTAAAAATCTATATTTGGTCATTCATATGACCAAAATATATTTATCATATTTGGTTATTGCCCATATTTCCTGGCTTACAGCTCCATAGAACCTAGAAATTTCTTAACTGATAAGACTTTAAAGGTGTCTTTTGTTATATTTCCTCATAACTCAGTTGGTAAAGAATACGCCTGCAATGAGGGAGACCTGGGTTCAATCCCTGGGTTGGGAAGATCCCCTGGACAAGGGAAAGGCTACCCACTCCAGTATTCTGGCCTGGAGAATTCCATGAACTGTATAGTCCATGGGGCCGCAAAGAGTCGGACATAACTGAGTGACTTTCACTTTCACTTTTGTTATATTAATGAAATGACTTTTGTAAAGCTCGTAAGGATGGGGGCTGGTTGCCAGAGGAGTCAACCTCCTGAATGGAGGGTTGGAAATTTCAGTCCCACCCCTACATCTCCAAGGATGGGAGAGGGGCGGGAGGTTGAGTTCAATCACCCGTGACCACTGGGTTAGTCAATCATGCCTATATAAAAGAAGCCTCCATAAAAAGCCCAAAAGACAGGGTTTGGGTAAATTTGGGTGGATTCACCAGTTTGGTGAATTTGTGATTTGGGTAGAGTGGCGCTCCTGGAGAAGGCATGGAAGTTCTGCACCCCTTCTTCATATCATGCCCTATGCATCTCTTCCATCTGGCTGTACCTGAGTTATATCTTTTTATAATAAACAGGTGATCTAGATAGTAAAATGTTTCTGGAAGTTCTGTGAGCTGCTCTAGCAAATTAATCAAACCCAAGGAGGAGGTTGTGGAACCTCTGATTTATAGCCAGTTGGTCAGAAGTACAGGTAAATATCTGGACTTGAGGCTGGTGTCTGAAACCCAAGGTGGAGGTTGTTGGGAAGCCCCACTTTGTGGTCAGTTGGTCAGAAAGACAGGTGACAACCTAGACTGGTATCTGAAGTTGGAGAGAGGACAGTGAGTGGAGGGCAGTCTTGTAGGACTGAGCCCTTAACCTGTGGCATCTAATGCTGTATCTCTGGTAGAAATGGTGTCAGAATCAAGTTAAATTCTCAGGCATCTTGGTGTTGTTCCTTCATTGCTGTGGGGGAAACCCCCTCTGCCTGCCTCCTCCCCACACACATTGGAAATTGAGTCTTAGAACACCAGAAGCGTATTTCTTGGCCTTAAAAAATATGTTAAGGGCTGGGAACCATGCATATGACTTTGGTTCACCTGAGCAAAGATTCCCAGGCATTCTGATGTCAGGGATTCATTGAGGATGAATTAATAAATTTATTCTGGCAGTTTATCAATGATTTTCTGAGCATTTGGGCTCCTATGGTGGTTCTTTTGAAGAAATGGACCTTGTTTCATTGAAATCCAGCAATTCAAATGATCATCAATCATTTTTTTTAGCCACTCTATTTTGATTTATTAATACTAATCATGGGGGCTAAGACCTTCAAAGTAGGCCTTGTTTCACCCATGCATTTGAATATGCCACCTAATTAAAAGTTACAGCCTTATATTATTATCTCTATTTTAACATATGAGCAACAAAAGCTCAGGAAATTTAAATAACTTGTCTAAAGTCCAAACAGGTGTGTGAGTATGTGTATACTGATCTTCCTGAAATTCATTACTTGCCTGTCCAGATCTCTTTTATTCAATTTTTTATTTTAGTCTTTCCTCTAGAGATTACCATGTGCATGTATGCTAGGTTGCTTCAGTCATGTCTGACTCTTTGAGACTGTGTGTACTGCAGCTCACCAAGCTCCTCCGTCCATGGGATTCTCCAGGCAAGAATACTCTAGGCAAATGGGTTGCCATGCCCTCCTCCAGGGGATCTTCCCAACCCAGGGATCAAACCCGCATCTCCTATGGCTCCAGCATTGCAGGCAGATTCTTTACCACTGAGCCACCAGGGGAGCCTGATTACCATAAATGTGTTTCAATTTAACAGTCTACTTAGAGTTAATATTTTATTACGTCATGGAATATATATATATATACACACACACACATATATATACCTTGAGTCGTATAGGTCCACTTTCTCCTTTTCTCATCCTTTATGCTATCTTTTTGTCACGTTCAATGTATAGTTCTACCCAAGACACTGTATTGTCTGTGAGAAAAGTTGAAATTTCATGGTACATCTTAAAGAAAAATAATTTCAAAATCACTTGAAAAGTGATTTTATAGGTTCCCAATGCTAGTAGACTACATATTAACAGAGTGAATCTAAGAGAGGCAGGTATCACAGGATCATAGAATATCAGACCTGGAAGGGATCTTAAAAATCCCATCTGGTCTTTCCCCAGAGGAGCACTACTGGTATTTTGAGGGGGACAATTCTTGCTCATGCAGTTACCTGCTAAATGCCAAAAAATAATGTCCCCATACATCTCCAAAGTCCCAACTGGGTGTATTATACAACCCTCAGTTAAGAACCATTATGAATTGAGAGAGTAGCATTGATTATATACACTACCATGTGTAAAATAAATAGCTAGTGGGAAGCTGCTGTTTAACATAAGGAGCTCAGCTCAGTGCTCTGTAATGACCTAGAGGGAGGGAGGTTCAAGAGGGAGGGAATATATGTATACATACAGCCGATCCACGCTGTTGTACAGAAACTAACACAACATTGTAAAACAATTATCCTCCAATTAAAAAAATTATTTAAGGGGAAAAAAAGAACCATTGCTCTATAATGACCTATAAGGGAAAATAATCTAAAAATAAGATATGTGTATATATATAACTGAATCACTTTGCTGTACACTTGAAACTAATATAACATTGTAAATCAAGTGTACTCCAATAAAATTTTTTTAAAAACAACCATTGTTACTAAAGTGTTAGTCTCTCAGTTGTGTCCAACCCTTTGCGACCCCATGGACTGTAGCCTGCCAATCTCCTCTGTCCATGGGATTTTCCAGGCAAGAATACTGGAGTGGGTTGCCATTTCCTTCTCCAGGGTATCTTCCCAACCCAGGGATTGAACCCGGGTCTCCTACATTGCAGGCAAATTTTTTACTGTCTGAGCCACCAGGGAAGCCGCATGGTTACAAAATGACCCCATTGTCCAGATGGAGAAACTGAGACTCAGAGAGGATAGGTAACTGGCTTAGAGTTGAACACAAATTTTTTTCAACAGAACTATGATTAAATCCTGGTTCACATTTCTATTCTCTTTTAATTCTATCATGCTCTGAGATTGGGCATGAAAAATATGCTAACTATAACTAAACCATTAACTAAACCCGGGGATATTTTTATTTTGGGGGGTCCTAAATTAGTATTATCTGTTGGAAAAATCACCCTAAAGAAAATAAGAGTTGAGGATTCTGGGTATGACTCTAGTATAAATTTCATGGACTTTCTATAGCCTTTTAACCGATGAGTAAGAGTTGCATTTCCTCTTATTCTCTCTGCTAGACTGATTTAGCCACTTTTATCTGCCTACAATGCATAAGACCCGGGTTCAATCCCTGGGTCAGGAAGATCTCCTGGAGAAGGAAATGGCAACGCACTCCAGTATTCTTGCCTGGAAAATCCCATGGATGGAGGAGCCTGGTAGGCTACAGTCCATGGGGTCACAAAGAGTCAGACACGACTGAGCGACTTCACTTTCACTTCCATAAAATGCTCCACCTAAAACCTTCACAGGCAAAAGGCCCAATATAATTTCAGTAGAATAATTAGTGTTTTATTTTGGTTCTGTATAAATAGGTATACCTTTCTATTTTTAAATTCCGAAAAACTCAGTATTTTTTTCTAGAGTTTAGTGAGCATGAATACAATCTTCTGCTGTGTACTGTCATAAGCATAACGACTCAAACGGCTCTTAAAAGCAGCTTGAAAACTCATTCCCCCGCGCTACCTCCCACACACAACTCAACTTGTCCGGACATTACCAGTAGGAGGTGGGTACTTGGTCTGTACAAGATCCGAACCTGCTTCAGATCAGTCATGTGGTGAGCAGGGCAGGAGGCGTGGCTGTGGAATAACCACTGAGAAGAGGAGCCTGTGGTTCAGAAGTCCTGGGAAAAGACAGAACACCAAGTCTCGAGCAGGAAAAGGCTAAATATGTACCAGACACCTAGATTATGCTTCTTCCTTTGGGCAAGAAGAAGTTTAGATGGGGCTGAAAACAAAGCCACAAGGCAAATATATGAATAGAAACGTTTAGCAGATGGATGGGGCAGAGGGGGTTCTGAGTGGGTGTTGGCAAAGATTGTCAAAGTTCCTGGATTCTATCCAACCAAATCGATGCTGCTTAAGTATGGAAGACTTTCTTTGTTAGCATTAGTTAGTAACTGATAGGAAAAGTTTTCATTAGGGTATTTCATCACTATGTTGCATTGGATTATTTATTCTTTTTTATATGGTGGTTTAGTTGCTCAGTCATGTCCAACTCTTTGCAACCCCATGGACTGTAGTCCACCAGGCTCCTCTGTCCATGGGGATTCTCCAGACAAGAGTACTGGAGTGGGGTGCCATTTTCTTCTCTAGGGGATCTTCCCAACCCAGGAATCAAACCCCAGCGTCCTGCATTGCAAGCAGATTTTTTTTTTTTTTATCGATTGAGCTACAAGGGAGATTCTTTTTATATAACAAATATTTATTTAATACCTACTGTAAGTCTAGTATTGTTCTAAACTGATGTAGTGAGAATGACACTGTATGATCTCAAATGTGGACTCTAAAAATAAACCTAATTCATAGATATAGAGGATAGATTGGTGGGTGCCAGAGGCAGGGTTGTGGGAGGGTGGGCAAAATGGGTAAAGGGGTCAAAAGGTACAAACTTCCAGTTATAAAATAAATAAGTCCTGAGGGTGAAATGTACAGCATGATGACTATAGTTAATAATACTGTACTGCATATTTGAAAGTTAAGAGGGTAGATCTGAAATGTTCTTATTGCAAAAAAAATTGTAGCTATGTATGGGTGATGGATGTTAACTTAATGTTTATTGTGGTGATTATTCTGCAATGTATACAAGTGTTGAATCATTATGTTGTACACCTGAAGCTAATGTAATGTTGTATGTCACTTATATCAATTAGAAAAACTGCTCCAGACACTCTAGGGATGAAAAGAAAGAGGAAAGGAAAAATATAGAAGAACTTACCCCTTTGAAGCTAACCCCCTCAGTGGGGGTGGTATATAGACAATATATAGACAATAAGAGGGATAGTAAGCACAGGTGAGGAGGGTTGGGGAATCTTCTCTGATAAAAAATGATATGAGCAGAGATGTGAAATAAATGAGGGAGAAAGTAGTGAGAATACCTGGGAGAAGATGGGTCCAAGCAAAGGCAACAGCAAGTTTAAATCCTGAAGGCTGAGGGAAGCCTAGTATATTCCAGGAATAGGAAAGAAACAAGGTGGCAGCAAAGGAATAAGAGAGTAGGGTGTGTTAAGAGATGAGGAATACTACCAGTACCATGAGTGCTAAGTTGCTTCAGTCGTGTCCAACTCTTCATGATCCCATGGACTGTAGCCCACCAGGCTCCTCTGTCCGTGGGATTCTCCAGATAAGAATACTGGAGTGGGCTCCCATTTCCTTCTCCAGGGGATCTTCCCAACCTAGGAACTGACCCCACGTCTCCTGTGTCTCCTGGATTGGCAGGCGGGTTCTTTACCACTAGCACCAACTGGGAAGCCCCATCAGTACCATGGCTCCTGTTTAATTAGAAATATATGGTGAGATTGATTGTGTGACTTTGCAAGAGGACAGAAGAGGCTATGGATGATACATTTTCTCATTGCTTTAGATCATTTTTTGTGTCCCTTTCTTTCCCAGTACTGACCCTCTGTTCCGTTTAGCCCTGTCTTCATCCACATCTCTCTGTTTATGCTTTCTCCTCTTCTAGAGAACTGAACCTAGCCGATATAGCTAAATCCAGAAGCTAGAGCAGGCATTTGTGGAAAATAAATGCCAGTTTAGAGTACTGAGATTTTCAGGTGGCTGCATTGCATCCGCAAAGGCAGGCTGAGGACTGTCATAGGAGTTATGGGGAGAAGAGTTAACTTCTCCCCAGAAAATGAATCCAGGCTTCTCAACTCCTGAGTCCTATCTCTTGTAGACTCTACTAATCTTTTCCTATCAACTGTAATCTTAAACTGTTCCACATAAAGATGGGTTTCTGTCACAACAGTCTCCTTAAAGATGACCATCTCTTCTCCTGCACAGAAACTAAGTTCTGGCCATGACCCCCTGATTTTATTCCTCTCCAGTGGCTTGAGAACCTTCAGAGTTGAGCAACTCTTTAGGGTGCCATTAACATTGTATTCCATATATGCTGTGTGGAAAGTAAATTACAGCAGTCCAGGTGAAATAGGGTGATGGCTTAGACTAGGGGAAAAGCTGTAGGAAGGGAGATATGTGGACAGATTTAAGAAATCTGTCGCTGAGGATCTTGACAGGACTTGGAGATAGATTAAATGCAGAAGGAGGAGGTATTATAGCTGACATATAGGTTTCTGACTTACAGAACTGAATAGAAACTCTTCACTGGGGCATAGAGTATTGAAAGAGGACCTAGCTGGTGGGGGAAGATTATAAGGAAAAACTGAGTTTGGAATGTCTTTGGAAAGTCAGATATCAAATAGACAGAGGAACAGGTGGATTTCTGGAGACCAGAAAAGAGATTTATGTTAGAAATATAAATTTTGGGAGTTTTCAACATGTAGGTATTAAATGTCTTTAGGTATCAAGGAAAGTCCCTAAAAAAGAATATAGTATGAGAAGAGATGTCCCCATGACCGAACCACAATGCACACCATTAATTTGAAGTCAGTTGTGGAGGAAGGACCTAAAAAGGACACTGAGTGGGACGGAAGGAAAACCAGGAGAACATGTGGTCACTCTCAGTCCCTTGAATTCTGATTTGCTTTCTTGAATGAGAAGAAAAGGGATGCAGTTATGATGACTGCACTGAGACTTTCTCAGAAGAATGGTGTAAGCATATTCATGCCTTCCATTCTATGTACCATGGGAGAAGCATGTTGAGAATTGCTGCATTGAATCATACTATCTTACAGTAGCCAGATAAATATGAAGTCTTTTTATTTAAAAAAAAATTATTTATTTGGCTGTGCAGAGTCTTAGTTGGGGCATGTGGCATCTTTAGTTGCTGCATGTGATCTCTTATTTGTGGCATGTGGGTTCTAGTTCCCTGACCAGGGGTCAAACCCAGGCCCCCTGTGTTGGGAGTGCCTACTTTTAGTCCCTGGACTACCAGGGAAGTCCCTAAAGTCTTTTTAAAAATGTATTTAACTAGAGCCAGGAAATTTCAAGTATATTAACACAAAAATGTTTTTTCAAGTTAAAGAAGAGTAACTTTGGAAGATGAGTTGATGGTGGTAGTATTGTAATGACACTGGTGAAGCACATGAAACCCAAGTTGTTTTAAAACAGCTTATTCCTTGCAAACTATCTCATTAATATTTTAAACTGCTTCCATGTTGATTGCTTAATATTTTGTATTAACTATATTAAATAATATAATTTTAAATAGTTTATTCTTAAATCCCTTTAATTCCTGGAAATATTTTAGCCCATAGAGCCAAAATATTCTGCAATTTGATCTCAGCCATAACTGGCCAATACGTGTCATTGCAGAGACTGCAGGTAACAGCTGGTAGGGAGGACAGTACTACTGAACCAAATGCAGTAGTCTGGGTGGGAGCAGTGAAAATGCTTTTATGGCTCACACTTAGCAGAAAGTAATGGGCTAATATCATTTAAAAATGCTGAGAATGCATTTTTTTTGTGCTTTTGGCTGCTAATCAACTGGGGCAGCCAATGGTCTTTGATATAGAGCCACTCTGATCTCTGTGGTAGCTGGGACTACAGATACTTTGTAATGAAGAAAATTACCAGTTCCTGTTCCTAAGGACAGAGTAGTGCCAAAGATGGAAAATTCATTTTGTATCCAAGAAAGGAGGGTGAATTTGAGTTAAGAAGGGAAGGGAGAGAGATTGGTTTCTTGGTGCATGGCCAAGAAATAGTTCATCCCTGACATGAGTATCATGTACAGAAATTGTCTAGGATAATGTCTGGTTCTCACTGAATGTTCAGTAAATGTTTGTTGGAGTTGATCTTCTCTTTAACTCTTTCCCTGACATGGAATAATTATAATTAACTCATTATTCTGATTAGCATCTGGCATCCTGATACCAGATCATTAAATGAAATAAATAGCAACTGAAGAAGTGGTTAGATGTTAACCCTTAATTCTGTATTGCATTGTGGGCTTGTGGTTTATCTTACACCAATAACTTAGTTCTTCACAAGTCTTCTGACCATTCTTCAGTACTTCTTAGTAGGCATTGAGTAGGAGTGGCCTGCCAGGAGAGGGATATTGACCAGGTGATGTTGAGCAGCTGTTGATCTTTACTGAGATAAGGGCAAGAGAAAATGGATTTCCATTGTATAAACACCTCCTGTGATAGCAGATAAAACTCAACTATATAATCATTTGAAACTGAAACAATATGCCCAGATTAAACTTCCAAAAGCATAGCTCTGATTTTATAATTCTGTATCAAAAACGTTGGATGGCTCCCCATTGGCTGGAGAATAAAATTAATCCCTTAATCTGGCACTCTATGGTGTATATTCTACCTTTCAAGGTTATATCCTGTTCTCCTTCACAGATCCTGAAACTTGACCTAAGCAATACTTCACATGTTTCCTTGTCTTTCCATCCAAGGATTTTCCCTTATGCTATGCTTTCTAATATGTATGTCTTCCCTCACATTCAGATTTATTCAAATTTTATTCATCCTTTATGTTAGATTGGGTTCAGATGTTATGCTCTTCAATAAGTCATCCTTTATTCTTTCAGAATAATCGCATTTTCCTTTCCCCAGAAACTTTGATGAGGCTTTATGGTGCTGACAGAGATAGGCTGACCATCTTTTTCTTGCAATTCTCAAACCCCCAAAGCTACGAAAATAAAAAAATTTTCAAAATTCATTAAAAAATCAGATCTGACCTGAACTCATTTGATAGTAAAATTCAACCTGAAGTGATGTGAGACTCTCTCTAGTCTTTATTTATCTCAGTTAATAAGCATTTATTTCAGTTCAGAAATAGAAATGTATTTGATAATGCACTACTCTCTCAAATCCCTCTGTGTGTTATTTAATCACTGGCAGGTAAAGAAGAAGCTGCCTTCCAATGCAGGAGACATGGGAGACTCAGGTTCGATCCCTGAGTTGGGAAGATCTCCTGGAGGAGGAGATGGCAACACACTCCACTATTTTTTGCCTAAAAAAATCCCATGGACAGAGGAGCCTGGTGGGCTAGAGTACCCATGGGGTCACAAAAGAATCAGCCATGACTCAGTAACTGAGCATGCACGTATGCTTGGTATACTACTTGTACTTGAATACTACGTGTATATGAATCTTATTACTGTCCTAAGTCTGAAAATGTATGAATCCTGAAATACATCTGTTTCCAAAATTCTTGGAGAGGAACTGTAAACTTGATTAGATTTATATGCAGTTGTATTTTTTTATTCTGCCTATATCTAGACAACCATTCAATTCTGAGAGAACCTGCCATCATGTGAGTCAGTGGGAATTAGGGCTCCATCTCCATCATGAATTTTGAAGTCACCTGGTACTTCAACCTCGTCTTCCCTGATATTTGGTCACAGATGTATAACCTAGGCTTCACCATTTGAATGTTCCCTCCTGGGACTTGGAATTTTGAGAGTGATGCAAAGGAACAGAGAGATTTAGAGATTATTCCTTGAGGCAGTAGTTAAGTGACCTGTGGCAGTGGTGCCAACACCAGTTGTTCCTGTGGAGTGACTGGCTGTATTTCTTGCTGCCTAGTTATTTTTGGTTCTTGATTGTTTTTTTCCTAGTTTTCTTTCTTTTTTAAAATTTATTTACTTTAATTGGAGACATTACTTTATTACAGTATTGTAGTTGTTTTTTTTGCCATACATTGACATGAATCAGTCATGGGTGTACATGTGTTCCCCATCCTGAACCCCCCTTCCCACCTCCCTCCCCATCCCATCCCTCAGGGTCATCCAACTGCACCAGCCCTGAGCAGTCTCTCTCATGCATTGAACCTGGACTGGCGATCTATTTCACATATGACAATATGCATGTTTCAATGCTATTCTCTCAATTCATCCCAACATTGCCTTCTCCCACAGAGTCCAAAAGTCTGTTCTATACATCTATGTCTCTTTTGCTGTCTCGCATATAGGGTCATATTTACCATCTTTCTAAATTTCATATATATGCATTAATATACTGTATTGGTGTTTTTCTTTCTGACTTACTTCACTCTGTATAATAGGCTCCAGTTTCATCCACCTCATTAGAACTGATTCAAGTGCATTTTTTTTAATAGCTGAGTAATATTCCATTGTGTATATGTACCACAGCTTTCTTATCCTTTTGCCTGCTGATGGACATCTATGTTGCTTCCATGTCCTGGCTATTGTTAACAGAGCTGTGATGAACATTGGGGTATATTAGTCTCTTTCAATTCTGGTTTCCTTGGTGTGTATGTCCAGCAGTGGGATTGCTGGGTCATATGGGAGTTCTATTTCCAGTTTTTTAAGGAATCTCCACAATGTTCTCCATAGTGGCTGTACTAGTTTGCATTCCCACCAACAGTGTAAGAGGGTTCCCTTTTCTCCACACCCTCTCCAGCATTTATTGTTTGTAGACTTTTTGATAGCAGCCATTCTGACTGGCGTGAAATGGTACCACATTGAGGTTTTGATTTGCATTTCTCTGATAATGAGTGATGTTGAGCATCTTTTCATGTGTGTGTTAGCCATCTGTATGTCTTCTTTGGAGAAATGTCTGTTTAATTCCTTGGCCCATTTTTTGATTGGCTCGTTTATTTTACTGAAATTGAGCTGCAAGAGCTGCTTGTATATTTTTGAGATTAATTCTTTGTCTGTTGCTTCATTTTCTATTATTTTCTCCCATTCTGAATGTTATCTTTTCACCTTGCTTATAATTTCCTCAATTGTGCAAAAGCTTTTAAGTTGAATTAGGTCCCATTTGTTTATCTTTGCTTTTATTTCCATTACTCTGGGAGGTGGGTCATAGAGGATACTGCTGTGATTTATGTCAGAGAGTGTTTTGCCTACGTTTTCCTCTAGGAGTTTTACAGTTTCTGGTCTTACATTTAGATCGTTAATCCATTTTGAGTTTATTTTTGTGTATGGTGTTAGAAAGTGTTCTGGTTTCATTCTTTTACTGGTGGTTGACCAGTTTTCCCAGCACCACTTGTTAAAGAGATTGTCTTTTCTCCATTGTATATTCTTGCCTCCTTTGTCAAAGATAAGGTGTCCTTAGGTGTGTGAATTTATCTCTCGGCTTTCTATTTTGTTCCACTGATTTGTATTTCAATCTTTGTGCCAGTACCATACTGTCTTGATGACTGTAGCTTTGTAGTATAGTCTGAAGTCAGGCAGGTTTATTCCTTCAGTTCTGTTCTTCTTTCTCAAGATTGCTTTGGCTAGTCAAGGTTTTTTGTAATTCCATACAAATTGTGAAACTATTTGTTCTAGTTCTCTGAAAAATACCATTGGTAGCTTGATAGGGATTGCATTGAATCTATAGATTGCTTTGGGTATTATACTCATTTTCACTGTATTGATTCTTCCAATCCATGAACATGGTATATTTTGTCATCTATTTGGGTCATCTTTGATTTCTTTCATCAGTGTTTTATAGTTTTCTATATATAGGTCTTTGGTTTCTTTAGGTAGATTTATTCCTTAAGTATTTTTTTCTTTCTGTTGCAATGGTGAATGGAATTGTTTCCTTAATTTCTCTTTCTGTTTTCTCATTGTTAGTGTATAGGAATGCAAGGGATTTCTGTGTGTTAATTTTATACCCTGAAACTTTACATTGATTAGCTCTAGTAATTTTCTGGTGGTGTCTTTAGGGTTTTCTATGTAGAAGATCATGTCATCTACAAACAGTGAGAGTTTTCCTTCTTTTCCTATCTGGATTCCTTTTATTTCTTTTTCTTCTCTGATTGCTGTGGCTAAAACTTGCAAAACTGTTGAATAGTAGTGGTGAGAGTGGGCACCCTTGTCTTGTTCCTGACTTTAGGGGAAATGCTTTCAATTTTTCACCATTGAGGATAATGTTTGCTGTGGGTTTATCATATATGGCTTTTATTATGTTATGGTATGTTCCTTCTATGTCTGCTTTCTGGAGGGTTTTTTTTTTTTTATCATAAATGGATGTTGAATTTTGTCAAAGACTTTCTCTGCATCTATTGAGATAATCATATGGTTTTTATCTTTCAATTTGTTTATGTGGTGTATCACATGGATTGATTTGCAAATATTGAAGAATCCTGGCATCCCTGGGATAAAGCCCACTTGGTCATGATGTATGGTCTTTTTAATATGTTGTTGGATTCTGTTTGCTAGACTTCTGTTGAGGATTTTTGCATCTATGTTCATCAGTGATATTGGCCTGTAGTTTTCTTTTTTTGTGGCATCTTTGTCTGGCTTTGGTATTAGGGTGATGGTGGCCTCATAGAATGTGTTTGGAAGTTTACCTTCCTCTGCAATTTTCTGGAAGAGTTTGAGTAGGATAGGTGTTAGCACTTCTCTAAATTTTTGGTAGAATTCACCTGTGAAGCCATCTAGTCCTAGGCTTTTGTTTGTTTGAAGATGTTTGATTACAGTTTCTATTTCCATGCTTGTGATGGGTCTGTTAAGATTTTCTATTTCTTCCTGGTTCAGTTTTGGAAAGTTATACTTTTCTAAGAATTCATCCATTTCTTCCAAGTTGTCCATTTTATTGGCATATAGTTGCTGATAGTAGTGTCTTATGATCCTTTGTATTTCTGTGTTGTCTGTTGTGATTTCTCCATTTTCTTTTCTAATTTTGTTGATTTGATTCTTCTCCCTTTTTTTCTTAATGAGTCTGGCTAATGGTTTGTCTATTTTATTTATATTCTCAAAGAACCAGCTCTTAGTTTTGTTGATTTTTGCTATAGTCTCCTTTGTTTCTTTTTCATTGATTTCTGGCCTCATTTTTATGATTTCTTTCCTTCTACTAACCCTGGGGTTCTTCATTTCTTCTTTTTCTAGTTGCTTTAGGTGTAGAGTTAGGTAATTTGTTTGAGTTTTCTCTTGTTTCCTGAGGTAAGCTTGTATTGCTATGAACCTTCCCCTTAGTACTGCTTTTACTGAATCCCATAGGTTTTGGGTTGTTGTGTTTTCATTTTCATTTGTTTCTATACATATTTTGATTTCTTTTTTGATTTCTTCTGTGATTTGTTGGTTATTCAGAAGCATGTTGTTTAGCCTCCATATATCTGTATTTTTGTAAACCTCCTTTGCCAGATATCCTGTTGATTATGTGAACTCTCCAATATCCTTTCAACAAACTTCTCCCCTTAAGTTATCCAGTTAGTTTTTGCTATTTGTCTCTAAAAATCCTAACTGATTTTAGACTATCTTTTCTTTCAACCTTCATCTTAGTTAGTTCAAGCTTCTATAAACAAAGTACCATAGACTGGGTAGTTTACAAACACAACAGAAGTTTATTTCTCACATTTCTGGAGACTGGCTTTCCTGGTGGCTCATATAGTGTAGAATCTGCAGACAGTGGAGGAGATCCAGGTTCTATCCCTGAGTCAAGATCCCCTGGAGGAGGAAATAGCAACTCAATCCAATATTCTAGCTTGGAGAATTCCATGGGCAGTGGAGCCTGGTGGGCTATAGTCCATGAGGTCACAGAGTTGGACATGACTGAGCAACTAAAACTTTCACTTCACTTTTCTGGATATTGAAAGTTCCATGTCATGGTGTCCATATGGTCAGGTTCTGAGGAGGACTCTCTTCCAGGCTATAGATTTCTGACTTCTCCTTGTATCTTCACAGTGTTGGAAAGGAAGCTAGCTAGATCTCTGGCCTCTTCCTATATGGGCACTAATCCCCTTCATGAGAGCTCCACCCCCATGACTGCATCTAAACCTAGTGCAACCCCAATTGCTTTCCAAAGACTCCATCTAATAAATATCACACTGGGATTGGTGTTTCAACATATGAACTTGCGGGGCACAAGCATTCAATTCATAATGCCACCCTCATCTAGATTTTTATCTTTGTGTACTCAAAGCACCTAGCAACAACAGATAATCGATTACTTCTACATATGGCACTGACAAGACCATACTGGTATTTTAGAGAGATCACTCTCTTTGATGTATAGAAAACGGGATAGAAGAGGAAATATTGGAGTATTCCAGTTGGGAGCTAATACTGTTGTGATTAATGTAGTAGATATGGAGATGGGGAGAAATTTTATGGATTTGAGCAATGTTTTAGGAAATAAGTCAGGATTTGATGATTGATTGATTGTGGTGGGAAATGAATAGGGAGGAGGAGAATGACTACCAAATATCTGGCTTGCATTATCAGTTGGATAATGGTGCCATTCAAAGAGTCAAGGAACATAGGAGCAGTAGCAGTTTGGGGGTGGTAAGGGAGAGAATTGGGTCACCTGGCAATGTATTGAGTTTCATGACCAATGGACAAGTCCTGTAGAGAATGACTGGTGGATCTAAAGGTCAATCAGAGTCAGAGATTAGGCATCACCACAATATTGATGGTACTTTAATCCATGGGAGTAAATGAAACCTCCCAAGAGGTTAGTATAGATTGGGAAGAGTACTGGACCTAGGACAGAGCAATGAGGGATATGAAAGCGATCAACTAAAGCCAAGGGAACCATCGAAGGGGGGACAAGAAAGGACAATCAATAACAATCAATAACACATGATCTTTGTTTTCAAAGGTTGCAGGAAAGGGAAGAACAAGCACATCAGCGTTTGCAACACAATGTGACAGGTATTAAATCTGAGGTATATTAGTGCAGAAGAGGTGAGTATAAGGAGAAGCCTAGTAATGAATGGGACACATCCATTATTTTGAAGTGTAGTTGACCAGTTATCTGTATGGCATAATATATTCATGGGTATATTCATGTCGGTCACATGACCAACAGACTACATATTTAATATTAAGCTTCCTTTGATTAAATTTCCTTTCAGCATCTCTTTTGTCTGCTAAGCAAGATTTCTCTACTATTTCTTTCAATCTGCTTTGTGGTGGTAACTACTTACAGGTCAATAGAGATTTCTTTTTTTTTGTTTTTGCCAGTGAAAAAAGTCCATGGGTTTAGTTAAAAATAGTTAAATATCTGATAATTTCTTTAAAAACTTTCTAGATAATTTTATTTAGTATGATTACAATCTGAAGAGAGATATTTTCATTGAATCTGGAAGTGGCTGAAAGTGACTGAGTATGAAGTGAGTCAACCATCTTTATCTTCTTGGCTTGTACTTAGCCATTGATTTTTTTCTTTCCAGCAGTAAATATTTTAAAGCACAAAGAGCTCAGTAGTGAAAAGAGGCCCCTTGGTTTCTAATTCTACCTCTGCCACTAGTTAAATGTGTAACCTAGAAAAGTCGCTTTTGCAGTCTGGGTCTTGGTTGCTACTTCTTGACAAAGGAGTTGCTATCTGTCCCAGACACCTCACAGAATTGTTGTGGGAATCAAGTGATAAATTGATGCAGAACTCCTCGGATAACATAATGGTGCTTGTGGAAGACATCAGTCCTTTCCCAGCTTTCCATGTGATCCCATAAACAGCCCAGTATCCTTTTAGTTATGTTGGAACAATGTGAAAACTCTGCTAATGGACTGAGTGGGTGTGACATGTAACTGCTAAGTCAAAGCATTAAGAGTTCATAGGCATCTCCAAGCTCTCTATTCCCTTTCTTTAGTAACCATGGAGAATATATGTTCTGAGGACAGAAGGAGCCTCAGTCTCCGAGTCACTAAATGGTGGAAAACCCCACCTCCCAAATGCTCCCCAGTTGATTTTGCATCAGTGAGAAATGTTTGTGTCTTTAGTCTCTGTGATTTGGGGGCTGTGTGGTTGAAACATATCTAAGCCCCTTCTGGTGAACAGTGTCACAAACCTAAGGCATGATGATGTGAGATTTTCTGTGGAAGTCTATGGGAAACTAGAGATATGCAACTCTAAACAGCTTTTAATGGTAGTTCCTGCTAGAGAAAGGAGAGGGTTTATTGTTTCTTTAGCAAAGACCCTTCATTTCCCATTGTCTTTCCAAATCATCTCAAAATTCAGTATTTCAGCCAAGATACCAGTGCTGCCATGGGTCCTATTTTGATGCTAAGGCTGAGAGCTCACCCCTGCCATTGCTTCCTCCCTTTTAGATTATTCAGACCAACCAAAAGAATGACACTAGGTAAAGAGAATAGAAGCATGGTAACTGCTCCACTAGGGCGAGTCCAACAGAGGTAGAGTGGGATAGGATAGGGAGATCTCACTTTGTAAGGGTATTTTTGCACAGGAAAACCCCCTTTGATTTCCTCTGATTATTTTCTCCTTGTCTGCTTCCTATTATTCTGCCTTCTATTTATTTTTTACTCATGAGCTTCTCTTATTTTAAGAGAGAGGGAGTGGCCACTCTGTGCCCAGGGCTGTAAGACATACAGAGCAGTTTAAGCTATGCTTGCCTTTAAGGGGTTTATAATACATTGGGGAAATGAGCTTTCCACACAGCAGTGAAAACCAGTGCAAAATTATGGAATTTAGTGCTAAACTGAGAGACACAAATTGGAAATGCTGTAGCAGATAGCAGAGAGGGAGAACAATGGAGGTCATTTGGGGTGAGAGAGAACTCGGAAAGTGAGGGCTGGTATAGGAGGCTATTGTCATCATCCAAGAGTAAGCAGACAAATCTTTGGAAATGGGCATAGAGAAGGGAAAGGGCTTCCCAGGCGGCACTAGTGGTAAAGAGCTTGCCTGACAATGCAGGAGACTTAAGAGACACAGGTTCGATCCCTGGGTCAAGAAGATCCCCTGGAGGAGAGCATGGCAACACACTCCAGTATTCTTGCCAGGGGAATCCCATGGACAGAGGAGCCTGGTGGGCTACGGTCCATAAGGTCACAAAGAGTCAGACACAACTGAAGCAGCTTAGCATGCAGGCATGCATAGAGAAGAACACATTTGGATGAAATGCATGCATTTGGATGAAAATGACAGTCATTTTGAAAGAAAATGGATAGAGTCTATGACTAATTGAAATGAGAGTTCTGTGAGTAGGAACTGCCAAAGATGATTCAAGGTTTTAAGCCTGAATAGGTTGAGAGAATAAAAGTGTTACTACCAGGGACAAAATTATTTGGAATAAAACTGAACGTGATTGGAAGAGGGGACTATGGAAAAGTGTGTTTGCTTGGTTTGGGATGGAAGAGCTCACAGCTCAGGAAGACATGTCTAGTATCTAGGCAGAGCTATTAGCCTTGAGATTCAAAGAAAAAGATCACATTGTAAATGTATATGGTGTGTGATGCATTCTTTAGCACTCCCAACTCGGGAGGATGGGATAGAGGATAAGGGGTTCATGAGAGAGACTGATCAAAATCAACTGAGGATGTTCATTCCCTCATTCACTCACTTGATAAGCGTTACTAACCTTAAACCATGTGTCACATATATTTGTTAAAACATTAATTACTCAACACACTGGTAATTAAGATTTGGGTTAATTTAACTATTTCAGTGCTTCCAATATGGAAAGCAGGTCCAATAGTCAAATTAGTACATATTTGAAAAGTTGTTTTATAGGCATGCTTTCTATTTAGGGCCTACCTGATAAAAGACAACTAATACGAAAATTCTTTCATTTGAACCATAAGATACTTTGTTTTGAATGATGTAGCTTGTTGAGTCTATAGCTATAGCTTTAATACTGTTATATCCATGCAGAAATAAGAGTTAGTGTGCCACTTACATATTCAGTGTTTATGACCATTACAGAGAAGTCTGATTGATACTAGGCATTTTCAACATTTATCCTCAAGGAAGAGGGGAGACCATTTTAGTTGTCAATGAAAAGTCATAGAACCTAGACACAGATGATTAAGTTTTATTTCCAATTCCATTAAATACCTTACAGATATGTAAGTTCTTTTAAAGAAATACAGATATGTAAACCAAATATAATTTGACATTCAAATATATATTAGCAGGGAATTGAAAATGTATTTCAAATGAAACCATCTCCAAATCTCACTTGTGTGCATGCATAGTTGCTTCAGGCGTGTCCAGCTCTTTGTGACGCTATGGACCATAGGCTGCTAGGCTCCTCTGTCCATGGGATTTCCCAGGCAAGTATACTGGAGTGGGTTGCCATTTCTTCCTTCAGGGGATCTTCCTGACCCAAGTATCTCCTGCATTAGCACGTGGGTTCTTTACTATTTTGTGACACCTGGGAAGCCCCAAATCTCACTTAATTTAATGTAATTGAAGGACAAAGGCTCTTTTGTCAACAAAAGCCTTGTTATCTGTAAAATGAGGAAGCTGGAATACTTGATCACAAAAGCAATTCTTGCTCTGACTTTCTATAAATATGGATCCAAGTCTACAATCATAGAATATTTTGAAGTTACAAAGCATTGCTGCTAGTTTGTATGGATTCCCACATAGCTTTTGGTAATAGCCACTTTTAAAAGACCACTAATATTTGAATTATCATGATCACTAATTTGAGGTAGTTTTTAGCTAAAATTCTGAGGTCATTTTAGAAATCAAAATGATTCTATCAGAAAGATAAGGCTTACTTCCAGCAGAATGGTAACAAGAGTGTGGAGGCCATCCACAGAAATAAAGAGAAAAGCTGGTTTTTAATAAGCCACAATAGCCCTAAAGATTATAGGAGGAGAACCCTGGCCTAACAAATTACCATGTTTAGCTCTAGGTTAAGATACAGTATTTTGTAAAATTTTTCATATGGCCAAATTTGTTTATAGTCCAACTGCAACATTTCTTAGATCACAAGTCCTTTTGTAATTTGTTTTCAAAACTCCAGGCAGTGTATGTGGAATGAATTTCCTAGGAAATGCCCTTGGAGTTGTTTCTCTAATTGTGGACATGGAAATACACTGATTCCTTCACTTCTGCCTGATGCCTGCATCACAATGCAGTGACCTAGCATTAAGTGGCTATTGAATCGGACCAGAAGACTTGGTTTGCTTAGTCAGTTTCTAATCAATCAAGTTAGCTGGCCATAGGTCAAATAAGGATTGGCTGTCTGAAATATGAAATCTCTTCTAGGAAACCTACTAGGCGTCAGATGTTTTCTATATATTTATTTAATGACCACTTTATAGACAGGAATGCAGGCAAGACATCTGCCAGATTGAATTCATTGTAGCAGTGAATATGTGATGAGATCAATAAGATACTTTTGCTATTTACCATTGACTAACGCTTAGTTCCTTTAGTTAATACTGCTTTATTGATTTTGTGATTATTTTTTTTTGAAACAGTATGTGTTTAATATCAGTATTTAATTTATTTCCACAAAATGCAAAGTTCACCCTGAGAAGAAATTGAATGTTAGCTAAAACTAACACAGATCAAGTATCCCTGTACTAAGAAAATACCTCCTGGACGGAGGGAAAGCTTTGCGATTCAGCCAGTAAATCCTGCTTCCTAAGCTATAGTGTGCATAAGGCTTTCCCACACATCTCCCGTTGCTACGGAAACCTCTTTCAGTGTCTAAGCTCTAAACAGCTGACTCATTTCAAAGTCTGGCTCTCAAACCTCTCAGCTCACAGCTTAGAGAGACAAATGGAAACAAAGAAAAACAAAGAAACAATGAAATATCAATATATACTATTTCGTTTTAAAAGTAAGTAAATTATGTGTCTTAACATATAGGCAAAAGGCAAAGTAATGCAAATCCCTAGTTGCTACAGACTGCAGAAAAGATATCTCAGAAGCATTCAGTCCATGGCCTGTAAAAGGGGCTTTCTATCCTTTGGACTTAGTGACACAGAGTAAAACTGAAGCTGAAAGAGAGATCCTCAGTGACTCCCTTATACCAAAACAGTCCAACCAGATACACATGAAAACACAAGCAAACAGCATGATCAGCAAAGCAGTTAGCTTGGAGAGGGAGGGCAGAGGGCGAAGGGGGAGGGCAGAGGTAACTTAGAAAACCCCAAAGTAGTCTTAGGAAGTGTCCAAACAAAGCTTAAGAATGTCCTAGAGGAAACTTCTTGCTTTGGTCTCTGTCTTTGGTTCTATTAAGTCAACTTATTCAAGGAATACACAGAGGCACGTTTATTAAATGGGCAGATGCCACAAATCTAGGAGTTGGATTTTAGTCCAGAGGACTTCATAACATTCCTTTGGAATTTCAAGCTTAGGAAATAAATGTCTGAACACTCTCATTGGTGCCAACTGGCCCAGAATGTATGCTGAGATTTTGTATACTTTTTACATTTACAGCTAGTAATTGTCATGGATAATAATGGAACTTTCTAAGCAGTCTGAATGCCTTTAAAAGTGATTTAGTTTTTGTGTTTTGTTTTCTAGTTTTTGGCCCCACCTTGCAGCATGTGGGATCTTAGCTCCCCGACCAGGGATCGAACCCACATCCCCTGCAGTGAAAGAGCGGAGTCTTAACCACTGGACCTCCAGAGAAGTCCCAAAAGTGGTTTAGTCCCCAAGTGATTTTGTAAATTGAAAATCAACTTTAGTTTGGTAGTGAGAAACCAACCTTTGAAGACCCAATATGGTATGGATTAGGGAAAAATGTTACCATTTGAGCATGCCTTCACATTTTAGTGTGGGGAGAATTGCTTAGTTTCTATGATGTTATTGATATTGTCTCTATTATCCTGTGTCTCTGAAAGAACTGATCAGAATATAGCTCAAGTGAATATTTAATCATCTCTTTGTTTTATTTACCACTATAGATTATTACTGTGATCTTACTGTGGGGAAAAAGCAAATCAATAACACATATCATTAAAATAGTATCTTGGTGGAAAGATGTGGAAAGAACCATTACTCAATGCATATTGAGTCTGCAAAATATCTCAAGCATTGCTCCCAAACAGGCAGAGTGTGGAAAGCAGTAAAGCAAGGCTTGTGTTTAATAAAAGTTATGACTCTTGAGAAGTCATTTTGTGTGTGTCCAGACACATGCAGGATAATTGGCATGTCCAGTTTATTGTGGTACTTTCTACTCAATTCATTCAATGAATTGCAGTTAAATTAATGGATTCAGTTGATGAGCCTTGAAAGCCTAACTAGGCTGGTAAATCAAGGGAATGCTGTTGAACCAAAATGTCTGAAATTCAGGGGAAAAAAAATCTGTGGTAGGTGGAATCAAATATGTTCACATTCTAAACTCTAGAATCTGGGAATATGTTAATTTACATAGCAAAAGGGACTTTTCAGGAGTGATTAAATTAAAGAAATGCAATGGAGAGATTAAGGTGAAATATCCAGGTGGGCTCAAGGTAATCAGTCTTATAAAATCGGGACGGGGAATACATGTAAATCCGTGGCTGATTCATGTCAATGTATGACAAAAACCACTACAATATTGTAAAGTAATTATCCTCCAACTAATAAAAATAAATGGGGAAAAAAAAGGAAGATAGTACAATTAGGGTCAGAGAAAGGGAGGCTGTGATGGTGGAGGCAGAGGCTGGAATGATGCTCTGAAGGTTGAAGAAGGGACTTTGAGGCAAGGGATGCCAGGTTTCTCTGAAACCTGGAGAAGGCAAGGAGTTTTAGTCTCCCCTGGAGTCTCTAAAAGGAACACAGCCCTGCCAATACCTCTTAAGCTGAGTCACTCCCACTTCAGACTTCTGCTTTTCAGAATTTTAAGATAATAAATTCTTGTTGCTTTAAGCCTCTAAGTTTATAGCAATTTGTTACAGCAGCCGTAGTAACTAATACTGATACTTATTAAATTAGGCAAAGAGTTTCACTATAGCTTTAGAAACAAGAGGGAGAAACATGGACTAGATGATAAGATAGGTAAGAGGCATCATACTTGGTAAAAATGTACACAAATATGAATGGAGCAATGTTTATGTGGCTAGAGAATGCCTTCACATGGTTTGTGCTTGGCCTCGGGTCTTTCATCAGTTTCTCTGAAGACATTGACCATTTGGTGATGTCCATGTGTAGAGTCCTCTCTTACGTTGTTGGAAGAGGGTGTTTACTATCACCAGTGCATTCTCTTGGCAAAACTCTGTTAGCCTTTGCCCTGCTTCATTTTGTACTTCAAGGCCAAACTTTCCTGTTGCTCCAGATATCTCTTGACATCCTACTTTTGCATTCCAGTTCCTTATGATGAAAATAACATCTTTTTTTTGGTGTTAGTTCTAGAAGGTCTTGTCATAGACCTACAAGACCTTCTATAAACTAAATCAGATTGATTATATTCTTTGCAGCCAAAGATGGAGAAACTCTATACAGTCAACAAAGACAAGACCAGGAGATGACTGTGGTTCAGATCATGAACTCTTCATTGCAAAATTCAGACTTAAATTGAAGAAAGTGGGGAAAATCACTAGGCCATTCAGGTATGACCTAAATCAAATCCTTTATGATTATATACTGGAAATGACAAATAGATTCAAGGGATTAGATATGATAGACAGAGTGCCTGAAGACCTATGGACAGAGGTTCATGACATTGTACAGGAGGTGGTAATCAAAAGCATTCTGAAGAGAAAGAAATGCAAAAAGGCAAAATGGTTGTCTGAGGAGGCCTTACAAATAGCTGAGAAAAGAAGAGAAGCAAAAGGCAAAGGAGAAAAGGAAAGATATACTCATTTGAATGCAGAGTTCCAAAGAATAGCACAGAGAGATAAGAAAGCCTTCCTCAGTGATCAATGCAAAGAAATAGTGGAAGACAATAGAATGGGAAAGACTAGAGATCTCTTCAGGAAAACTAGATACCAAGGGAACATTTCACGCAAAGATGAGCACAATAAAGGACAGAAACGATATGAACCTAACAGAAGCAGAAGATATTAAGAAGAGATAACAAGAATACACAGAAGAACTATACAAAAAAGATTTTCATGACCCAAATAATCATGATGGTGTGATCGCCCATCTAGAGCCAGACATCCTGGAGTGCGAAGTCAAGTGTGCCTAGGAAGTATTACTACGAACAAAGCTAGTGGAGGTAGAATTCCAGCTGAGCTGAAAGATGATGCTGTGAAAGTGCTACACTCAATATGCCAGCAAATTTGAAAAACTCAGCAGTGGCCACAAGACTGGAAAAGGTTAGTTTTCACTCCAGTCCCAAAGAAAGGCAATGCCAAAGAATGTTCACACTACCCCACAATTGCACTGATCTCACACACTAGCAAAATAATGCAGAAAATTCTCCAAGCTAGGCTTCAACAGTATGTGAATCAAGAAAGTCCAGATGTTCAAGCTGGATTTAGAAAAGGCAGAGGAACCAGAGATCAAAAGGCCAACATCCACTGGATCATAGAAAAAGCAAGAGAGTTCCAGAAAAACATCTAATTATGCTTTACTGACTACACCAAAGCCTTTGATTGGGTGGATCACAACAAACTGGGAAATTCTAAAAGAGATGGGAATACCAGGCCACTTCACCTGCCACCTGAGAAATCTGTATGCAGGTCAAGAAGCAATAGTTAAAACTGGACATGGAACAACAGACTGGTTCCAAATTGGGAAAGGAGTACATCAAGGCTATATATTGTCACCCTTCTTATTTAACTTATATGCACAGTACATCATGAGAAATGCCATGCTGGATGAAGCACAAGCTGGAATCAAGATTGCTGGGAGAAATATCAATAACCTCAGATATGCAGATGACACCACCCTTACGGCAGAAAGTGAAGAGGAACTAAAGACCCTTTTGATGAAAATGAAAGAGGAGAGTGAAAAAGCTGGCTTAAAACTCCACATTCAAAAAATTAAGATCATGGCATCCGGTCCCATCACTTCATAGTAAATGGATGGGGATACAATGGAAACAGTGGCAGACTTAATTTTCTTGGGCTCCAAAATCACTACAGATGGTGACTGCAGCCATGAAATTAAAGGACGCTTGCTCCTTGGAAGAAAAGTTATGGCAAACCTAGACAGCATATTAAAAAGCAGAGACATTATTTTGCCAACAAAGGTCTGTCTAGTCAAGGCTATGGTTTTCCAGTAGTCATGTATGGATGTAAGAGTTGGACCATAAAGAAAGCTGAGCACTGAAGAATTGATGCTTTTGAATTGTGGTGTTGGAGAAGACTCTTGAGAGTCCCTTGGACAGCAAGGAGATCAAACCAGTCAATCCCAAAGGAAATCAGTCCTGAATATTCATTGGAAGGACTGATGTTGAAGCTGAAACTCCAATACTTTGGCCACCTGATGTGAAGAACTGACTCACTGGAAAAGACCCTGATGCTGGGAAAGATCATATCAAGACTGAAAACAGTACAGATAATCATAATGTGTCCTTCCACTCCATCCCCACTATTAACAGTAAAGCATTCTTCCTAATATATTAGTTTTAAACAAACAAACATCATAAAGGAAACATTTTTTCACTCATATGGTACCCTTTCAAGATATAAGGTCTAAAAAAATAATGTTTAAAATACTTTTAGTTCTGTAAAACAAAAGTGAAGCAAAAAGTGGGAAGAACTTCTATAAGAAGTACTGTGGAGGAGTTAGAAGAAAAAATATTTTTTAAAAATAATCTGAATAGACACAGATATCTAATAGGTACATGAAAAACTGCTCAACACCACTAATTATTAGAAAAATGCAAATCAAAATTACAGTGAGGTATCACCTCACACTGGTTAGAATTGCTATTATTTTAAAAAAGAAAACAAAAACAAGAAATAACAAGCATTGGTAAGAATGTGGAGAAAAGAAAATCATGTACTATTGGTGGGAATGTAAATTAGTGCAGCTACTGTGGAAAACAGTATGGCAGTTCCTCAAAAAGCTAAAAATAGAACTACCATCTGATCCAGCAATCGCACAATACCTAGAAAGTATTAAATCCGAAGAAAATTAAAATACTAATTTGAAAACATATATGCCACCCAATGTTCATTGTAGGTTATTTACAAATGCCAAGATACGTAAATAACTTAAGTGTCTAGCAATGGATGAAAGTATAATGAAGTTGTGGTACATATACAAGGAAATATTATTCAGCCATAAAAAGAATGAAATCTTGCCATTATTTGTGACAACAAGGATAGATCTATAATCTTTAGAGGACAGATTTAGGACCTACCACAGCTCCCCAACATTGGAATTGGTGACCTTTCCTCATTTCTGTAGTGTAACGGTTATCACATTCCCCTCACATGCAAAAGGTTTTCTGTTTGAAACCAGGTGGAAACAAACTTTCTCTTTGGGCTTCCCTGGTGGTTCAGATAGTAAAGAATCTGCCTGCAGTATGGGAGACGCGGGTTTGATCCCTGGGTTGGGAAGATCCCCTGGAGAAGGGAATGGCAACCTACCCCAGTATTCTTGCCTGGAAAATCCCATGGACAGAGGAGCCTGGTGGGCTACAGTCCATGGAGTTGCATCACAAAGAGTCGGACATGACTGAGCAACTAACCCACTTTTTTTCCCTCCTAGTCAAATGCAAACATTTGAATGAAAATGAAAAAACCATATGTCAAGAATCTCAAAGAGGGATTCCTACACAGAAAAGGATGTAGGACTTGATAAACTTTAAAATAGTATTCAACACAGATTCTATGGCTTAAATCTAGGAAGGTAAATTGACATAAGGCAAAGCAATATGTTGATTATTTAATTTCATAACTGCTCAGAGAGGGAGGAATTCATGTTACACTCTTCCCTTTAAAGAAGATGTTATGATGCGAACTGTGAACCAGACAGTGAAATTAGAAATGCTTACTTTGACAATGATAAAAAGTAACTAGGCTATGTATTTTCATAAATAAATGTGTTTTAATGTATATATACACAGATATATGTTTGGTACATGTGTATGTATGTATATATGTGTGTATCTGAATTATATATATTGTTGTTGTTGTTTAGTTGTTAAGTCGTGTCTGACTCTTTGTGACCCCATGGACTGTAAGCTCGTCAGGCTCCTCTGTCCATGGGATTTCCCAGGCAAGAATACTGGAGTGGGTTGCCATTTCCTTCTCTAGGGGATTTTCCCAACCTAGGGACTGAACTTGCCTCCTGTGTCTTGTGCTTGGCAGGTGGATTCTTATATATATATATATATATTCTTATATATATATATATTCTTATATTATATATATTCTTATATATATATTAAATATAGACTTTGAAAATTGTCTCTCTGTAAAATGTTAAGCAACTTCTCTGAGTTTGTTTCCTCAATGATAAAATGAGAATGACCATATATCTAGTTTATAGGATTTCTGTGAAAGTTATATGGAATAACATGTAAATTGTTTAATTCTGTGTCTGATACATTAGGGTCTCAATAATCCACCTATATGTTTATTATTGGTATACATATCTTAGAGTCTTGTTAGGCAATGAAAGTCTGTTTTATTTAGCATTTAAATGTTCTTTCCAAGTTAAAGAGTTAAAGTGTTCTTCATACGAACTTAATTTTTCACCCTCTCCTTATTCTATACATTGACATTTAATTGAACAAGCTCCTTTGCTACCTAAAGCTACAACCAACATTGTTACAGAGTAGAAGTTTTAAACTGGATGAAAGGCCAGAAATTCCCTTTTATAAATGCTGACATTGGCTCAGATAAGTCATCTTGCTGTTGATGTTTTGTCATATCTTGTGATGGGAATGATATATGCATTCCACAAAAATATTGACTGTTATCTTTTTCTACAAATTGGCTTATTTCTAGCTCATGTTACACTGAGGTATATTAAATATGAGGTAATTCCACAAACAAGATAAACAGGAACTCCACCACATGATTTACAGTAAGTATTAATACAGTGTCCTGCCATGATAGTATATTCATTGTGCTGAATCTTTTTATGGTACATGGACGAGCCAGGTTTAGAAAGAACTATATAGAGTGACAATTGTCCTTCAAGAAGATTTTTAATTCTACCAATGGCAAGAATGAATGCTCTTAATTGGTTCTCTGTTTTGTTTTTTATAGTTTTAGCTCTATGCTAACAATTCCCAAGTCTACATTGACAAAATGGAACACTCCTCTGATACCTGCTGCTCATTTCCATTTGGTTGGAATTTAGCCAACCAGCTAAATAGAAAACGAAAGAAAGAAAGAAATTGAAGTCGTTCAGTCGTGCCTGACTCTTTGCGACCCCATGGACTGTAGCCTACCCGGTTCTTCCATCCATGGGATTTTCCAGGCAAGAGTACTGTAGTTGATTGCCATTTCCTTCTCCAGGAGATCTTCCCAACCCAGGGATTGAACCTGGGTCTCCCACATTATAGGCAGACGCTTTACCATCTGAGCCACCAGGGAAGTCCAACCAGCTAAATAAACATGCCCAAAATATAACTTGTCATCTTCCTTAAAAGTCCTGCCCTTTCTCCTACATTTTCCATGTCATACATCCTGTCACTAAGACAGGATCTGTGAAGTCATTCTAGATTCCCTCTCTCTTTCTTAACCCCCTTTGGTCAACTACCTAAACTTCTGGACTTTACTCCTAGAAGTTTCTTCCAGCACCTAATCTCCATCTCCCCCAAACATTGCACTAGTTTAAGCTCATCATTTCTATGGGATCAACCTTACATTAGTCTATTTAATAATTTCCCTGTCCCTACCCTTATTTGCTTCGATGAATGCTCCATATATTGCCAGAAGAACCATCTAAAAGAGGAGCTTGACTATATGGCCCTTCTGCTAAAAACTTTTCAATAGCTCACTACTGTTCTCAAAGCTAAGTACAAGTTGTCTGACTTGGCAAACCTGGTTTTTGATGATCTGACATCTGTCTTTCCAGTCCTGTCTCTCACAACCTCTGACTTGCACTTGACCTTCCAGCGACACAGAAATGCATTCAATTCATTTAGAGTTGCCAAGTTTAGAAAATAGAAATATAGGACAGTTAATTAAATTTGAGTTTCAGATAAACACAATGAGTGCTTTTTTAGTGTGAATGTATCCCATGTAACGTGCTGTTTCTTACCTTTTCCTTAGTCCATGCTATCACATCTCCCTTTAATGCACTTGCCAGTTTTAAGGTTCAACTCAATTACTACCTCTTGGAGTGCATCTGTCCTCCACACTCCCTTCCACCAATCCTGAATGAATCAGGTATCTCTCTTATCAGCACATACTATAATTATAATTTTTTGAGTCTTCCTCTATCAGTGAGAATCCTTGAGGACAGGGACACTATCTCATGTGTCTCTGTATTGCCTTTGCCCAGTTTGAAGATAGATACATAGTAGATACTTTGTAAATATTTGATGAATAAATGATTCTCCTTATACTAATGGTTGGATTTTCTCTTTACACCCAATGGAAAGAATATTTTTACCACTGCACAAGAGAAAATAAGAAGAAAATCCAGGGTGGGATGGGATGGGAGGTGGGAGGTTGGAGGGAGGTTAAAGAGGGAGGGGACATATATATACCTATGGCTGAGTTATTTTGATATAGGGCAGAAATCAATACAATAATGTAAAGCAATTATCCTATGATTAAAAATAAATACATTTAAATTAAAAAAGAAAACTCTTTCTAAATTAGAGCCCCAAATTCAAAGTTAATAGAATAATATATTTTCCCTCAGAGATTGAAAAGTTAAATATAATAGAAATAAATTTTTCTTTTTAAAAAAAAAAACATTTTGAAATCTATTCTATTTCATGAATTTTCAGCAGCTTCTTTGACCTCAAAACTATATGATGTAGTAGCTCATATCATCTGATTTTTTACTTATGTTCCCTTATATCTTTTAACATGTATTTTTCCATATTTCCAAGATCTACGGCCACTGGAAGCTGACAGATGTAATCCCAGCTAACTACCTAAGGAGGGACTCACACTAACACTTTAGTAAAGTATTCAGGACAAGTTCACTTGCCTGTTGACTGCATTTTACTTCGCTAAGGATAAGCTTTTACTTAGCACTTGAAAAAGAATGTGAGTATCCATCAAAAAGTGAGTCAGCTGCAAATTTGATATTCAACTCTATGCTTGTGGAGAAGACAGGTAAACACATTAATCAATGAGTAAGCAAAGGTTAGTCACAGCGAGGATCTGAACTCTAGGATGAAATTTCTGCTCCCAGTCTACCTTGTTTTCAAAGCATACTCTTTTGTAGTTCATTAAATTCTGCAACGATTCTTAAGCGGTAGAATATTCTCTAGGTTTAGTCATAGAAATTGCATCAAAATTTGCTTTGTACTGTACTCAAGACATCTTGCTGCTAGGTCTGGCTGCTGAACAAATACCTAAAAATGGAAGGATCTTGGGTTTCACGGGTTGCTTAAAAACATGTGGATGAGACTTTAGGGTGGTAGGGTTAGTGTGCTGGGGATGGTGAAACAAAGTACCACAAACTGGGTAAACTGGGCGTTTTGAAACCGTAGATATTGGTTGTCTCTCAGTTCTGGAGGCTAGAAATCTGAAATCATGGCATCGGCAGGGCTGGTCCCTTAGAAGGGTTCTCAGGGAGTTTCTGTTCCGTGCTCCTTTCCTAGCTTCTGGTGGCGGCCAGCAATCCTTTGCACACCCTGGCTTGTAGATACCTCATTGCAATGTCTGCCTCCACCTCTATGTGGTGTTTGTCCTGTGTCTGTGGTCTGCACATCATTTCCTTTTTCTGTAAGGACACCAGGCATATTGGATTCGAGCCCACAATAATGACTTGATTACATCTGCAAAGAACTTATTTTCAAATAAAGTCAATTTCACAGATACTGAGAATTAGAACTTCTTAACACATTGTGCATGCGTGTGCATGCATGCTCGGTTGTGTCCGACTCTGCGATCCCATGGACTATAGCCCACCAGGCTCCTCTGTTCATGGGATTTCCCAGGCAAGAATACTCGAGTGGCTAGCCACTCTCTTCTCTAGGGGATCTTCCTGACCCAGGGATCGAACTCGCGTCTCCTACATCTCCTGCATTGGCAGGCAAATTCTTTACTTCTAACGCCACCTGGGAAGCCCTCAACATGTGTTTTTTTTGGGGGGGTGACACAATTCAACCCATAACAATCTTCTTTTGCACACCCCCCAGTTCATGTACTTCTTGTGTACAAAATACATTAACTCCAGCCCAACATCCCCTAAAGTCTTAACCCATTCCAGCATCAATTTTAAGTCCAAAATATCATCTAAGTATAATCAATGGAAGTCTTAAATCTTATCCTATGCATCATTTAAATAAGTTATAGGTGAGACTCAGAATATGGTCCATCTTGGGGCAAAATTATTGTTCATCTATATACTTGTGAAACCTGGAAAAGAAATTTGCTTCAAATGTATAATTATAGAACAGGTTTAAGATAGACATGCTAGGGACTTCTTGGTGGCCCAGTGGTTGGGACACTGCACTTCCATCACAGGGGGCATGAGTTCTATTCCTGGTTTGGGAACTAGGATCATGCATGCCACAGGGCATGGCCAAATAAATAAATAAAAGTTATACGTCCTATTCTAAAAGGGAGAAATTGGAAGAAAAAAAAAGGTGTCAGTCTAAAAGTAAGTTCACAATAGGGCAGATTTCACTAGGTTCCAGGGCCTAGGACTAAATCTCTGTGACTTGATGCTCTTCCCTCTTATCCCTGGGCAGCAGCCTTACCTTCTGGAAACAAAGAGGCAATTCTGCCCCCTCGGCCTGTGCTCTCTCTGGCCTTTGCATCCATGGCTCTGCCCTTAGAGTCATGTTTCCTTCAGTTTGTCCCACCTCTGTCCCTTCCAATCTAGGCTAACTATGCCATGTTAGTATACTTCTCAAAAACCTGTCTTCCATGAATGTCAAGGGAATTCACACCATTTGATATGGGGTTTCCCCCAGAGCCTTCTGAGATCACCACATTCCTGTTGCTGACTTTTGCTGAGATGGTTGATTGGATCCATAAGGCACACACCTGAGTGATGTAGCCAATAGTTGTTCAGCCACACCTTTGACCTTATTTCCAGTCTATCTACATAGACAGAATTTTCCAAATCATTAAGTGTTGGTTGCTTTTTGCTTAATAATTTATTCCTTAATTTATATCTTTACTCTTACCTTTTAATAAAAGCAGTACAAAGGAAACAAGTTATATCTTCCACACTTTGTTTGAAAAACTTCTCAGTGAAATATCCAAGTTTATGGCTTTTTTTACATTTCCCCCAACAGCAAAACACAATTCAAACAAACTTTCTGCCACTCTATAATGTGGATTGCTTTTCCTTCAGTGCTCAATAATGCATTCATTTCTTTCTAAGGCCTCACCAGAAGTGCTTTTATTTTTTAATTTTTAATTATTTTTTTATTTTTAAATTTTTTTTATTTTTATTAGTTGGAGGCTAATTACTTCACAACATTGCAGTGGGTTTTGTCATACATTGACATGAATCAGCCATGGAGTTACATGTATTCCCCATCCCGATCCCCCCTCCCACCTCCCTCTCCACCCGATTTTAATATATTTTTATTTATATATTTATGGCTGTGCTAGGTCTTCATTGCTGCACATGGGCTTTCTCTAGTTGTAGTGATCGGGGACTACTCTCTAGTTGTGGTGCACAGGCTTCTCTTTGTGATGGTTTCTCTTGTTGCGGAGCATAGGCTCTAGGCACATGGGCTCAGCAGTTGTCGTACTTGGGCCAAGCTGCCCCACAGCAAGTGGGATCTTCTCGGAGCAGGGATCCAACCAATGTCTCCTGCATTGCAAAGTGGATTCTTAACTACCAGACCACCAGGGAAGCCCCCCATAACATTAATATGCCTGTAATATTCTATTTTTACCATCCTCTCTTAATGGTAATCCAAGTTTTTTTGATCAACACTTAAGAATTCTTCTAGCCTCTACCCATTCAGTTCAGTTCAGTTCAGTCACTCAGTCGTGTCCGACTCTTTGTGACCCCATGAATCTCAGCACACGAGGCCTCCCTGTCCATCACTGACTCCCGGAGCTTACTCAAACTCATGTCCATCGAGTCAGTGATGCCATCCAGTCATCTCATCCTCTGTTGTCCCCTTCTCCTCCTGTCCCCAATCCCTTCCAGCATCAGGGTTTTTTCCAGTGAGTCAACTCTTCACATAAGGTGGCCAAAGTATTGGAGTTTCAGTTTCAGCATCAGTCCTTCCAATGAACACCCAGGACTGATCTCCTTTAGGGTGGACTGGTTGGATCTCCTTGCAGTCCAAGGGACTCTCAAGAGTCTTCTCCAACACCACAGGTCAAAAGCATCAATTTTTTGGCACTCAGCTTTCTTCACAGTCCAACACTCACATCCATACATGACCACTGGAAAAACCACAGCCTTGACTAGATGGACCTTTGTTGGTAAAGTAATGTCTCTGTTTTTTTAATATGCTATCTAGATTGGGCATAACTTTCCTTCCAAGGAGTAAGCATCTTTTAATTTCATGGCTGCCATCACCATCTGCAGTGATTTTGGAGCCCAAAAAAATAAAGTCTGACACTGTTTCCACTCTACCCATTATCCAATTCCAAATCTGCTTCTATATTTTAGATATTTGTTACAGTAGCAACCAAAATCTGTATTAGTTTCCTTGGACTGCCAAAACAAAGTACTACAAACTGGAAGGCTAAAAACAATAGAAATGTATTGTCTCATAATTCTGGAGGTCAGAAGTCTGAAATCAAGATGTCAGCACTGTTGGGCTGCTTCTGAGTGTTCTAGGGAGAATCTGTTTCATGCTCTGCTCTAGCTTCTGGTGACACTTGCAAACTTCAGTGTTCCATGGGCCATAGGTACATCACTTGAATCTCTTTGTCTTCACATGGTATTCTCATCCTGTGTCTATGTCTTCACATTGTTTTCCCTCTCTTGTGAGGACACCAAGCATATTGGTTTAGGGTCCACCCTAATGACCTGGTTACATCTGGAAAGACGCTTTCTCCAAATAAGGCCATAGTTTCTGGGGGTTAGGACGTCAACATATCCTTTGTGGGACACAAACCTCACACAGGGAGGAATCTATCAACGTTCTGAAATTATATACAAAATTATGATTTTGTCTATAATTTTAGACAAAAATTATAGACAAAATTTTATGCACTTAGGAGAGAATTTTCTTGGCAAAATTTCCCATTTCCCTTACTTTCATCAGATTCTGAAAAGGATCCATACCCCAAAACATTAAGAGCCACAGTGATGATGAAAACAATGTTGAAGGGAAGGACACAAAGGGTCTTGGTCACAAAAGTTCTGTAGTGTTCTTTGAAAGTGACTATGTGACTTCAGGATGAACGTTGTGTTTCTGATTCATGACTCAAGAGTCTCTCTACTGCTGACTGTCTGTGAAGAGCCAAGTAGGGGAAAGTGAAAGGCCAACCAGACTCTTTTAACTTCAAGGCATGACTTCAAGTGCTTTGTCCTTTCCCATTTATGGCAAGCAATTATTCCTATTTCCTTATATATCTTCAAGAAATTATTCCAACTTCCTGACTTCATAATACGGATGTTGTAACATTTAACTGTATTGAAAAAATAAAAATTTTTAAAATTGCAGCATCTTCACTGAATAGAATGAAATCCTTTTTTTCCCTTGTGTCCAGGGCATGAGCCAAGCATGGGCACAAGCAAAAAGCCAAGTTGGGATAAACAAGGAGTTGTTTTGTCTCTGGTTAATATGAGACAGGCACCACCAACCAGGTGCCACTCTCCCCAGGTCAGGGATACACATGCCATTTTATGAGCTCAGCCCATTTTCATCTTGTTTACCATGTAAGTCACACATGCTGGGTGACAATTGTTCCACTTCCACAGAATTGGTAAGTTCCAAGAGATTTATTAAAATAAATGCTTTGGTTTAAAAGAGCGTGAGACCTTATAAAATATATATAGCAACCAGACATTTAGATATATGATTTAGGAATTAGGCAGAGATTTATAAGATTCTGATTTTTAACACTAATTATGTCTCATGACAATTACGTTTTAGGTTCTAAGTAGCAATTACTTATAGTTTGAAATGCGTATGTTAAATACAAATATCTACTCCACTAACAACAATTTTAGCCCAAACTGAGCAATTTAACTGACTTGGCCATGGTAATGGTTAAATCAGTCATTCATGTAGATAGTTAAAGTATGTACTAATTAGATGACTAACTAGTGAATTTGTTAGTACATTTAAATTGGCATTTAAATTCAAAGTGACTTGAATACTTAAAGAAATGATCTTTCAGGAGCAGAGAGAAATTCAGTACATGTAACAGCATGATATGGCATAGTTGGTGAGAATGAGTAGCTGACCCTTAGCTACCTCCCTACTTCCTGCCTCCAATCCATTCTATCCTTCAAGACTGTCTTTCTTCAAGCATAGCTCTGATCATGTCAGCACACTTCTCAAAAATCATTAATGATTTCCCATTGGTCAGCACATTAGGTAGAAACTCCTCACTGTAGCATTTAAGACCTTGACATTTATTTTCTTTTATATCATCAAGATCCCCAGATATCTGGAAATTAACCAGTACAATAGTAAACCATGGATCAAAAGAAATTATTGAAGGAAACTGGAAAATATTTTGAACTGAATGAAAACGTAAATACACCATATCACAATTTTGGGGACTTAGCTAAAGAAGTGCTTCGTGGGAAATTTATGTCATTAAATGCTTATATTAGAAAGGAAGAAAAGACTCAATTTGATAATATCAGCTCCTAACTTGAAAAATTATAAAAGTAAATTAAAACCAAGGCAAGAAGAATGATAGTATCACTAATAATATAGATACAAACAGAAATAAATGAAACTGAAATTAGAAAAACAATAAAGAGTAACAATGGAACAAAACAAGGGAGCTAAGAACCTTTTAAAAAAAGACTGTTATAAAACAATGGCTTTGAACACTGTCTTCATCAGCTTCAGTTCAGTCAGTTCAGTTCAGTCGCTCAGTCGTGTCCGACTCTTTGCGACCCCGTGAATCTCAGCACGCCGGGCCTCCCTGTCCATCACCAACTCCCCGAGTTTACTCAAACTCATGTCCATTGAGTTGGTGACGCCATCCAGCCATCTCAGCCTCTGTCATCCCCTTCTCCTCCTGCCCCCAATCCCTCCCAGCATCAGGGTATTTTCCAATGAGTCAACTCTTCGCATGAGGTGGCCAAAGTATTGGAGTTTCAGCTTCAGGATCAGTCCTTCCAATGAACACCCAGGACTGATCTCCTTTAGGATGGACTGGTTGGACCTCCTTGCAGTCCAAGGGACTCTCAAGAGTCTTCTCCAACACCACAGTTCAAAAGCATCAATTCTGCAGTGCTTAGCTTTCTTCACAGTCCAACTCTCACATCCATACATGACCACTGGAAAAACCATAGCCTTGACCAGATGGACCTTTGTTGGCAAAGTAATGTCTCTGCTTTTCAGTATGCTGTCTAGATTGGGCATAACTTTCCTTCCAAGGAGTAAGCGTCTTTTAATTTCATGGCTGCAATCACCATCTTCAGTGATTTTGGAGTCCCCCAAAATAAAGTCAGCCACTGTTTCCACTGTTTCCCCATCTATTTGCCAGGAAGTAATGGGACCAGATGCCATGATCTTAGTTGTCTGAATGCTGAACTTTAAGCCAACTTTTTCACTCTCCTCTTTCACTTTCATCAAGAGGCTTTTTAGTTCCTCTTTGCTTTCTGCCGTAAGGGTGGTGTCATCTGTGTATCTGAGGTTATTGATATTTCTCCCGGCAAGCTTGATTCCAGCTTGTGCTTCTTCCAGCCCAGCGTTTCTCATGATGTACTCTGCATATAAGTTAAATAAGCAGGGTGACAGTATACAGCCTTGATGTGCTCCCTTTCCTATTTGGAACCAGTCTGTTGTTCCATGTCCAGTTCTACCTGTTGCTTCATGACCTGCATACAGGTTTCTCAAGAGGCAGGTCAGGTGGTCTGGTATTCCCATCTCTTTCAGAATTTTCCACAGTTTATTGTGATCCACACAGTCAAAGGCTTTGGCATAGTCAATAAAGCAGAAATAGATGTTTTTCTGGAACTCTCTTGCTTTTTTGATGATCCAGCAGATGTTGGCAATTTGATCTCTGGTTCCTTTGCCTTTTCTAAAACCAGCTTCATCAGTTTAGGCTCCTATAATAAGATACCATAAACTGAGTGACTTATCAACTGTAGAACTTTATGTCTCTTAGTTCTGAAGGCTAGAAGGGTGAGATCATGGTGTCAGCATGGTTGGATTCTGATGAGAGCCCTCTTCCAGGTTGCAGACTGTTAACTTCTCAGTATCCTTATTTGAACTGTGGTGTTGGAGAAGACTCTTGAGAGTCTCTTGGGCTGCAAGGAGATCCAACCAGTCCATCCTAAAGGAAATCAGTCTTGAATATTCATTGGAAGGACTGATGCTGAAGCTGAGACTCCAATACTTTGGCCACCTGATGCGAAGAACCGACTCATTGGAAAAGATCCTGATGCTGGGAAAGATTGAAGGCAGGAGGAGAGGGGGACAGCAGAGGATGAGATGGTTGGATGGCATCACCGACGTGATGGACATGAGTTTGAGTAAACTCCAGGAATTGGTGATGGACAGGGAGGCGTGGCGTGCTGCAGTCCATGGAGTCGCAGAGTCGGACACAACTGAACGACTGAATTGAACTGACTGATCCTTACATGGAAGAAAGAGAACTAGCTAGCTCTCTGGCCTCTTTTAAAGGCACCCATTCATTAGGGCTCCATCTTCATGACCTAATTACCTCCCAAATACTTCACCTCCAAATATATAAGCATTTGGAGAAGACATAAATATTCAGTCCATGGCAGACACAGTTTAAATTATATGAAGCTGTGCATATAGAGGAAATGACATAGAATACAGGAGTTTGCAGAAAAGGCAAAAATGACAGGTTACTTAAAATCTTATACAGGTTACATAAAATCATATTCTTCTTACTATTGTAAGAAGAATGTCTTACAGTAGTAATTTGTTATGTTTAAAAGTGTAGAATAGTGATTAAATGATTTAGATCTAGTGCAAATGCATATAAAGGAAACAAGGTGATGACGTGGGAAAATTAGGAACAGTTTTAATTTTCCAAGAGGAAAATGCTAGCTAACTTATTAAATGACACTGGTAAAAAAAAATGGTATTGGGAAAGTCACTGGTACTTATTAATTCACTTGCACTTTTATTATTCTTTAAATTGAAGTATATTTTCACATGCATCCTTTTTTTTGGAGAATGTGAAACCTACATTTTAAAAATAAAAAATGAAAGTATTAGAAAATATCCTGTTGCAAAGAAATAGATCATATGTATATATTTTACACCTAACAAAAAACATAGAAACACATTTGGATCAAAATGATTTGGTAAAATTCAGGGGCTGATTAATTTCAGAAAGTAGGCTACAGTCCAATAAAGAGAAAATGTTCACATAAGGAAAGAGGCTATGTAGTTGTACTTTTTAAAAAAAAGAAAGGAATGAAAGGAAGGAACAAAGGGAAAAGAGAAAGTAAAGTAAAGAACAAGGAACAAGCAACACAGTGATTAGAATATACTAAGGCACACAAAAGGGCTTTCCTGGTAGCTCAAATGGTTAAGAATCCACCTGCAATGCAGGAGAGCCTGGCTTGATTCCTGGGTCAGGTAGATCCCCTGGAAAAGGGATAAGCTACCCACTCCAGTATTCTTGGGCTTCCCAGGTGGCTCAGAAGGTAAAGAATCCACCCACAATGTGGGAGACCAGGGTTTGATCCCTGGATTGGGAAGATGCCCTGGAGGACAGCATGGCAACCCACTTCAATATTCTTAGCTGGAGAATCCCCATGGACAGAGGAACCTGGCGAGCTAGAGTCCATGAGGTTGCGAAGAGTTGGACATGACTGAGCAACTAAGCACAGCACAGCACAAGGCACACAAATAATTTCGAATCATATCAATAATCATTAATGACTTTGTTAGGTCAGTGTGTGAATGAAACCATGAAAATAGTGAAATAGTTGAGTGCAGAAAATGGGTATGTGAAATATAGCCAACAACAGAGCATATAACCTGCAGTAGAGAAAATTATCAAACTTATCAATTACAATACTTTTTACATGATATTTACTTTGTGAAAGATAATCATGAGTTGGGAAATTGTGTGTTGATAATAGTCTATGAAAGAAAATGATAAATGTTCTAATGAAAATGTTGCATCAGTCATAAGAAAATAAAAGTGCATTTTCAGGCACAAGTTGGAATTAATGCAGTAATGACTGAAGAATATCATTTTAAAATAACATCATTTATTTATTATGAGCTCTGACAAGAGACACATAAACAACATTCATAGTAATGAATGTGATAATTATAATTCCTCCTCCTCAAATTGCCCATATACTCTCCTTTGTATAAATATTGGATCCAATCATATCATGGAGAATATGATTTAGATGTAAATGTAATTTTACTTTTTGAAATACAAGTTAATACTTTTTCTGGAGAGAAAGCTTTAAAAAGGAGATGGATTCTTATCTGTGCAGCACTGTCTTTGAAAGTGTGAGGGAAGTTGGATGGCTACACATAGCTTACTAATTGGATTGCATTTCTTTTTCTTTCTAGTCAAATAAGCAATAGGCAAGCCAGAGGCTGGGTAGAATTCAGCAAGAGGTTGATCAATTTTTCTGCAAACAAACCATCTAGAGGATATGTATTTATTTTTGGCAGTCAAAATCACATTTAAAATATTTATAGTTATAAAGGTAACTCATACATATTTCCAAAATGTTGGAAAATCTTAAAACCATGAATAAGAAAATAAAGAAATAACTTATATTTCCACTAGTAGAGAAACTAAAGAGCCTCTTGCTGAGGGTTAGAGAGGAGAGTGAAAAAGTTGGTTTAAAACTCAACATTCAAAACACTAAGATAATGGCATTTGGTCCCATCACTTCATGACAAATAGAAGGGGAAAAAGTGGAAGCAGTGACAGATTTTATATTCTTGGGCTCCAAAATCACTGCAGACAGTGACTGAAGCCATGAAATTTAAAGACACTTGCTCCTGGGAATGAAAGCTATAACAAAACTAGACAGGGTATTAAAAAGCAGAGACATCAACTTTGTTGACAAATGTCCACATCGTCAAAGCTATGGTCTTTCCAGTAGTCGTGTGCAGATGTGAGAGTTGGACCACAAAGAAGGCTGAGCACCGAAGAACTGATGCTTTTGAATTGTGGAGTTGGAGAGGACTTGAGAGTCCCTTGGACTTCAAGGAGATCACACCAGTCAATCCTAAAGGAAATCAACCCTGAATATTCATTGGAAGGACTGATGCTAAAGCTGAAGCTCCAATACTTTGGCCACTTGATGTAAACAGCCGACTCATTAGAAAAGTCCCTGAGGCTGGGAAAGATTGAGGACAGAAGGAGAAGGGGATGAAAGAAGTTAAGATGGTTGGATGGCATCACTGACTCAATGGACATGAGTTTGAGGAAACTCCAGGAGATACTGAAGGACAGGGAAGTCTGGCATGCTGCAGCCCATGGGGTCACAGAGAGTTGGACACGACTGAGCAACTGGACAACAACAGTAGAGAAATATATTGTTGACATTTTGCTGTATATTCTCCTAGTTGTATGTATGTCTATATTAGTACAAATGTGTCCCATAGCCTTTCAATACTAGTTATAATGTGAATGAGATTGAAATTTGAGGACGTTTGTCATGCCTTGATAATTTAGATTTTAAATTTGGATTATAGAACTTCTGCTTCTGGCCACAGTGGAGTGAGAGGAATGGAATCATACCTGATAAACCTAAAAATCCAGATATGAAACAACTTTCAACTGATTGGACATTGGGTCATGAAGGACACTTATCTCTAAGAAATGGAAAGCAAATGAATTAAGTCCTACAGTGCCCCAGTTTACACCTGGGTAGATAATGCAGGCCAATCCTCTGTCCTGGACAATCTGGTGGCAATGAAGACCAGCAGTCATAGCCACTGGACACCCACCTTCTAGTGTCCCAACAGCTCAGAAACCAAGGGAGGCAGCCTGAGCCAGGGACAATACCTGGATCATTTTTCAATGCATGCCCATGCCTAGCCCTTTAGCCATAGAGTCTCTGAGGTGATTAGTCCCAAGGATTGCCTCTCCAGTTGCCCCCTCCTTGTGGCTGTGCATTGCCTTCCACTCTTCACAGGTGCCCCTGACCTGTTTGAACTGGTAGACGTCGGTCCCCAACCCCACTCACTTACACAGCCCTAGCTTCTATGGAGAGGTTCACTCTGCACAGGAGCAACACCCCAGCCTCCAGCAAGCATCAAGACAGCTTCCAGTCCAGGGACATTCACAAGGGTGCCCTGCACCCCTAGAGGTGTCAAGAAACGTAGCTCATCCAAATGATGGAGGGTAGCACCTGTGCTCTTTCTAATAGGACACAATGGGTGGTGGGGAAGTGAACGCATGGTGTCTGGTACATGGCTGGCCCACTCCTCCAATTGACTTACCCACTCAGACCACACTGAGACTTCCAGCATTTGTGACCACAAATGCCGATTTCCCAGCCTGTTCTTTTTTTTAAAAATTAATTAATTTATTTTAATTGGAGGCTAATTACTTTACAATATTGTAGTGGTTTTTGCCATACATTGACATGAATCAGCCATGGGTGTACATGTGTTCCCCATCCTGAACCCCCCTCCCACCTCCCTCCCCATCCCATCCCTCAGGGTCATCCCAGTGCCCCAGCCCTGAGCACCCTGTCTCATGCATTGAACCTGGACTGGCGATCTGTTTCACATATGATAATATACATGTTTCAATGCTATTCTTGCAAATCATCCCACCCTCGCCTTCTCCCACAGAGTCCAAAAGTTTGTTCTTTACATCTGTGTCTCTTTTGCTGTCTTCCATATAGGGTCATCATTACCATCTTTCTAAATTCCATATATATGCATTAATATACTGTATTGGTGTTTTTCTTTCTGACTTACTTCACTCTGTATAATAGGCTCCAGTTTCATTCCCCTCGTGAGAACTGATTCAAATGCATTCTTTTTAATAGCTGAGTAATATTCCATTATGTATACGTACCACAGCTTTCTTATCCATTTGTCTGCCAGTGGACATCTAGGTTGCTTCCACGTCCTGGCTATTGTAAACAGTGCCCAGCCTATTCTTATAATGCATTCAGTACCACCCACCCAGGTTCCCCACCATCTTGTCTTCTGGCCCCTGAACTCTGGACTCAGAGAGCCCCACCAGCCTGCCTGGGCCTCTTCTGACTTGGTTTGGTAGGTGGTCTCTTTTCTGGACTCTGGCAATTGCTCTTGCCAGGATGCTCTTAACGACCCTCACTGACTGACTGTGTCCTGTCTGATCTTTTCCCCTGGCTCCTGGTCATTCTGGCTCAATGCTTGCTTCTTGAAACAAAGGGGAAAGGTCCTGCTGACATTAAATCCTGCCCTGAGGCATCCTTTTACTCAGGACTTCACTGCCTAAATCTGTCTTTATATGGGTGAGGAATTAAATTAATTTTCTGCTTAGCCTAATGAGAAAAGGGGAGACACAAATTAAAATAATGTTGATATAATATTTGGGGCTGTTCCACTGGGAGCAGGGCACAATCTTCAGAGAAGAGGAAGTGATAAGCTGATTAGCAGGCCACATTCCAGAGTTGGACAGAAGTGCACATGAAGGAAGACCACTGGAAGGGTGTGTAATGCAAGAAAGTGCCAGGCCCCAGGCAAAAGTGTCAGCTCCTGGGCACTTTTCAAGTCAGCTTTCAAGGAGCCCTGGGGCTCAGGCACAAGGGTCAGAGGTAAATTAAGGCCACACACACAATCCAGAAATCCAGTTTAATTCTCATTATCACCTTTCTTCTTTAGTCCTGCTTTTAGTATCTTGGCCACAGGGCCCTTCTTTCTGTTGCCATGATGCAGTACTGGGAAGAGAAATGAACTAAGAGACAAAAGGTCTGCCTTAGGCTAGGAGGAGTGGGGACAGCTTGGATCTCAGTGAATTCAGACCAGGGATCCAGTCCTAGCTTTGTCACTTACTGGATATGTGATACTGGGTCCATGACCAAGTGGCCAATATGAGCCTTAGGTTCTTCATTTGTGAAGCAGGTTTAACAAGCCCTGACTTGTGGGACTGTCAAGCACATGGCCTGGCATTTAATGGACCTTTAATAATAACAATAATTCTAATATGATTTTGACCCTAGACTCTATCATTCTCCTGGGATTGTGTGTGTGTGTGTGTGTACGCGGGTGCTCCATGGCATCTCAGAGAATATACGGCACTCTCTGACATAAAACAAGTGAACCTCAAATGTTTCTTTGTAACAAAATTCAGTAAATTTTCCTTGCTAGTAGGTATAATCTTTAACTTGGATATTGGGTGGTCTTCCCCAGCTGAATGCAACCCAAAACTCCCAGAATTTGAGTCAAGGACTAACCCTTTCCTTCCTCCCAACTGCTCTTCCATCCAAATGACTATTTTCATTCGTTTCACCCCTATCGAAGATCTAGCCCTTGCTTAGGGTTGGCCAAATTACACTGATGACAACTTATTAATAATTAAATGTCCTTTCAGTGCCATGGGCTCTGTTTCTCCTAGCAGGGAAAAAGTGCCAGCCTCTGGGCACTGCTTCAAAGAAATATCAGCCTTTTCTCAGGAAATCCTTTTAGACGATGTGTACAGAACACCAAGTTTGTACACTGTATTTAGTGGTGTGGGGACAGAAGGCAGGACATCTTCCACACCTGCTCCAGGTGGAGAGTGGGCTCTGTTTCTCCATGATCCCAGAGGAACTGCCAGGGGCAATTTTCCATTCTAGGCTTTTCTCTCACCTCTAAGACCCACCTATAAGCACAAATAAGCCAGTGAGCCAGGATTCTCATTTATTAGAATTTAACTTCTCATACATTGCTTAATTAGCCAAGCAAATCTAAGTGTATATCTTTAACTTTACAAAACAACAGGTGAAAAGAGATATAGGATTCTTAGGATAACCACCTTTTACATTTTTTTCTTCTGTTTCTTGATCCCATCTATTTTATTGTTGGGCTCTTGCAGGTTTCTAAGGAAATTCCTATTCTAATGCCAGGTTTAACAGAATAGCAAAATACTTATTCTAAAATCTGACAAACAGCAATAAGTATGTGACCAACGTCATTCATGAACCTAGACGCTGGCCATGGCAGAAGTAGCATCTCCACCAGCAGCTCTCGCCTGGGCTTTCTCTTTCTCATCTCTCAAAGCTTCCTCATACCAGGATGGGAAGGAAGTGGGGTCAGCCCCATTGACCTTGGAAAAAAACTTCAGGATTTTCATCTTGCTGGTTTCAGCATGGGCCCTTGGACCCCACAGGAATTCATAGCATGGAGGATCACTGTTGGGCACCTGCTGGTACTCCAGATACCTTTCCTTCACCAAATCTTCGGTGATGAGCTTCCTGGGCTCCCCGTAGATGAAATCCTTCAGCCCAGCACACACCCCAATCATATTTAGCACCTGCCAGATTCTCTCCTCAGTAGCACGGTTGCCCTCCATGAAGATCACACCCAAGATATATATCAGGAGGCCGGTCTTGGGCATGCTCTGGCCATCATTCAGCATCCCATCGTAGGTGAGACCTAGTGTCGTCTGGAGCACATAGGAGTGGCTGGTTGGGTCTACTTCCTTTGCTTCAAGGCCAAAGACAATCTCCATGCATTCACAGGCTTTGCTGAAGATCTCAGGGAAGTGATCCTCATCCTCCTTGATGACATTCTCCAGTATTTCTGCCTTTGTGATGGGCTCCTTTTTTGCATATTTGGCATTCATCAACTGTACCAATTCAGCCACCTTCTTGTTCAGCACATCACCAAGCAAGAATGTGGGAACCTGGAAGCTGCTTAGACCCTCTTCTTGGCTGCTGCCCTCATTTGATTTGCTCAGTGGAATGGCTTCAATGGTAGTGGAGGAGGAGCAGGCCCCCTGAGAACTCTGGGGAACACTCTGTGCCCCAGCAGTAGGCACAACCTCTGGGGTGTCTTGGATCAAAGAGGAGAGCAAGGAGGCGGTGGCCTTCTTCTCCTCAGCTACAGGAACCTGTGAACCCACCAGGCCCCGAGCTTCTTTTTCAGCCTGAAGGCCTACTTCAAGCTTCTGGCTCTGACTCTTCTGACTGTGAGACATAGTGATGTTGTTGAGGGTGGCAGGCAGAGGCGTAGGCAAGAGGTGGTGATTAGAGCTAATTGATCTGAGGAAAAGAGGAAGAATGTGAGAAACTCAACCCTGTCAAGGCTATCTTAACAGATCTCCCCTTAGATAGTGCTCGGGTGGAGGTCTCCTGTTTTCCTGACTGATCAGTGTCCTAAGAATCCCGAGAAAGCTCCTCAGGGTGTAACCAGCTGGCTTAGCCTGTAGATTCCAGGTGAGACAGCAGGGTGTCCAAGGTTGGGCACTGTGGTGTCCCCTCTGTTCTGGTGTGGCAGACATTCAGGGACATCACCTTGACTGACTCCTGGCCCTGTCTGGGCTTCTTCTGCTTAGCTGACCTGAGGACACACATCTCAGACCATGGCCCTCACCCCCAGGATGATGTGAATCCGTATAAGAGGAGCTAAGGGGCACCTCAGGCTGCAGCTACAATCACAATCCTGCCCCCAACTCAGAGCACCAACAGGAGGGGGAAGGCCAGACTTTGTGATGTCCTCACTGTTCCAAGGTGGATGGTCCCATCAGTGCCCACTGAGAGGCCTCATCTTTCTCCTGTCCAGGCAGGCCTGCACCCACTCCTCTGCTGCTCTGAGACAAAAGTCTCAGAACAAGAGTTCACACTCCTCAAACCAAGAGGAGGGAGTGAGGGGGGCACCACATTTGGCCACACCTGCCAAGGGTCTACCTGGGGTGACATAAGGGCTGGATGAACTCTGGGGAGCCAACTCTCTTAATAGGGCGTTCATGGGAGTCCTTATGTTGAGGCTTGTAACTCCTCCCTCTGCTGACCTGAGGTAGCCCTCCCGAAATTAAGGTCTCACTTCCCTGAGATAGCAGAGGAGAAAGTGAAGGGGCACCACACTCAACCATACACCCTGGGTCCCTGATGACTGAAAGCAGGGGCAGGGAGGCGTGGGCCCCTTCTGTTCTTCAGTAGTGGGTCCACTCCGTGCTCCATCCTCCAGTAAACCCCTGGCAGAGCCTGAGACTCATCCCTCTGCTGCACTGAGCCTCATGAGACCAGCAGATGGGGGTGCGTTCTTCCCCTTCAGCTGACCTGCAGCTGAACCTTTGAGGCCCAGGCTCTGCCTCCCAGAGACCAGACAAGAGAGTGGGGCTTGGGGGGCTGGTGGCGGGCAACACAGGGCACTGGAGCAACTCTACTTGGGAGTCTACTGGGGTTGACGGCAGGAGTGGGAGAGGTCGGAGATCCATCTTTCCACAGCTGAAGGGCCTCCCTCTCCTACCTTCGGAGTCCTAGTCTCCACTCCTGCTAGGACTGGGGCTCCTCCCTCTGCCGATCGGAGGGTGAGCCCCTCAGACCATGGCGGCCACCTCGCAGGGACTACTGAGAAGGGCAGAGGCCAGGAATCTGCCAGACAGACCTGCGGGGTCTCTGGGGCCTGTGGCAGGGGCAGGGCGATGTCTGCACAACTCTGTCTACGTTGGGGTTCTGGTCCGGTAGAAACACTCCTTTCCTCGGACTAGAGAGGGCTTCTGTGGGGCGAAGGCCACCATGTCTGAGACCCCAGGGAGGCGGGGTTGTTGGGAGGATGGAGGCGCCTCCCTGGGCCTCTGACGGTAGAGAAGGGCAGGTCCCTGTGGGTCTCCTCGACCTCTCAGCCCACCTGGAGCCCACCGTTCCTTCATCCTGCAACCATCATCGCCCTGAGGTGCCAGAGACCGAAGTCAGAAGACAAAGAGGGGCGCAGCGCCCCCTAGCCCAGCTCAGGTCGCCTCAGAGCTGACAGCAGGCGGGGCAGGCGTCATGGGCCCCTGGGTCCCCAGAGAGGCCCTCTCAGCCTCACAGGGCAGGGTGGGAGCCTTCCTCCGCATCCTCACCTCCATGTCCCCCACCCTGAGTCCCCCACTGACGATGCCACTGTGCTTCAGTTCCCTGGGGTGGAAGTTGAGACACATCTAGAACCCTTGCCTGGGGTCTCCCAGGGACGAAGGCAGGGAGAGAGCATGCCAGAGCCAGGGGCTGAGTGGGCCTGGTCTCCTTACTCTGAATACTCACTTTGAATCCAACCAACCTCTGGTGGGGCCTGGACTCCTTCCTCTGCTGCACCTCAGGGGCACCTTGCTGGGAAAACCCCACAGGTTTCACCTTGACCGCGGCACTCTGAGGGCCCTGCCTGGATCCACCTGATGCCTCACCCTTCAGATAAGGAGCCTTCCCTCCCCAAGAAGGGAGTAAAGGGGAACCTCCACCTGACAGGCTTCTGTGGGGGTCCATCAGAGCTGATTGCAGGGTCAGGGGGCTATGCATGGCTCCCTGTGTGTTCTAGGTTGGGTCACCCTCATCTTCCCCTGGGCCTGCATCCCCTGCCCTCAGAAGGCCCTTCTCTCCCGAGATGCCCACTGCAGAAATGGAATGGGTAGGGTGGTGTCACCTGTTCCTGACATTCCTGCTTGGGGTCTTGGGTACATTTCTGTGGGAAGCCTCTGTTTGGGATGGGCAGATAATTCAGCCCTCCATAAGGGTCCTCTCTTTCATGCCTGGCAGGGTCTGGGAGTCCTTCCTTGGTTGACCTGAGTGCTCCCCTCAAATCAAAATCCTCACCTCCGTGTAAATGTATCTCTTTTGCTGGTGGAAGTCAAGAGTCTGCCACATCTGACTATCATACCCCAGGGTCTCCCAAGGCTAACAGCTGGGGTAGGATGGAGACCAGTTTCTTCTGTGGTGGGAGTTTTTAGTCCTTTCTCAGGATCATCACCTTGACTCCTGGCACTAAGTTAGCCTTCTCCCTCTGTGGGCCAGAGTCTGTCCATATCAAATCAACTGTGGAAGACAGCTGCCCAAGCTTGTCATTCTGGAACAACTTTACTGAATTTGTTCATTATTTCTAACAGTTTTGTTGTTGTTGTTGCTGAGGTTTTACAGTTTTCTGTGTATATGATTATATCATTTCAACTTGAAGAACTGCCTTTACTATTTCTTGTAAGGCAGGTTCAGTGGTGATGAGCTCCCTCACCTTTTTTGGTGTGAGAAAGTTTATATTGCTTCTTCATTTCTGAAGGAGAGCTTTGCCAGGTGTAGAATACATGTGCATGTATTTCACTATTTTCCTTTTAATGTCCATGGAATCAGAAGTGATGCTTCCTATTTCATTTCTGATATTTGTAATTCTGTCTTCTTTTCTCTTGGATAGCCCAACTAGAACTTTATTAATTTTATTGATCTTTCTAGAAAACCAATTTTGCGTTTCCTTGATGTTCTCTATTGTTTTCCTGTTTTCAATTTCTTTGATTTTTTTTACTCTATTTTTCTCTCTGCTTTCTTTACAGTTTTGTTAAGATGTACTTCCATTTTTACTTAGGCTAAGCTACATATTTTAAATCTCTTTGGGCTTTTTTCTTTAACTTACAAATTATTTAGAAGTATGTTATTTCATTTCTAAATATTTCAGAGATACTCTAACTACCTTCTTATTACTGATTTTCAGTTTAATTCCATTGTGGTTTGTGAACAAACAGTATAATTTCTATTCTTTTAGGTATGTTTAATGGTTCTGAATTTGTTCTATCCTGATAAATGCTTTATGTCACTTGAGAGTAATATGTATTCTGTTGTTGTTGGATGGAATATTTTATAAATGTCAAGTAGATCAAGTTGATTGATAGAGTTCTTCAAGTCACCTGTTTTTCTACTGATTTTCTGCCTTTTTGGTCTATCAATTACTTCCAGAGTGGTAGTGAAGTCTCCAAATATAATAGTAGATTTGCCTATTTCTCCTTTCATCTCTATCAGATTTTGCTTCACATATTCTGATACTTTGTTTTTAGTTGCATATGCATTTAACATTTCTATATTTTCTTGGAGAATTGACTTATTTTTCACTATGTTATGCCTCTTTGTGTCCCTAATGATTTCCTTGTCCTATAGTCAAAACCAAAAAACAAACAAAAATTTTTCCATATCTTTACTCTTAGCCTACCTGAATCTTTATCTTTAAAATGAATTTCTTTAGACAAAATGTGATTGGATATTGTTTTATATCACTTTGACTATCTGTGTCTTTTAACTTGTATAATAGATCATTCACATTTAAAGTGATTGTTGATATAGTTGGATTAATGTCTACTATTAATATATTTGTAACTGTTTTCTATTTGTTTCATTTATTCTACATTTCTCCCCACTTTTTCTGCCTTCTCTGCTTTTATTTGAGAATTTAATATGATTCCACTTCATCCCCTCTTTTAATTGATCTATATCTTACTTCAGCTTCATTGACTACAGTAAAATCTTTGTGTGGATCACAACAAACTGGAAAATTCTTAAAGAGATGGGAATGCCAGACCACCTTACTTGCCTCCTGTGAAACCTGTATGCAGATCAAGAAGCAACAGATAGAACTGGGCATGGAACAATGGACTGGTTTCAAATTGGGAAAGGAGTACATGAAAGCTGTTTATTGCCACCCTGCTTATTTAGCTTATATGCAGAGTAAATCATGTGAAAATCCAGGCTGGATGAAGCACAAGCTGGAATCAAGACTGCTGGGAGAAATATCAATAACCTCAGATAAGAAGATGACAGTATCCTTATGGCAGAAAGTGAAAAGGAACTAAAGAGTCTCTTGATGAAGGTGAAATAGGACAGTGGAAAAGCTGGCTTAAAATTCAACATTCAGGGTGGTCCTAAGATGGTGGAGGAAAGGACCAGGAGACCATTTTCTCCCCCACAAATTCATCAAAAGATCATTTGAACATTGAGCAAATTCCACAAAACAACTTCTGAACACTGGCAGAGGACACCAGGCACCCAGAAAGGCAGCCCATTCTCCTTGAAAGGAGGTAGGACAAAATATAAAATATAAAGAGAGAGACAAAAGAGTTAGGTATGGAGACCTGTCCCTGGGAGGGAGTCATGAAGGAGGAGAAGTTTCCAAACACCAGGAAACCCTCTCACCAGCGGGTCTGTGGGAGAGTTTTGGAATCCCAGAGGGCAACATAACCGGGAGGAAAAAAAAAGAAAAAACACCCACAGATTAGGCACCTAACTGCACCTCCCAGAGAAGAAGTAGCCCAGAAGTTTGCGTCTGCCAGCAGCGAGCGGTGGCTGAACAGGGAGTCATGGCTGCATGCTTAGGGTAAGGACCAGGCCTGAATGCCCTGAGGGCTCTCTGAGGGAGCTAATGTGAGATAGCAACCCAAACTGTGGGACAGCCAGAGAGAGAGAAATAAAGAGAGAGAGAGAGAACTTTCCTGCGAAAAGCTCTAAGACACATCCTGGCCTGCTCACAGAACAAAGGATTGAGGGTACACTAGAGGAGAGCTAGCCAGCTGCAGACCATCCCCTCCCCCAGCTGGAGGCAGGGAGGCAGGTGGGCGACAGCCAGAGCTGGAAGGTGAGGGGCAATCTCAGCCCCAGAGACTGCATCCTCCACCAAACTGTGAACAGGCTTCCAGTTGCTAACCAAGTCTTCCTGGGATTCTGGATGGTTGACATCTGCCCGAAGGGTCGCAGTCAGAGATCAGCTCACCAGAGGAGACACACGGCACACCTGAGATGGTGCTCTCGCTGCACACCCAGGAAACCAAGGGGTTGGGACCGGGAAGGTGATAAGATGCACAGCCCACCTGGGAGAGTGCACTCACCAAGCACCTGGGAAGGGCACAAAACGCAGGCCCAGCTGAGTCTGTGCCCTTGTGGAGTATCAGAGAACCTGAACCTGAGTGGCTTAGACCTGGGAAGTGTACGCAACCCAGGGCCCACTTTAGACAGTTTCCCTGTAGAGCAACCAGGAGCCCGAGCAGTGTAGACCGGGAAAGCACACATGCTGTGAGCTGGGGCAAACCCAGCATGGTCCATACACTATGAGCTCTCCCCCTACACAGTGTTCCTCCCTCCCCACAGCACAACTGAACAAGTGAGCCTAAATAAGTAACCACCTTCGCCCCCTTGTGTCAGGGTGGAAATTAGACACTGAAGAGACTTGCAAATAGAGGAAGCTAAAATAAACAAAGAACAGGGACCTGCTTTGGAAGTGACAGGTGCAACAGATTAAAACTCTGTAGCTGGCATTGACTACATTGGAAGGGGCCTATAGACCTTGAGAAGAAGTATAAGCTGGAACAAGGAACTATCTGAAACTGAAGTGACCCCACACCATCCTCAACAGCTCCAGAGAAATTCCTAGATATATTTTACTATTATCATTTCTTAATTTTTAATTTTTTAAGTTATTTATTACTAATTTAATTTTCATTTTTATAATCTACTATTACCTTGCAAAAAAAGACCCTATTTTTTTTTTTAATTTTTTTATTAGTTGGAGGCTAATTACTTCACAACATTTCAGTGGGTTTTGTCATACATTGATATGAATCAGCCATAGATTTACACTTATTCCCCATCCCGATCCCCCCTCCCATCTCCCTCTCCACCCGATTCCTCTGGGTCTTCCCAGTGCACCAGGCCGGAGCACTTGTCTCATGCATCCCACCTGGGCTGGTGCTCTGTTTCACCATAGATAGTATACATGCTGTTCAAAAAGACCCTATTTTTAAAGCAAATTTTATATATATATTTTTTATAGTTATTGTGATTTTTTTTTAATATTGTATTTTTGAGAGTCTAACTTCTCTAGATTTTTAATCTTTGCTTTTTGGTATTTGTTATCAATTCTGTACCTTTAAGAATCCAATCTTTGGTACCCATTTTTACTTAGGAGTGTGATTACTGGCTTGCTCTCTCTCCTTTTGACTCTCCTTTTTCTCCACCAGGTCACCTCTATCTCCTCCCTCCCCCTTCTCTTCTCTACCCAACTCTGTGAATCTCTTTGGGTGTTCCAGGCTATAGAGAACACTTAGGGAACTGATTACTGGCTAGACCTGTCTCTCTCCTTTTGACACCCCCTCTTTTCCTCCTGGTCACCTCTATCTCCCTCCTCCCTCTTCTCTTCTCCATGTAACTCTGTGAACCTCTCTGGGTGTCCCTCACTGTGGAGAATCTTTTCACCATTAACCTAGATGTTTTATAATCAGTGCTGTATGGATGGAGAAGTCTAAAGGCTACTGCAAGAATAAGACTGAAAGCCAGAGGCAGGCGGCTTAAATCCAAAATATGAGAACACCAGAAAACTCCTGACTCCAGGGAACATTAATTGACAAGAGCTCATCCAAAAGCCTCCATACCTACACCGAAACCAAGCTCCATCCAAGAGCCAACAAGTTTCAGAGCAAGATATACCAAGCTAATTCTCCAACAATGCAGGAACATAACCTTGAGCATTAAAATACAGGCAGCCAAAAGTTACACCAAACCCATAGACACCTCAAAACTCACTAATGGACACTTCATTGAACTCCAGGGAGAGGAGATCCAGCTCCTCCCACCAGAACACCGATACAAGCTTCCCTAACCCGGAAACCTTGACAAGCCACTCATTCAACCCCACCCACAGGGAGGAACCTCCACAATAAAGAGGAACCACAAACTTCCAGCATAAAGAAAGGCTACCCCAAACACAGCAATCTAAACACGATGAAAAGACAGAGAAATATTCAGTAGGTAAACGAACATGATAAATGCCCACCAAACCAAACAAAAGAGGAGGAGATAGTGAGTCTACCTGAAAAAGAATTCAGAATAATGATAGTAAAAATGATCTAAAATCTTGAAAACAAAATGGAATTACAGATAAATAGTCTGGACAGGACCAAGAAGATGTAAGAAATGTTTGACAAGGACCTAGAAGAAATAAAAAAGAGTCAATATATAATGAATAATGTAATAACTGAGATCAAAAGCACTCTGGAGGGAACCAAGAGTAGAATAGCTGAGGCAGAAGATAGGATAAGTGAGGTGGAAGATAGAATGGTGGAAATAAATGGAGCAGAGAGGAAAAAAGAAAAAAGAATTAAAAGAAATGAGGACAACCTCAGAGACCTCTGAGATAATGTTAAACGCACCAACATTCAAATCATAGGAGTCCCAGAAGAAGAAGATAAAAAGAAAGACCATGAGAAAATACTTGAGATTAGTTGAAAATGTCCCTAAAATGGGGAAGGAAATAGCCATCCAAGTTCAAGAAAACCAGACAGTCCCAAACAGGACAAATCCAAGGTGAAACACCTCAAGACACATATTAGTCAAATTAACAAAGATCAAACACAAAGAACAAATATTAAAAGCAGCAAGGGAAAAGCTAAAAATAATGCACAAGGGGGATTCCCACAAGGATAACAGCTGATCTTTCAATAGAAACTCTTCAGGCCAAAGGGAATGGCAGGATATACTTAAAGTGATGAAAGAGAAAAACCTACAGCCCAGATTACTGTACACAGTAAGGATCTCATTCAAATATGAAGAAGAAATCAAAAGCTTTACAGACAAGCAAAAGATCAGAGAATTCAGCACTACCAAAACAGCTCTTCGGCAAATGGTAAAGGATCTTTGCTAGACAGGAAATGCAGAAAAGCTTTATAAACTTGAACCCAAAACAACAAAGTAAATGGCAATGGGATCATACTTATCAATAACTACCTTAAATGTAAATGAGTTGAATGCCCTAACTAAAAGACAAAGACTGGCTGCATGGATTCAAAAACAAGACCCCTATATACGCTGTCTACAAGAGACCCATCTCAAAACAAGGGACACATACAGACCGAAAGTGAAGGGCTGGAAAAAGATATTTCATGCAAATGGAGACCAAAAGAAAGCAGGAGTAGCAATACTCATATCAGATAAAATAGACTTTGAAATAAAGGCTGTGAAAAAAGACAAAGAAGGATACTACATAATGATCAAAGGATCAATCCAAGAAGAAGATATAACAATTATAAACATATATGCACCCAACATAGGAGCACCGCAATATGTAAGGCAAATGCTAACAAGTATGAAAGGGGAAATTAACAGTAACACAATAATAGTGGGAGACTTTAATACCCCACTCACACATATGGATAGATCAACTAAACAGAAGATTAGCTAGGAAACACAAACTTTAATTCTTTTTATTTTTATTTATTTGTTTATTTGATACAATGGACCAGTTAGACTTAATTGATATCTATAGGACATTTCATCCCAAAACAATGAATTTCACCTTTTTCTCAAGTGCACATGGAACCTTCTCCAGGATACATCACATCCTGGGCCATAAATCTAGCCTTGGTAAATTCAAAAAAATTTAAATCATTCCAAGCATCTTTTCTGATCACAATGAGGTAAGACTAGATGTCAACTACAGGAAAAAATATTAAAAATACAAACATAGGGAGGCTAAACAACATGCTTCTGAATAACCAACAAATCATGGAAGAAATAAAAAAAGAAATCAAAATATGCATAGAAACAAATGAAAACACAACAACCCAAAACTGATGGGATTCAGTAAAAGCAGTGCTAAGGGGAAGATTCATAACAGTACAAGCTTACCTCAAGAAACAAGAGAAAAATCAAATTACCTAACTCTACACCTAAAGGCAACTGGAAAAAGAAGAAATGAAGTACCCCGGGGTTAGTAGAAGGAAAGAAATCATAAAAATGAGGCCAGAAATAATTGAAAAAGAGACAAAGGAGACCATAGCAAAAATCAACAAAACTAAGAGCTGGTTATTTTAGAAGATAAATAAAACAGACAAACCACTAGCCAGATTCATCAGGAAACAAAGGGAGAAGAATCAAATCAACAAAATTAGAAATGATAATGGAGAAATCACAACAGACAACACAGAAATACAAAGGATCATAAGACACTACTATCAGCAACTATATGCCAATAAAATGGACAACTTGGAAGAAATGGATGAATTCTTAGAAAAGTAGAACTTTCCAAACCTGAACCTGGAAGAAATAAAAAATCTTAACAGACCCATCACAAGTATGGAAATCAAAACTGTAATCAGAAATCTTCCAAAAAACAAAAGCCTAGGACCAGATGGCTTCACAGCTGAATTCTACCAAAAATTTAGAGAAGAGCTAACACCTATCTTACTCAAACTCTTCCAGAAAGCTGCAGAGGAAGGTAAACTTCCAAACTCATTCTATGAGGCCACCATCACCCTAATATCAAAACCAAAGATGCCACAAAAAAAAAAAAGAAAGAAAAGAAAACTACAGGCCAATATCACTGATGAACATAGATGCAAAAATCCTCAACAAAATTCTAGCAAACAGAATCCAACAACATATTAAAGAAATCACATATCTTGACCAAGTGGGCTTTATCCCAGGGATGCAAGCATTCTTTAATATCCACAAATCAATCAGTGTAATACCCCACATTAACAAATTGAAAGATAAAAACCATATGATTATCTCAATAGATGCAGAGAAAGTCTTTGGCAAAATTCAACATCCATTTATGATTAAAAAAAACCTCAAAAAAAAAAAAAAAAAAAAACAACCCTCCAGAAAGCAGGCATAGAAGGAACACACCTCAACATAATAAAAGCCATATATGATAAACCAACAGCAAACATTATCCTCAATGGTGAAAAATTGAAAGCATTTCCCTTAAAGTCAGGAACAAGACAAGGGTGCCCATTCTCACCACTGTTCAACATAGTTTTGGAAGTGTTGGCCACAGCAATCAGAGAAGAAAAGGAAATAAAAGGAATCCAGATAGGAAAAGAAGAAGTAAAACTCTCACTGTTTGTAGATGACATGATCTTCTACATAGAAACCCCTAAAGACACCACCAGAAAATTACTAGAGCTAATCAATGAATATAGTAAAGTTTCAGGATATAAAATTAACACACAGAAATCCTTTGCATTCCTATACACTAACAATGAGAAAACAGAAAGAGAAATTAAGGAAACAATTCCATTCACCACTGCAACAGAAAGAAAAAAATACTTAAGGAATAAATCTACCTAAAGAAACCAAAGACCTATATATAGAAAACTATAAAACACTGATGAAAGAAATCAAAGATGACCCAAAGAGATGGAGAAATATACCATGTTCATGGATTGGAAGAATCAATACAGTGAAATGAGTACAGTACCCAAAGCAATCTGTAGATTCAATGCAATCCCTATCAAGCTACCAACGGTATTTTTCAGAGAACTAGAACAAATAATTTCACAATTTGTATGGAAATACAAAAAATCTTGAATAGCCAAAGCAATCTTGAGATAGAAGAATGGAGCTGGAGAAATCAACCTGCCTGACTTCAGACTATACTACAGAGCTACAGTCACTAAGACAGTATGGTACTGGCACAAAGACAGAAATATAGATCAGTGGAACAGAATAGAAAGCCCAGAGATAAATCCACACACCTATGGACACCTTATCATTGACAAAGGAGGCAAGAATATACAATGGAGAAAAGACAATCTCTTTAACAAGTGGTGCTGAGAAAACTGGTCAACCACCTGTAAAAGAATGAAATTATAACACTTGCTAACACCATACACAAAAATAAACTCAAAATGGATTAAAGATCTAAATGTAGGACCAGAAACTATAAAACTCCTAGAGGAAAACATAGGCAAAACACTCTCCAACATAAATCACAGCAGGATCCTCTATGACCCACCTCCCAGAGTGATGGAAATAAAAGCAAAGATAAACAAATGGGACCTAATAAACTTAAAAGCTTTTGAACAACGAAGGAAACTATAAGCAATGTGAAAAGTCATCCTTCAGAATGGGAGAAAATAATAGCAAACAAAGCAACTGACAAAGAATTAATCTCAAAAATATACAAGCAGCTCTTGCAGCTCAATTTCAGAAAAATAAACGACCCAATCAAAAAATGGGCCAAAGAACTAAACAGACATTTCTCCAAAGAAGACATATAGATGGCTAACAAACACATGAAAAGATGTTCAACATCACTCATTATTAGACAAATGCAAATCAAAACCACAATGAGGTACCATTTCATGCTGGTCAGAATGGTGGGAATGCAAACTAGTACAGCCACTATGGAGAACAGTGTGGAGATTCCTTAAAAAACTGGAAACAGAACTGCCATACCACCCAACAATCCCACTGCTGGGCATACATATCAAGGAAACCAGAGTTGAAAGAAACATGTGTATCCCAGTGTTCATTGCAGCACTGTTTACAATAGCCAGGACATGGAAGCAACCTAGATGTCCACTGGCAGACAAATGGATAAGAAAGCAGTGGTACATATACACAATGGAATATTACTCAGCTATTAAAAAGAATGCATTTGAATCAGTTCTAATGAGGTGGATGAAACTGGAGCTTATTATACAGAGTGAAGTAAGTCAGAAAGAAAAACACCAATACAGTATATTAATGCATATATATGGAATTTAGAAAGATAGTAATGATGACCCTATATATGAGCCAGCAAAAGAGAGAGACACAGATGTAAAGAACAAACTTTTGGACTCTGTGAGAGAAGGCGAGAGTGGGATGATTTGCAAGAATAGCATTGAAAGATGCATATTATCCTATGTGAAATAGATCGCCAGTCCAGGTTCTATGCATGAGACAGTGTGCTCAGGGCTGGTGTGCTCGGATGACCCTGAGGGATGGGATGGGGAGGGAGGTGGGAGGGGGGTTCAGAATAGGGAACACATGTACACCCATGGCTGATTTATGTCAATGTATGGCAAAAACCACTACAATATTGTAAAGTAATTAGCCTCTAATTAAAATTAATTAATTTAAAATAATTCAACATTCAGTTAACAAAGATTATGGCATCCAGTCCCATCACTTCATGACAAATAGATGGGGAAACAATGGAAACAGTGACAGCCTTTATTTTCTTGGGCTCCAAAACCACTGCATTGGTGACTGCAGCCATGAAATTAAAAGACACCTGCTCCTTGGAAGAAAAGCTATGACAAACCTAGATAGCATATTAAAAAGAAGAGACATGCTGACAAAAGCTCCATCTAGTCAAAGCATTGGTTTTTTCCAGTAGTCATGTATGGATGTGAGTGTTGGACCATAAAGAAGGCTGAATGCCGAAGAATTGATGCTTTTGAACTGTGGTGTGGGAGAAGACTCTTGAGAGTCCCTTGGATTGCAAGGAGATCAAACCAGTCCATCTTAAAGGAAATCAATCCTGAATATTCATTAGAAGGACTGATGCTGAAGCTGAAGCTCCAGTACTTTGGCCACTGGATGCAAAGAACAGACTCTTTAGAAAAGACCCTGATGCTGGGCAAGATTGAAGGCATGAAGAGAAGGGGACGACAGAGAAGAAAATGGTTGGATGACATCACTGACTCAATGGACATGAGTTGCAAGCTCTGTAAGATGGTGAAGGACAGGGAAGCCTGGCATGCTGCCATTCATGCGGTTGCCAAGAGTCGGATATGACTGAGCAACTGAACAACAATAATCTTATATATATCAAATATACTTCACCTCAGGTTTATTGAGATGTATAAGACATATAATACCATGTAAGGTTAAGTATACAATGTAATAATTTGTTATGAGTGCATGCTAAGTTGCTTCAGTCATGTCTGACTCTCTGCAACCTATGGACTGTAGCCCACCAGGCTCCTCTGTCCATGAGATTCTCCAGGCAAGAATAGTGGAGTGGATTGCCATGCCCTTCTCCAGGGGATCTTTTAACTCGCATTTTCTGCATTAGCAGATGGATTCTTTACCGCTTCACCCTGCACCATCTAGGAAGCACTCATCATCTAGTGTGTGTGTATGTGCGTGTTAGTCACTCAGTTGTGTTCAACTTTTCGTGACCCCATGGACTATATATAGCCCACCAGACTCTGTCCATAGAATTCTCCAGGCAAGAATACTGGAGTAGCCATTCCCTTCTCCAGGGGATCTTCCCAGCCTAGGGATTGAATCCATATTTCTTACATTGCAGGCAGATTCTTTACCGTCTGAGCCACCAGGGAAGCCCATGGTATGTGTATATGTTGCAAAGTGATTACCACAATAAAGTTAGTTTAACACATCCGTCACCTCATATGGTTATAATTTTTTTTTTTTTTTTTGGTGGTGGTAAAAACTTTTAAAATGTACTGTTGGCAACTCTCAAATACATAATACAGTACTGTTAACCTAGTTACCATTCTGTGTATTATCTTACCAGAACTTGTTCCTCTTGTAATTGAAAGTTTGTATCCTTTGACCACCTTCACCCATTTCCACATCCCCCTTCCCCACCCTACCCCAGCAACCATCAATCTGTACTCTGTTTCTTAGAGTTCATTTTTTTTTCAGGTTAGACATGTAAGTGAGATCATATATTATTTCTTTTTCTCTATGAAACTTATCAATATGTTTTTTAAAATTAAGTTTCCCTAATTTATAATATTAAATATTTTTCATTCATTTACATTTACCTTCAAATAACACGAAGCTGCTTCACATATAGTGTATGTATTTTATTAAAGAGCATTCACAATTCCTTCCACCTATTCCTTCTGACATTGCTATTACATTCATATTTTATGTATATGTTATAATCACCCAGTACATTGTTACTAGGCAGTTATCAGAGCATTTAAGAATAGGAAAAATTAATCATTTTATTTCTTTCCCCTTTTCCCATGCTCTTCCTTTCTTTATGTAGATCTAAGGTTTTGATCTGTATATTTTCCCTTCTGTCCAAGGAAGTTTTAACTTTTTTTTTTTTTTTTTTGCAAAATGCATGTATGGGCAATGAATTCCCTCAGTTTTTTGTTTGTGTGAGAAAGTTTACCTTCTCTTCACTGTTGAAGAACAATTTTGCTGGATATAGAATTCTAGTTTGGTGGATTTATTTTTCAATACATTAAATATTTCACTTCACATTCTTTTCTGCATAGGTTCTGATGAGATGTCCACTATAATTCTTGTATCTGTGTATTAGTTTCCTAGAGCTGCCAAATTATCACAAACTGGGTGCCTTAGAACAAATTTATTTTTTTCACTGTCCTGGAGGCCAGAAGTCTGAAATCAAGGTATTGGTAGGACTGCTCTTTCCCCAAGGCTCTGGGGCAGAATGCTTCCTTGCTTTTTTTGTCTTCTGGTGGCTCTAACCTTTGTCTTGGGGCTGCATGACTCCAATCTCTGCCTCTATTTTCTCATGACCTTTTCTTTTCGTTATCTCCTTTGTGTATTCTGTATCTTCTCTTATTTTTACAAAGATATTTGTCATTTGGTTTAGGGCCCATCCAGATAACCCAGGATGATCTCATCTTGAGATTCTTCACTTAATTACATTTGCAAACAATGTTTTTTCCCAATAAAGTCACATTCACAGCCACTGGGGGTTAGGACTGACACATCTTTTGTGGGACCACAGTTCAACCTACTAAAACCTCTTTCTCTATAGATAAGTTGTTTTACCTCTCATTATCAGTTATTTAGATCTTCATTAGTTTATACCTACAATGATATTTAGTTTTTGGTATATAGTTTTTCTACACCTTTTGTCAGATTTATCCCTATGTATTTCATATTTTCTGATAACTACTTTAAAATCACTATTTTTCATTTAAATTTGTAATTATTCATTGCCAGTATGTAAAAATAAACTTTATATTTGTATATAGACTTTGTATGCTGCAACATTACTAAATTCAAATACTGGTTTTTGAAGCCTTTTTAAAAAAAAAAAAAGATTGATAAAGTGTTCTATATACACTATCTTGGAGTCTGAATAATTTTTACATCTCTCTTTCTGATCTGAAGGCCTTTTCCCCCTCATGTTGCACTGGATTGAACCTTCAGTATGAAGTTGAACAGTGCTTCCCTGCACATCAGTTTTAGATAGTAGTTCTTGAATACAAACACCCAAGAACAAATTTCAGCATGTGAACATTTGCCGCCTCACCACCTGCACTGAAAAAAACCTAAGGTTAGGTAATATACTTTTTGAGTTGAATATAACCCCCTAGTTTTAAAACAAGAGTAGGATACTTACTAGGGCAAGTTTAATTCACAAAAACCTTGACAGAATGAAGGCAGTGATTTCAGGCTAGAAACAGAGAACTGAGAAGAGCTACGTGGACATTGTGAAAATGAGGAAGAATGGAAAAGTTGCATATAAGGGAAATTTGTAGGAAGAAAGTGAGACAATTCACATATCTGCTGAGACTTATATATTAAATGTAGTCACATTACACTGGGGGGATTTTAGATAAGACATCTAAAATAATAGGTCATGCATGATGAAGGGTGGGAGAGAAAGAACAGAATGAACCACTGAGTGGAGTGGCTGTGATGAAAGGCTTGGAGGAGACACTCTTTCAGGCATGTCGACTGTCAGAGCTGATCGTGGGAAGATGAGGAAAAGTGAAAGTTCATTTTGGGAAGGCTCTTTAGAAGTGCTAAAAATAAATGTTCCCTTTCTGCAATTAGAGTGTTTTGTCTTACAGGATCCCCTTACACTCCCATACTGAGGTATCAAGAGTGGTGCTTTTTAAATGTTGAAGCCACCCCAGAGTTACCACTCCTGGGGAAATTCCTTGCTGACTAAAGAAAGCCTAAGAGTATGGTTCTTCATTGTCTTGGGAAGGGACATATAGGGAAATAACAAAATGTGTTCAAGCACTCAGAGATCTGAAACCTTTGCCATTTGGCTCTGGTGAAATATATAATCAGTTTTAGCATGCACCTGAAAAGGCAGAACTGAAACATTCATGAATCACCATTCCAAAGTTTTCATAAGTTTAAAATCTAAAGATTCTATCCTCCTGAATTGGGGAAGTCTTTAGTACTTCGTCAAATAAGATAGTTTAACATAGTTATATCAAGCTGAGAAACATGCTTAACAGTGGGAACCACGTTAATTAAATAAAATTTAGAAGAATTTACTATAAAAATGATGCTCTCACCTTGTGATGTTTTTGTGAAACGCAGACATGCTTCATATAGAAAATAAAACTCTAAACATACATAAATATACATAACCTGTATGTAAACATACATAACCTTTCTATTCGCACCCTCCAAGTTTCCTACTGTGAACGATTTCTGTATATTCGTGCAGAGAATTTAGCTTGAACATTTTTCCATGTTTTAATTTGCACCATCACTTTATTTTCATTGACTGAATAATATGGATCTTTAGGGTTTTTTCAGTTTCTTATATTACAGATAATATGACAATAAACACTCTTCCATCTTAGTGTACTTACATAATGGTTTTTGTAGGATAAGTTGCCATAAATGGCAATCAAAAACTTATGCACTGACTTCCCTCGTGGTCCAGTGTGGTTAAGAATCCACCTGCCAGTGCAGGGGACATGGGTTTGAGCCCTGGTCCTGGAAGATTCCACCTGCTGCGGGGCAACTAAGCCCCTGTGCCACAACTACTGAGCCTGCTCACTGTGGAGCATGTGCTCTGCAACAAGAGAAGCCACTGCAATAAGAAACCTGTGCACCATGGTGAAGAGTAGGCCCTGTTCTCTGCAACTAGAGAAAGCCTGCTTGCAGCCACGAAGATTAATTTATAAGTTAATTAATTAATTAAAAAACAAAAAAAGTATGTACATGATAAATTTTAAAATGTATATACACTTTACAATTTGTTAGTTACTGTCATATTTTCCTATAAAATGGTGCCAACTTATATTCTCACAGTACTCAAAAACACTTGCTTCCTTTACATTCTTGCCAACACATTTTAATTTTTGCCAATACGACTGGAGAAATAACTCAGAGTTTTAATTTGCCTTTTACAATTATTAGTAAAGGTTGTTTTAAGTGCACATTGGACAGTTTTATTTCTTATTCCTTAAAGTGTTTGTTTCTTGTCTTTGTGGATCTGTAGTTCTTAATATAACATTAACAATGATAGGTAACATCTTTAGAGCACCTGACTATGTGCCAGGAATACTTTAAGCACTTTATATATTTATTATTTTATTTATTCTTCACAAAAACCCAAAAGGGAAGGCCATACATTATCTCTATTCATCTGACAACATAACTGAAGTACAGAATGGTGAAGTAACCTGCCCAAGGTCATATAGTAAGTGGCTGCATTGGAATTTGAGCCCTGGGAGTTTGACCCACAACTTACTCTCATAATTGGAATTACATTGAATTTGTAGGTTAATTTGGCAAGAATTGGTATCCTTACTCTGTTTATTTATTTGTGGCTTTCTTGGATCTCTGTTGCTGTGTGTGGCCTTTCTCTAGCTGTGGTGAGCGGGGACTATTCTCTAGTTGTGGTGCTTCTCATTGCGGCAGCTTCTCTTGTGGAACACAGGCTCTAGGGTGTGCTGGCTTCAGTAGTTGTGGTGCAGCGTCTTAGTTACCCTATGGTATGTGAAATCTTCCCGGACCAGGGATCGAACCTGTGTCCCCTGCATTGGCAGCTGGATTCTTATCCACTGCACCACCAGGGAACTCCAATATCCTTACTCTTTTCAGTCTTCCCATGATCACTTATTCATGCTCTTCATTTATTTAGATTTTTAAGGTAACTTTCAATTAAAATTTTTATAATTTTATATGTAATGGTCTTGCACAACTCTCAATGGACTATTTCTAGGTATCTAAGATTTTTGTTGCTAGTATAAATGATACTTAAACATTTTGACTGCATTTATAACTCTTTGTTGCTAGTGTGTAGAAATATCAATAAAATTTTTTTTATATATCAACACCACTTTCAGCAGTGTGTCTGAATCCCCTTATTAGTTCCAAAATTTTTTGACTCTGTTCTCTTGGTTTTCTATGTAGGTAAACTTGTCTTGATTAATACTAGTCCTATTTCCTTCCTTTCCAAATCTAGTAACTTGTTTCTTTGTTGTTGTTGTTTTTTTACAGTGCTAGGAACTCTAGTGCAGTGTTGAATAGGTAGGATGCCAGTCCATTTCTTAGTAGTTAGACGCCTATAGATTCACAAGGAACATAGCCATGTTAAAGGCATGGTGAGGACAGACTTCCTGGTGGTTCAGTGGCTAAGACACTGCAGGGGGCAGGGGTTGGAACCCTGACCAGGGAATTCCTACATGCGGCGTGGTATGGCCAAAAAAAAAAAGGTATGGTGAAGGCTTGCAGTTAATACATCTGCTACCAATTATATAACATTACTATGTTTAAGTTACTATTCTAAGTGCTTTATATGTGTTAGTTCATTAAATCCACCTAAAATTCTGTGAGGCTGGGACTAGTATTAACTTTATTCTGTTGTTGAGGAATCTAAGGCACAGGGAGAATATGTGACTTGTTCCATGTCACACGGCTAGTAAGGGATAGGGTCCACATGGTGAGGTTCTAGAGTTTACCCTTTTAACCATTACACCAGACTGAATTAAAATTCTATTCTAATACATTTACTTTAAATAGAAGATGGAACTGTAATGTCACTTGCCTATAATAAAATAACAGCTAGTGTGGGTTACATTTATTTTGAGGTTGTGAGAGAAATGCAAACCATCTTAAATTATACCTATATGGAAATATAAAAAGAGGTCTACACTAACGAGTTAATGTCTCCATCTTCTCTGCCTTTATAATCACATGCAGACAACGTGAGCTGGGTTCTCCAATAAGATGTGAAATGAAATAACAAATGTTCATCTAAAGCAGAACAATGATCAAGGAATGATGGCTTTGCCATATGTAATAATAAATAGTGTGTTTTTCCCCAAAGAGTTTGTAACCAGGACTTTTACATACAAAGTCTGATTACTTTAAGAAGACTCACACTGATGTTTCCAAAATTGGTGTGAGATCACTTGCAGGTCTTTTTGTTCATGTATAATTATATTTGGGTAGTATTTCTAAGGTAGAGAGAAACATTTTCCCAGTCAGAGCCAGTCAGAAGTGAAATGCCAGTGCCCCTGGTATGAAATAAGGCCATCTGATACCTCTGTAATGGAATAGTAAGTCAACAATTAACAATGTGAACTGGCCCATAGGAGCTCTGAGCCATACTATCCATTTATTTGTAAACTGATGAGTTACAATGAGTGGGCAAAAGTCATGCAAGTTTTGTTTTCATACATTTCCTCTGTAAACACAGTTACAATTTCTAAATACATAGGTGACATTTGCTATCACAGCGAAGTGTAGCACTTCCCAAACTAATCTGATATTAGCGTCATGAGCGATGGCAATGGGTGGTTTTTTAGAAAAGGAATTCAATTATCAAATTAATTTAGTCTGTCTAACCTACCCTACAACTTGATCATACTTCTCTCCCATGTGAGATTATTTGGGATGTGGGTACAGTCATCTTGTATCAGCCCAATTTCAGATATCCATTCCCTTTTTCATCAAACCTACTTACAATAAATATGCCTTAAGAAAAATAAGTGTGTTGTTTGTATTCATATTTTATAAAGATATTTTTGCCCTAAGAGAAAAGATAAATGTAAACCAGCAGTAAGAATACTGTGTGATAAGTGATCGACTAAAGCAAATAACAATATATATAGCAGACAATGGAAACTTAAGTCTTCTGGGGAATTTGGGAAGGTTTCATAGAGATGGTGGCCCTCAGATTGAGAATAAAAAGATGAATAGGAGTTTTCTGGGCAGTCATGGGTCCTTGCTCATATACGGTATACTTAAGCAAGCTGGTGAGGGGCAGAATCAGATTTAGGAGGAGGGCAGACAGGCAACTGCACAGGGTGTCAGTATATTCTGGGTGCTAAAACACTAAAGTGTTAAATATTAAATAGCAAATGACACCAGTTCATTCATGCTTCAATCTACAGTTCTTTACATAACTGGCAAAATGGAAATCAGATCCCCTTTGACTGAAATATTCAGTACCTGAAGTAGAAATAAAAATATTCCTGGTGGTGCTGACTTGTCATGGTTGAACAGTTTTTGCAACACACACATGCAAGTTGCAGGTTCCAACTACAGGCAGATGGCACAACCAAACCCACGACCAGTCAGAGGACAGTCACCTAAATTCAGCAGCAAAGAATAGGACTATTTATTTGGAATAAGAAATTTCATCTAGTAGCTACATGTTAAATGGTTCACTATGCCTCCCAAGAGGTTGTCAGAATTTGGAAATTGTATGGAATAAATTAATGTCACAAATCCTTTAGCTAAAATGTAAAGAAGCATATAAATTTTATTATTAGAAAATTCATATCTTTCCATCCTCACTTTAAAATATGGCCGAGGAAGTATGTATTTAAAGAATATCAACTTGATGGGGTGCCGAATTAGTAGCCATCCAGGGAGTACCACTTGTTATCATTCTGTCTCTGAATATAGGGGAATAATGAGAGATGAGGCTTCAGAGATCAGCAGGGGACAAATAACTAGCAGACCATATAAGCAACGTAAAATATAAAATTTATCTTATGTGTCATTGGGATCCATGGAAAGGATTTAGCTAAGAGATTGGTGTAATCCCATTTATGTTTCAGACAAATCACTCTGCTAGTCATGCAGAAGATAGCCTGAGCAGAGAGAGGAGGGGGCATGATTAAAGGCAAGAAAACTACTTAGGATGCTGCAGACATAGTCTAGGTCTGAAATGATGAAGCACTGAACTAGGCACTACCTGCGGAGATGAAAGGGATATTAGAGATTCGGAAATTTTTTTAAGAGGCAGATGCCACAAGACTTGGTGGCCGATTGGGTGTGGGGGATAAAGTGGAGTTATGAGTCCAGAAAGACTTATTCGTCCATTCATTCCAAAAATATATTAATGTTCTGTGTTGTGCTCTGCTAGAGTGCTTCAGTCGTGTCTGACTCTCTGCGACCCCATGGACTGTATCCCACCAGGCTCCCCTGTCCATGGGATTCTCCAGGTAAGAACACTGGAGTGGGTTGCTGCGCCCGTCTCCAGGGGATCTTCCCAACCCAGGGATCGAACCCATGTCTTTTCTGTCTCCTGCATTGGTAGGTGGGTTCTTTACTACTAATGCCACCTGGGAAGTGCATTAATGTTCTACTTTGTTCCAGAAATGGCTTAGAACCTAGAAATCTGAAGATAATTAAAACATAATCCTTGTTTTAAGGTGAAAGAAGCAGAAATGAATACGAATAATTATAAAAGAGCATGATGGGTTATTGTAAAATTATGTACAAGCTACAGTGGGGGCAGGAATAGGAGGAAGTGTTTTACTCTACCTGGGAAATTTGAGGAAGGCTTCAGAGAGGTGGTAGCACTTGAACCAAGTCTTCAAGAATATATAGGAGTTGGTTGGATGATCACAGATCATCCTGGTAAAATCATTCCTGGAAGAAGGAGCTGTGTGTGCAAAGGCTCATAAGTTTAAGAGAGCATGACTGTATTTGGGTACTGAAACTTCAAATTTTTCAACCTGACAGTGTGGGTGAATGAGGGGGCGAGAGATGAGAGAGGCCATAAGCAATGAATAAGAGATAAGGGTGAAGAGCTAGAATGACTAGGTCATAAAGTGCACTGGAAAAGCCCACGCTGAGGAGCGTGGCCTTGTCAGATGAAGAACTAACATCGTCTGCATCTCATTCTATTTTTAAATTTTGAACTGAAGTATAATTAATTTACAATGTTGTGTTAATTTCAAGTGTACAGCAGAGTAATTCTGTCATATATATATATATACTGGGTTGACCAACAAGATGTTACAGAAAAATGTGAATGAACTTTTTGGCCAAATCAATATAAATATGTATAAGAAAATGTATATATAAATAATTTATAATATATATAATATATGTACTTTTTCAGATTCTTTTCCTTTATAGATTATTATAAGATACTGTGTATGGTTCCCTGTGTTACAGTAAGTTCTTGTTGTTTACCTATTTTATATTTAGTAGTGTGTATATTAATCCCAACTCTGTATCACTTTAGAAATGATTCTGCTCTTTTTACATAAATATAAAATTTCATTCATTTGTTTATTTTTGCCTGTGCTGGGTCTTGGTTACTGTGCGCAGACTTTCTCTAGTTGTGGCAATTGGGAGCTACTCTGTAGTTGCGGTGTGTGGGCTTCTGATTGTGGGGGCTTTTCTTGTTGCAGAGCATGGGCTCTAGGCTGTGTAGGTTCAGTAGTTGCAGCTTGCAGGCTCTAGAGCTTGGGCTCAGTAGTTATGGCACATGGGCTTAGTTGCTCTGCAGCATGTAGGATCTTCCTGGATCAGGGATCGAACTTGTGTCCCCTGCATTGGCAGGCAGATTCTTAGTCACTGGACCTCCAAGGAAGCCCTGATTCTACTCTTTGAAACAGAGTCATGCAAACAAATTTGATCCTGTTTTTCTGTGTGTGTTTCTACAGTCCCTACTGTTTTTCCATTTATCAGACTTGAGTCAAACTGAAAAAGTTTGAATCCTAGGTACATTGCCACTTATTATTAGACCTTGGGCAAGTCATTTTACCACTGATTCTTTTCCCTGTTCTGTTAAATGGGGATATTGATAGTACCACCCACATTGGGTCCTGGTAGGCATTAAAAGAGATAATACATATGAAATGTTTGTAACAATGTCTTAAATACCATAACCACAAAACAAAACATTTTTGTTTGTGTGCTTCCAAGACAATCTATCCTTCAGACTTTGAGTTTTCCAAGGGTAAGAGTTATTTCCAAGCCCTGGTATAGTGCATAGTTAGGGTGGACAAGATGACATGCTACCCAGACCCCCTTCAGTGAAGGATTTATTCCCCTTACTATTGGGAGGACTGTTGACAAACAGCCTTCAGTTGTCAGCTCCTTCAGGAATCACCTCAGCTACATAGAACTGCCTTGCTCAAGGTCACATCCCTTCCCAAGGTAGTTGAGACACAATGATTAATTAATTTAGAAGTATACAGGCCTAGTAATGGCATCCTTCAGGATGGCAACTCTGAAGGGGAACTATAGCTTCAGAGATCCCTGTGGGGTTAGACAAGGCTGTCATTGGGCTACATCATAACTTGACCTCTTCCACAGCCCACTCCCACTTCCTTTCTTCTCCCTTCAATAGGTGTTTATCTCCAAGGCACTCCTTAGTAAATAGCCTGCACAATGATGTCTATCTCAGAACTGGCTTCCTAGGGAATCCAGCCCACCATTGTGGCATTTGTAGTCAAAAGGTTAGTCAAACGAATGAATGGATGAATGCTCATCTTAAATTTTCTGCAAAATGTGAAAATCATGGACTTTGTGTGTTATTTAACCTTTCTTCTATTCATCTTTATGGGGATATAGTAAACAATGTGCTCTGACAGGAGAATATATATATATACTCTTAAGTATGTGACACCAGGAATAAATTGTACTTTGGCAGAGTGCAAAATTTCTGTGCCAAAAGTATTTCTGTTGGTTTCTCTCCTTGTAATTAAACTATGCTCATCCTTGAGGATGCCTTAAAAAGAAATGCTTGGATTTTAAGACAGCACTAATACAATATGAGAGAAAGCTATGTTGACAATGTCTTTTTAAAGAGATAGCTAATGCAAAAAACTTTAAAAATGTTACTAAAGTAAACCAACTCAATACAGCATATGAAAATATAATTTCTTGTTTCCTCATGTTTTGTTGGTAGGAAAGGACTTTTAATTTCTGTATTCATCGTGTTGCATATAACAAGGCTTATATATATATATATATTTAAAGCATTTATATATAAAGAACTCAATTCTAGTCTTCTGTGGTGATTATCAATTCACTATAAATGCATGGGTTTATTTCTGGGTTCTCTGTTCTGTTCCATTGGTCTATATATCTGTTTTTATGCCGGTACCATACTGTTTTGATTATGATCATTTGGTAATAAAATCTGAAGTCACTTTCAACATACTTTTATTGCATATGTGGTTACATGGGAAAATAATACAAAAGTTGGATACCTGTCTTTTCATTCTTGGAGCTCACAGTCACTGGGACATGGAAAGGTAAAGAGAATACTGCAACCCAGTATAAGAGGGACTATGAAAGAAGCTGGAAGTGAGAACAAGAGGCTTTGGTTGCCCACAACATGAACACCTAATTAAGAATGGAGCAGGGAAAATATGCTAGGGTAGCTTCCTGGTGGAGGTGATGATGACCAACCCAAGTTTTGCATGACCATTAACACTGAATCAAGAAAAGAGAGGGAAACTACTTATCAGGCAGAGGGATCAGTACATACAAAACATGGAGCAAGGACTAAGAGGGAGTCGTGATGAGAATTCTGGAAGTAACAAAACAAACAAGAACTTCAATGGGATTGACATATATACAGTACTCTATATAAAATAGCTAACTAATGAAAACCTACTGTATAGCACAGGGAACTCTACTCAGGGCTCTGTGGTGACCTAAATGGGGAGGAAATCCAGAAAAGAGGGGGTATATGTATATGTAGAGCTGATTCACTTTGCCGTACAGCAGAAACTAACATAACACTATAAAGCAACCATACTCCATTAAAAATTATTTTTTAAAAAAGAACTTCAGTGGAATTGTTGTTGTTCAGTTGCAAGTTGTGTCTGACTCTTCATCACCCTGTGGACTGCAGCATGCCAGGCTTCTCTATCCTTCACCATCTCCCAGAGTTCGCCCAAGTTCATGTCCATTGAATCAGTGATGCCATCCAACCATCACATCCTCTGATCAGTGGAATATAAAAGCTTATTTTTAGTCCTAATGTGATATCTCATCATCTCATTAAACAATTCATCTTGGAAGTCACTTCTATATAGATGGCATATGTCTTTCACTTTGTAACTCATGTGTATGTGTGCTCAGTTGTGTCTGACTCTTTGCGACCCCATAGACTACAGCCTACCAGGCTCCTGTGTTCATGGAATGTTCCAGGCAAGAGTACTGGAGTGGGTTGCCATTTCCCCCTCCAGGGGATCTTCCTGACCCAGGGATCGAACCTATGTCTCCTAAGTTTCCTGAACTACAGGCAGATTTTTTACCATTGAGCCACCTGGGAAGCCAAACATCCATTGGATCACAGAAAAAGCAAGAGAATTCCAGAACGACTTCTACTTCTGCCTCACTGACAATGCTAAAGCCTTTTACCGTGTGGATCACAATGAACTGTGGAAAATTCTTGAAGAGATGGGAATACCCCTCTACCTTACCTGCCTCCTATGAAACCTGTATGCAGGTCAAGAAGCAACAGTTAGAACCAGACATGGAACAACAGGCTGGTTCCAAATTGGGAAAGGAGTACATACATCAAGTCTGTATATTGTCACCCTTCTTATTTAACTTATATGCAGAGCACATCATGCAAAATGCCAGGCTGGATGAAGCACAAGCTGAAATCAAGATTGCTGGGAGAAATATTAATAACCTCAGATATGGAAATGACACCACCTTTATGGCAAAAAGCAAAGACGAACTAAAGAGCCTCTTGAAGAAGGTAAAAGAGGAGACTGAAAAAGGTGGCTTAAAACTCAAATTCAAAAAATGAAGATCATGGCATTTGGTTCCATCACTTCATGGCAAATAGATGGGGAAATGATGGAAACCATGACAGACTATTTTCTTGGGCTCCAAACATCACTGCAGATGGTGACTGCAGCCATGAAAGTAAAAGACACCTGTTCCTTGGAAGAAAAGCTATGACAAACCTAGATAGCATATAAAAAAGCAGAGACATTACTTTGCCAATAGAGGTCCCTATAGTCAAAGCTATGGTTTTCCAGTAGTCATGTGTGGATGTGAGAGTTGCACCATAAAGGCTGAGTGCAGAAGGATTGATGCTTTTGAACTGTGGTGTTGGAGAAGACTCTTGAGAGTTCCTTGGACTGCAAGGAAATCAAACCAGCCAATCCTAAAGGAAATCAATCCTGAATATTCATTGGAAGGACTGATGCTGAAGCTGAAGCTCCAATACTTTGGCCTCCTGATGTGAAGAGCAGACTCATTAGAAAAGACCCTGATGCTGGGCAAGATTGAAGGCAGGAGGAGAAGGGGACAACAGAGGATGAGATGGTTGAATGGCAACACTGACTCAATGGACATGAGTTTGAGCAAACTCTGGGAACTGGTGAACAGAGAAGCCTGGTGTGTTGCAGTCCACAGGGTCGCCAAAAGTTGGACACAACTGAGCAACTGAACAACACCACCTGGGAAGCCTAATTCCCAAAAGTGAAGATTTACTATCAATTTTATCCATTTGAGAAACAACTTTCAAATGGCCCAGTTCTTATAAATATCTATATGTGGAGATTAATATAGTACTGATTTGATAGTTTCACTATATATTAATATTTAGTACTGAAATTGGCCCAAGCCTGGGCTTTTCAAGCTGACTCTCTTCCCCCATCCACCCTGAGGCCAGCATGCCTTAGTAATGGGAACTTGCAGCTTTCTGAATAATAGAACATGGCAGCACCCCTTAGGTAAGTGCAGAGATCTCATAATTTAAAACTCATCACCCCCCCTTTTAAATCACTTTCTATGGCAGCCCATTGCTTTTAAAAACAAAGTCCAATTTCCTATGAAAAGCATTCAAAACCTTGGACGAATTCACCCCAAACTTCTATTCCCAGGCTTCTTTCCATGCATTTTCCCTCCCCTTCACACCCTGAAGGTAGCAGCAATGCCAGAATTCCTTGTATTGTCTGAATATCTTCTGTAGAGCTTTAGCTTTGCTCATATATCCCTCTGCCTAGAATTCCCTTCCTTACTACACCCCACCCTTTTCTGACCCCTTTCCTTACTATTTAATGCATCACTTTCCTTTGAGGAGCACTTATCACCTATTGGACAATGGTGATTAATACTGAGTCCAAAAGAATTTTGTTCAAATTGAACCTCTGCCTTTTATCCTAGCTGTGTTCAAATTGAAGCTCTGCCTTTTATCCTAGCTGTGAAACCATGCACCAGTTAATTAACTATTTTAAGCCTCTGTTCTCTCATTTGTAAAATGGGAATAATGATAATACCTTTGTCATAGTAGTGTGGTGAGGATTATATGATATAATTATCATAACACAGTGCCTGGCACAAAGTAAGCATTCAATAAATGTCAGTTCTATCATTAGTAATTTTCTAAATGTCTCTCTCCGTTTTTGGACTTGAGTCTTCCAAAGCCATGTCTGGATGATGAACACAACACTTATCATAGGTGATATACCTAATGAGGACCCAATAACCAGTTGTTAAAATGAATTATTCAAAAGGAGCTATGGCCAGTTCCTTCGTGAATTAACAGGTTTGTGAATAGATAAGGATTTGTACTGAAGGATTTAAACTGTTTGTTCTTATCCAAACATATATCTGACTATAAGTAAACTTACGATTCTCTTAGGTTTCACAGCATTCTGTAGACATGGTATTATTTGAGTATCACATGACTTCTTATAGCATTTCAGATTATGAAATACTGCTAGGTTTTTTTAAGAGAAGAATATTTGTAAGAAATTTCAAATTTACATAAACTGACTCTTGTTTTTCATTTGTTCCTGTATTTAGAGTTCACTGAGTGAAATAATTTCCTAGTCACAGTTGAATAGAAACCCATAGTCAAATGACTAATTAGAGTAAAATACTAGCTTCTTGATATATTTGTTCAAAATGCAATTTCCCTTTGCTCCCAATAAATTTACTAAGTGAGTACAATCTAATTACATGTCAAATATTTTTTTCTCTTTCTGTGCCACACTAAGAAATTTTTCTACCATTTAGTTGATTATTTGAAATCTTGACAACTAGGAACATCCTACTCAGAGCCTCCTTAACACAAGAGGCTTAGGGAGCGTTGAAACACACATCCATTAGAGGCAGATAGTAATCAGAATGCTTCGAGCGCAGTTTCGAAAGCACAAAGCCATTTGATTTTTTAAAATCAAATTAAATATATTTGTTGTGATATTTCAAAGCATCATTTAGATAACTATTTGCAGTTTCAGGCATATTGTATAGGTCAGCACACTCGTATAGCCCTATATTAGAAACGTATTTATTTACTTAAATTGCAGAAAGCAGAACAAAGGCACAAATACCAAGACCTTCAGTAGTATCTGACTCTCATGAGCTGGGTTTTTGGAGGTCATTTTGAGAGGGTCTAAGGGTGAGATTCCCAAGTATGAGTTTGCATAATCATGACCAAGTCATATTGATTTTGGAATTTCAATAGTCAGTTATTTCTAAAGTTTCGTTGTAGATTGTGTTATTTGCTTCAAATTCCTCATCCTTCCATATGTCTGTGTTGCAGTAGCATCCTCCCAAACTCAAATTTGAGTAGGACTGTATGATTTGCCTTGGACTTTAAAATAAGCTGGAAGTAACAGGGAGCCAGTTCCAAAGCTAGTCCTCAAAAGGTTTGCATTTTTCCACTTGATCTTGTGCCTCTGCTGTTGCTGGAAGAACATGGCGAGCTCAGGATAGCCCACTGGACCCCAAAGAAGGATGAGAGAAAAGTGAAGCAGAGTTTCTACCACAGCAAAGCCTGGCCTGCATCAGCCAACTCCCAGCCAACTTGTGTGAACAAGTATATCTGAGGTTACCAGAGCTGCCTACTGTATCCCAGACTAGATCAAACAACCACTGGATATGTGAGCAAACATATCTGAGATCAAAAGGGCTTCTTAGCTGAGCTCAACACAGATAAACCAACCCCTAGACATATAAGCAAGCGAAACTTGAGATTAGCAGATTTGTCCAGCAGAGTCCAGCCTAGATTAGTTGACCCAGTGTTGTGAGCTAAAAAAAATATGATTTAAACCACTGAGATAACAGTAGTTGTTTGCATGTTCCTGTGGCCATCTGTAGCTGATAGGTTGTATACAGACATGTAAAAGGTTTTGTTAACAAAAGATTTCATAAGAACTCTATTATCATGAGTAAAGATCAGACACATTTATAGGTTATTACATGCGTGTGTATGTTAGTCACTCAGCCATGTCTGACTCTTTTGAGACCCCATGGACTATAGCCTGCCAGGCTCCTCTGTCCCTGGGATTATCCAGGCAAGAATACTGGAGTGGGTTGCCATTTCCTCTTCCAGGGGATCTTCCCAACCGAGGGATTGAACCTGCATCTCTTGTGTCTCCTGTATTGGCAGGCGGATTCTCTACCACTGAGTCACCTGGGAAGCCCCAGATGTATTCATTCAAAATGATTTTATTTCCACCTCTCAGCCTATCTACTTATTGTAATTCAAACTATAAGTATCTTCTCTAATAAAACTTGATGGTCAGAAATAAAATCAACTAAGATAATCTAAATCCAGAAAACATGCATCTAAATGCAGAGAGCAATATTTACTCTCTTTTTAAATCACATTTTAATGTACCTAGTAGTTCGTTGTTGTTGTTTAGTTGCTAAGTCGTGTTCAACTCTTTTGTGACCCCATGGACTGTAGCCCACCAGGCTCTTCTGTCCATGGGATTTCCCAGGCAAGATTACTGGAGTGGGTTGCCATTTCCTTCTCCAGGTGATCTTCCCAACCCGGGGATCGAAGCCACGTCTGCTGCATTGGCAAGCAGATTCTTTACCACTGAGCCACCAGGGAAGCCCTAGTTGTTTATATGAAAGTAATTCTTAACCATTGGGCCTTGGATATTTCAGGGAAAGGGTGTATGGAGTTATTGGAAATTATCTGGGAAACTATATTTATATATATGCTCGCACACTAACATGGAATAAATATTTTACATAAAGGGGCTGGGAATGACCATTAAAGAGTGTTTCATGTAAGGCAATGAAACCAAAGATATGAAATCAAAGGCAATGAATCCAAAGATAGAATTAAGAAAATTTCACTCACAACAGCATCAAAAAGAAAACAAATGCTTAGGAAAAATTTTACAGTAGTGGTGCAGCTCTTTCATGTGAAAACTATAAAACATTGCTGAGAGAAATTAAAGAAGATTTAAATAAAGGAGAGAACTTCTATGTTCATAGATTGTTAAGTTTTAACATTACGTGGCAAACTGATTTATGGATTCATTGCAATCAAATTCTCAACTGGCATTTTTGCAGAAATTGGCAAGGTATCCCCAAAACTACATGGAAATGCAAGGGACCCAAAATAACCAAAACAATATTTAAAAAGAACAAAGCTGGGGGGGCTCACACTTCCCAAATCAAAAGTTACTGTGTTAGTAAAGACAGTGTGGGAGTGGTGCACAGATAGGCATATCAATTAATGGCCCAGAACTGAAATTCTCAAATTACCTTCACATTTATGGTCAACTGATGTTTGACAGAGTTGAGAAGTTAATTTGATAGGGAAAAAATGGCTTTTTCAACAAGTGGTCCTGGGACAATTAGATAACATGCAAAAAATATTTGCAACTCCTATATCTGCTAAAGAACTGGTATCAAGAATAATTACTCTCATAACTCAATAATAAGAAGGCCATCCAATTAAGACATGGTCCAAAGATCCAGATATTTCAACAAAAATGACACAGAGATGGGTGAATAAATACATGGAAATAAAAACCTCAACATTGTTACTCATTACAAAAATGCAAATTAAAATCAGATTGGTACACCACTAAAATGCAACCCGTAGAATGGTCATACATCACTGGTGAGAATAAAAAATGTTGCAGGCACTTTAAAAAACAATTTGACAGACTCTTAGATAGTTAATCATAAACATACCACACAACAAAAACAATTCTATGCCTAGATATCTATGAAAGATACGAAAACTTGTTTACACAAGGACTTGTGGAGGAATGTTTACTGATGCATTTTTTTCACAGTATCTACAGACTGGAAGCATCCCAAATATCTATCAATTGGTGAAAGGATAAAAAAAAAATGTGGTTTTACTGCAAAATTATTCATCAATAAAAAGAAATAAGCTACTGATACATTCTGCAACAAGCATTAATCTCAAAAACATAATGCTAAGTGAGAATAGGCAAATGCAAAAGATTATATACTGAATGATTCATCTTAAATGTAATTTCCAGAGAAGATAAATCTTCAGAGCCAGAACAGTTCACTGGTTGTCTAGGGATGGATCTGGGAGTGGGTTTAGACTACACATGAACATGAAAGAACTTTTTGGAGTGATGGAAGTGTAAAACTAGACTACAGGGAGAGTTGAACAACTTTAATTTTGAACAATTGTTCTGACTGAACAATTTTGTTCAGAGTTGAACAACTCTGATTTTACTAAAATGATTGAAATCGATACTTAGAGTGGGTAAATTTTATGTTATATAAATTAAACCACACTAAGGCTATAAAAAGTGGCAGATGAAAACATCTATGCTGTTACCCTGAATCCCATTAAAACAACAATGAAGAAATAAGACACATATTAATCATAGCCACAAAGAACAGGAGAGAAGACTCAGCAGGAGAAACAAACAAAAATCTGAAAGATCTACAGTAGATAGAAGATTGGTAAAGGGTTTAGAACATAAAGAACTGAAGCCTAAGTAGCTACAGAGGGGAATAACAACAAGATCTGAACTAATCTTTCTTTGTCAAACTTAAGCATGGGTAAAGTTGAGGTGATATGAAAGGACAGGTTAAAACTCTAAAAAAAAAAATGCTGTTAGACTTCCTAGTCTCCTATACTAATTTGTGTAGCCCCATGTCTGTCCCAAACATTGACATGATATTTAATTTCTGGAGAAATTATACATGCTAAAGGAAGAATCTCCCTGTAATGCAGGAGACCCAGGTTTGATCCCTGGGTTGGGAAGATCCCCTGGAGAAGGGAATAGCAATTCACTCCAGTATTTTTGCCTGAAGAATTCCATGGACAGAGAAGCCTGGCAGACTACAGTCCATGGTGTCTCAAAGAGTCAGACATGACTTTCAAAGACATTCACTTTCAAAGAGGTTCTAGGCTGTCTGGTGCAATGTTTAATCATTGGTCAGTTTAGAATATTTCCCATTCTGAAAGAGACACGTGCACCCCAATGTTCATCGCAGCACTGTTTATAATAGCCAGGACATGGAAGCAACCTAGATGCCCATCAGCAGATGAATGGATAAGGAAGCTGTGGTACATATACACCATGGAATATTACTCAGCCGTCAAAAAGAATTCATTTGAACCAGTCCTAATGAGATGGATGAAACTGGAGCCCCTTATACAGAGTGAAGTAAGCCAGAAAGATAAAGAACATTACAGCATACTAACACATATATATGGAATTTAGAAAGATGGTAACGATAACCCTATATGCAAAACAGAAAAAGAGACACAGAAATACAGAACAGACTTTTGAACTCTGTGGGAGAAGGTGAGGGTGGGATGTTTCAAAGAACAGCATGTATACTATCTATGGTGAAACAGATCACCAGCCCAGGTGGGATGCATGAGACAAGTGCTCGGGCCTGGTACACTGGGAAGACCCAGAGGAATCGGGTGGAGAGGGAGGTGGGAGGGGGGGATCGGGATGGGGAATAAGTGTAAATCTATGGCTGATTCATATCAATGTATGACAAAACCCACTGAAATGTTGTGAAGTAATTAGCCTCCAACTAATAAAAAAATTAAAAAAAAATAAAATAAAATAAAATAAAATAAAAAAAAAAAAGAATATTTCCCATTAATCCAGTATCTCAAAAGCTTTTGGTGGATTTTTAGGATGTGAATAAAAGTCACAATTCAATATAAACTGAAAAACAAATTTTTTCTATGACTAAAGAAATAATGAAATTAGATCATCAATTGGAGCAATGTAAATTTATATAACCTTTATGAGATTGAGGAAGTTCATTTCTACTGTCAGATTTATGGGGGTTTTCTTTTTATCATATTAAATAGATATAAAATTTTGCTAAATGCTTTTTCTTTATCTATTGAGATGTTGATATGGCTTTCTTCCTTTGTCAGTTAATATGGTGAATTCTTCTGATTAGGATTTGAATATTGAACTAGCCTTGTATTTCTGTGATAAACCCCACTATGTCATAATGCATTATTAGCCTTTTTATATACTGTTGGATTATATTTTTTGCGTTTTGTGTCTAATTTGTGTTTCATTGAGTATATTTGTTTTTAATGGAGAGCTATTATTGTGTAGTTTTCTTTTGTTGGAATGTTTTTGTCTGGTATCCTTATCAGTATAATTCTGGCCTCATAAATTGAGTTAGAAAGGGTTTCCTTTTGTTACAGATTTTGGAGGAATTTGTGTGGAAATGTTATTCTTTCCTCAAATGTGTTTTAAGATTTGCATGAGGAGCCATCTAGACTAGGATTTTTCTTTGTTAAAAGTTTTTAAATTACAAATTTAATTTCTTTTAATATCAGCACTATTCAAGTTATCACTGTTAACTTCAGTGACCTGTAGAAGCTTGTATCTTTTGAGGAATTCATTTCATCTTAGTTGTAAAATGTCTTTATTGCCACATGTTGTTTGTGGTATCCTTTATTATCATCTTAATATATGCACTGTTTATAGTGATTTCCTCTCTCTCATTTCTTATATTTGTAATTGGTGTCTTTTTTATTTTTTTGGTCAATTCAGCTAGTTTATCAAATATATTGACTTTTTCAAGGAACCTACTTTTCTTTTCATTGAGTCTCTCTACTCTTTTTTGTTTGCTTGTTTCTCATTTTGGCTGCTTTCACATTTATGTTTTTCATTCTACTTGCTTTTTTTAAAATTTGTTTTTCTTTACCTAGGTTTTTTGTTTGTTTTTTGGTGAAATCTTAGGTCATTGATAAAGTTTTCTTCTTTTATAGTATAAACCTTAAATGTTTAAAATTTTCCTCTCAGCACTGCTTTGGCTGTCGTATGAATTCTGCTATGTTGTGCTTTTGTTATACTTCAGCTCAGAATACTTTCTCATTTCTCTTATGATTCCCACTTTGACCTCGGGAGATTTTACAGAATATTTATTTTTCTAGATATCTACTTTAATTCTGTTACAGTCAAAGAATATGTTTTGTATAGTATGGACTATTTTAAATTTGTTAAGCTTTGCTTTATATCCCAGAATATGTTCTATCTTTGTGAATGGCACTTGTGCACTTTTCTTAACAATGCCTTTTGAAGAGTTAGAGTTTCAAATTTTGATGTAGTCCAGTAAGAGTTGTTGATTGTTACTAAGTGTACTGATGCCCTGAGAGATAATAAGCAACTAAGAGTGGTTAACAAGTAAAGGCCAAGTGTGAGAGCCAGACAGTCTCCTTGGTAGCTTACTAGGGGGCCTGTATCTCTTGTGGGAGAACAGGCGAAGCTGAGGAATAAATTCAGGATTTGACAGTTAGGATCCTAGAGCTCCATAGACATTTGAATTGTCAGCCAAAGTCAAGTCTATTGTTGGGAGGGTCCCTGAAACATGAGATGGGGACATCTGAGAAAATGCTCTTGAGGGTTTTGGCTCTGTAGATTCCCTGAAACCTCAGACAGCTTGCAAGAGATGGCCCATCATTCTGGAATAAGAGTTAGCACTTGGTCCATGAGGGAAGAAACTGCAGTTTTCTCTGATGCAAGGCAATAGGTACGCCTCAGCCCTCAGAGGTGCCTTACCTCCTCTCCAACCAGGGTTAAATCCCAGGGTAATCTAGCTTAGGATGGTCTGATAAGGAGGAAAGAGATTATACCCGGAAGGCCTGTAAGAATTTGGTAGCATGTCCTGTAAAATCCATAGTACTCCCTGGGATTGGATTATGAAGATGCTTCTACAAAATAACTGGAATCTAAGACTGAGTTATGAAGAATTAATTGACTCAAAGCATTTTCTTAGGGCACAGGATTTAATACCTGTAAGCTCCTATCGGTGGTAAAAATTCACTTCGTATGTCTCAGAAACCTAGAGAAAGATACATCTCATGTCATAGGAAGTGGAAATGCCAGAGTTGCCCTAGCAGATGGTAGAGGAAAATTTTTTTAAAGCTCAGGAATGTGGGCATACTATAAGAGATATATTATGTGGGGCCATAAAACCCATCAGAGAATTATCCCCAGGGGAACCCAAAACACCCACCATTTACCAAGGATCTCAGAAATGTGATGGCTAGAGGGGCCCTAGCATTACTAAGGAGTTGAAAGGTGGTTCTGTTCTGCAGGCCAGGGATGATGGTAAAAGATGTTGTCTCCAAGCTTGGTTTGTTAACAGCCATGGGAATGACAAGTAATCAAGTAATAGAGGCTAGAAGCCATAACTGAGACATTCTCCAATAAAGATGATTTTTTAAGAGTTATTCAGGTGATTCTGAGGCACATCTAGTTTTGAGATCCATAATCTCTGGTGACTAGCTCAGTGTTCTTTCCATTAAATCAGTATGACTCCCTTGTTTATTTATCTCTGCTCATAAATAAGTTATTTTTCTCCTATAACAAAAGTAACTGTTCATTACAGAAATGTAGGGAAAGAGGAGATCAGAAAGAAAACAAAAGGAGTCATTTTTGGTATAACATGAGTTAACATGATTATGTCCTTCAGACAAATTCCAAGAAGCAGAATGACTAATGTTGGCAATGGAATGAGGAATGGGAATACTGATAGGCTGAAATTGGGAGAGTAATCTGGTAAGTCTCTGGAGAATGTACCTAAAGAACCTTAAAAATATATATCACCCGGGACACAACAATTCTGCTTTCTTTTCATCACTACAAATTTTACTTCGTGGTCTTATGCTATCAACCACTTGCCTGGCCTATCAAATAAATATACCAGGCATCTTTTGTAAAAATACGAAATGGACAGAAATATGGGATAATTCAAAAAGAGAGAAAACACTGAGATAAATGGGTACCCAAGGAAAGGATGGCTGTGCTTCAGGGACTTAAAGAGAATGCCTGATGAAAGTTTGACTCATTGATTCAATAAAGTAGTTTAATTGATTCTCAGAATTTGGTTTAATATATTGTTAGTTCCTGTCTCCAGGCAGTGTTTATTATAAGCCTGGCATTTCTCTTCAATGATGAGGAAAAACTCCCATCAGCAACTGGAAAAGCCATTTGGGCTGAAAATAGAGATGGTACCACTCAGTGTGAAAGTCTTAGTGGAAGGCAATCTTGGCTTCCATCAGAGGTATCATTCTCATCAATGAACTTGAGATCTTAATGGAGTTGTACAGCATTTTATATGTTTGAGTGTATGCATGTGTTTTAAGGATGAAAAGAAAAAAGAATAAGGACACTTTACAGGTGTGCTAATTATAATGGTAAGGAATGGGTGGTGAGGTCAGAATTTTAGAAAATCTTATTATAAAAGGACAAAAGTGATTAACAAATTAAGTCCTCTAGTGTTTCTCTGCTGTTTGCTAAAGAGACTTCTAGTGTGGTATGTGTCAGTTTCTTATTTTCCTGCATCTTGGAAAGATGGTTCTGCCTGATCAAATTTACTCTTGGAGTTTTGCAACATAGAATAAATCAACTGTAAAGAGCAGGAGCACAAGACATTAACAAGAATCATGTAGAGCGGAGAGATGGAGGGCTTTTTAGGGGTTATGGAGAGAAGAGCTGTGATTTATGAAGGAAATGGATGAAAAAGAAGTGGAACACCTTAAGGACACTTCAAGGATGTGTTGATGTGGCTTATGAATTCCTGTTCACATTTGTGCTGGTTATTTTCTGTTTGCTCTTGCAGGGTCATTCTCTACCTTTCTCTGCTTTGCTTTGTACTCCTGGAGGCTCCAGATACTACATCTCCTGGGTCTGTGGCTGGGGCTAGAGCCAGATTCAGCCAGAGGGAGGCACTAGCATAAGGTCAAGGTGTGCGAAAAGAAGCTGGATAGGGTTTTGATTCCCCACCCCATATGCAGGCTGGCTAGGTTTTTGGCAGTGACTGCAGTCCTTTACCTGCTTCCCTGTCAATGCAGGAGATGCTGGTTTGATTCCTGAGTTGGAAAGATCCCCTGGAGGAGGGCATGGCAACCCTCTCCAGTATTCTTGCCTGGGAAATCCCATGGATAGAGGAGACTGGCGAGCTATAGTCCATGGGGTTTCAAAGAGTTGGACATGACTGAGAGACTTAGCACACACGCACAGAGTCTTTTACAAGAGCCACAGTTCCCACTGAGGTGCCCTTCTCCCATTGCTACAGCTCTCAGTTCTAGTAACACCACCTCCCTCCCTTGGCTCCTTCAATCCTAAGTAGTAACGGATTCCCTCTGTTTTCAGTATCCAGGCACTTTACTATCTTTGCTGGTTTCTCATACCCTGCTTACTCCTTTGTAAAACCTTCTTGATTTACACCCTTTGAGTATGCCATCTATATTCTGCTGGGACTCTGACTGATACAGCAATGTTAAGAAATACAAGTAAGGACTTGGCTTATTTTAAAATTACTTTTGACTGTGTAGCGTGTTTTGGGCCTGGACACAACTCCAGGAGTAAACATAGAATAAAAACTTGTGTCTTATCATATAACATAATTTCAGCTTCCCTTTCCTTCACTATCTCTCAGAGTTTGCTCAAACTCATGTCTATTAAATCAGTGATGCCATCCAACCATCTCATCCTCTGTTGGTGCCTTCTCCTCCTGCCCTCAATCTTTCCCAGCATCAGGGTCTTTTCCAACGAGTCAGCTCTTTGCATCAGCTGGCCAAAATACTGGAGCTTCAGCTTCAGCATCAGTTCTTCCAATGAATGTTCAGGGTTGATTTCCTTCAGGATTGACTGGTTTGATCTCCTTGCAATCCAAGGGACTCTCCAGAGGCTTCCCCAGCATCAAAATGTGAGAGCATCAATCCTTTGGTGCTCAGCCTTTTCTATGGTCCAACTCTCACATCCGTATATGACTACTGGAAAAACCATAGCATTGACTATAAGGACCTTTGTTGGCAAAGTGATGCCTCTGCTTTTTAATACACTGTCTGAGCTATTTCAAATCCTAAAAGATGATGCTGTGAAAGTGTTGCACTCAATATGCCAGCAAATTTGGGAAACTCAGCAGTGGCCACAGGACTCCAAAAGGTCAGTTTTCACTTCAGTCCCAAAGAAAGGCAATGCCAAAGAATGTTCAAACTACCACACAATTGCACTCATCTCACATGCTAGAAAAGCAATGCTCAAAATTCTCCAAGCAAGGCTTCAACAGTACATGAATTGTGAACTTCCAGATGTTCAAGCTGGATTTAGAAAAGGCAGAGGAACCAGAGATCAAATTGCCAACATCCACTGGGTCATCAAAAAAGCAAGGGAGTTCCAGAAAAACATCTACTTTTGTTTTATTGACTACACCAAAGCCTTTGACTGTGAGGATCACAACAAACTGGAAAATTCTGAGAGATGGGAATACCAGACCACCTTACCTGCCTCCCAGGAAATCTGTATGCAGGTCAAGAAACAATAGTTAGAACCGGACATGGAACAATGGACTGGTTTCAAATTGGGAAAGGAGTACGTCAAGGCTGTCTATTATCACCCTGCTTATTTAACTTATATGCAGAGTACATCATGGGAAATGCCATACTGGATGAAGCACAAGCTGGAATCAAGATAGCCTGGAGAAAGATCAATAACCTCAGATATGCAAATGACACCACCCTTATGGCAGAAAGCAAAGAGGAACTAAAGAGCCTCTTGATGAAAGTGAAAGAAGAGAGTGAAAAAGCTGGCTTGCAACTCAACATTCAATAAAGGAAAATCATGGCATCCGGTCCCATCACTTCATGACAAATAGATGGGGAAATGATGGAAACAGTGACAGACTTTATTTTCTTGGGCTCCAAAATCATTACAGATGGTTACTGCAGCCATGAAATTAAAAGACGCTTGCTCCTTGGAAGAAAATCTATAACAAATTTAGACAGCATATTAAAAAGAAGAAACAGTATCTTGCCAATAATGGTCCATCTAGTCAAAGCTATTGTTTTTTCAGTAGTCACGTATGGATGTGTTAGTTGGACTATAAAGAAGGCTGAGTGCCAAAGAATTGATGCTTTTGAACTGTGGTCTTGGAGAAGACTCTTGAGAGTCCCTTGGACAGCAAAGAGATCAAACCAGTCAATCCTAAAGGAAATCAGTCCTGACTATTCTTTGGAAGGACTGATGCTGAAGCGCCAATACTTAGGCCATCCGATGTGAAGAACTGAATCATTGGAAAAGACCCTGAAGCTGAGAAAGATTGAAGGCAGGAGAAGGGGATGACAAAGGATGAGATGGTTGGTTGGCATCACCAGCTCGATGGACATGAGTTTAAGTATGCTCTGGGAGTTGGTGATGGACAGGGAAACCTGGCATGCTGCAGTCCATGGGGTTGCAAAGAGTTGGACATGACTGAGTGACTGAACAGACTGACTAGGTTTGTCATAGCTTTCTTTCCAAGGAGCAAGAGTCTTTTAATTTCATGGCTGCAGTCACACTATCTGCAGTGATTTTAGAGCCCAAGAAAAGAAAATCTGTCACTGTTTCCGCTTTCCCCTTCTATCTGCCTTGAAGTTTTGGGACCGGATGCCATGATCTTAGTTTTTTTAATGTTGAGTTTTAAGTCTTTTATATAAAGTTTTAAAACTCTAACTAGGAAAGAGGCACGAGGATATGAATTATGTTTCTGGCAGGGTTTTGAGGTAATATTGGATAAATTTAGAAGAGAAATAGATTTCATACTTATTGCTCTATCTGTGGGCTTTGTGATCTTAGACATGCAATTTGATTTCCTAATGACTGACTTGTCTTAATGAAGTCAGCTAATGCTTTCCTTTAATTTTAATATAAATTAATTTTATTTCCTTCTTGCCTTTCTAATTTCTCCTCTATCAGCAAAAAGTTATAGCTGCTATATGTGGACAGCTTGGATCCCTAGAATCATTATTAAATAGGTTTAATAGTAATATATAGCTACTAAACATAATACTTATTGCCAGAGATTCTGGTGCACATAGCAATGTTATGGCAGTGTTTGATTCCAAACAGACAGTTCAGGAGACATACTTTTATTTTCAGCCCATTGGATAACTCTTTCTCTTTGTGATTGGTTTGTAGCTTAAGAAAACCACCCAGAAGGCACTGGAACAAATTGGAAAGAATTGTGTCCAGTTCATGCTTGCTCTCCCTGGCTCTTCATAAAACATCATGTCTTTCTCTCTTTGTATAGGACTTCCTACCTTTGCCCAATAGACGTTCATGGGAGTTACATATGGAGAAAAGCCCTTCTAAAACACACTATTGAAAGAAATCCTGATATGAATATTTTTATAAAGAAATCATTTCTAATTTATCTTCAAGAAAATTCAACATAAATTCCAATTTTACATCTAAAATATGGCATGGTTGTAACATGCTTGCTTTTTCTGGGCGTTCCTTAAAGCACTTGTGGAGTTGAGCTAGGGAAGCAACTTAACTCTTTGATAAGCATTTGTAACTTTCAACTACTCTGTGAACTAAATTCTTTGTCATGAGTGGGCTTTACATCACTGTTCCATTAGGTTTTTTTCTGACAACTTAGTACTGATCCTAAGCAAGGTAAGTAGGGCAGCCTACTTGGCAATACTGCTGCTGGCATCTTTCTTTCTTGGTTTTCTTCTTCCTTATTCCCCAAAATGTCTGCCTATAAAGACTTTTAGTTAAGCTCTTCAGTTCTTAGACTTTTCTGATCAGTCTTTATGAGATCTTCATGAATGGAGATCTTTATCAGGCATTTGGGGGTGAAGCTGGGGGACCACTGAGCTTCCCACAGCATATCTTAACCCTGACAAGGCCCATACCCTCTCCAGCTCACCTGACTGAAGTCTTCAGAGCAAAGATGCACAGAGAAGACCAAGGAAACTTGGGAAGTCATGACACTTTCCCTCCTGCTTCTTGTTCCGGTTTAAAAATTATTTATTTTAACTTCCCTTCTATGTGCCCAGACTAATACAGAAGAACCTTTCAGAGCCCACAAGGCAGCAGTGGTTTACCTTTACCTACAGTCTGGAGAAAAGAAGTGTCACGCTTAGTCACCCTTCATTTTCTGGCCTTCTCAGGCTCATGTGTGTTTCTATGACTTAAGCCCTTGTACTCCAAGAAGCCAAGAAAAAATGAGGGCAAAGTGGAGGGGGAGTGAATACCACTTACCGAGCACATATTATGTGCCAGATCCTTGTGTGAGGGGCTTTATATACAGTATTCTAGCTAAGCCCCATTCAGCCTTAGTAAATAGGTGCTATTACTGGTCCCGTTTGACAAACGAGAAAACAGAGACCAGGTTTATTGAAGTCACAGAATACACATTCAATGTGTATTGATCTGGGATCTGAACTGGGCAGATCTGGGATCTGAAATGGGCTCTAAAATCTGCAATTTTCATCAAACTGTGAGACAGCCCACTTTGTAAGGCACCCATCTCTCTGAGTTTCAGGAACATTTTGAACCAGGTCTTTGTGGCTAGACAACAGTATATCAAACTAAAAAGATGTTTGGTTATTACAGCCCAGCCCTCTGCCTCTTGGAAGGGCTGTACCTACACAATGAGGGGACATGCAGGAATCATAAACCTCTAAGACCTTCCTATACTCGCTTATAGGAATGGATTTAATCTTCTATTTTAGAATGAGAACGCTTGCATTTTCATGCTACTTTTCTCACACTCACCCCACAGGCTGAACAAGTGAATGACTGGGGTAGGCTTCATTCTCTGCTGCTACCCTCCTAACACAACAACCATGAGCTGGACTGCAAAGGTAGCAGCAAACTAGTCAGAGCCATGTGGCCAGAGACACAAAATGCTTCCAATCTTAAGGAACCAAGTAGGATGTGGGTCTCATCCAGGGGTCCCCTACTTTGGGTGGAGATGAGCAACCATGAGAACTCCATTCAGCCAGAGGAGAAGACAGAGGTGATGAGGGAGGCTGCATGCATGCCTCCTGACGGTCCTAAACCTGCTGGGATCTATTAGTCCTTTTCACTTACATGTACACATTCCCCAAGTCTTCTGTGGCTTATTAACTTTGTCAGCCCTTGAGAAGCTGGCAGTATTGGGCTGTCAAATGTGAAATAGGGCAGTTTCCTTTATGTGCGTTCCCTAGACCTCTCCAGTGAGTCTCTGGAAGAGGCTGTCCTGTCTAAGAGCAGCATATCTCAGGCAAAATCATGAGAGGAAACTCTTTCAAAAATTGCCTGTAGAAGTATGATAGCCTAAATGGGCACTGGATGATTAGAACAGATGCAAACAATAGGTAGGACTGTAGAGGAATGTAATAGCTGGATATCAGCCCTGTTGGAAGCTGTTATTATATTACTCCTAGGATGAGTGACCAAGAGAGATGTATGACCAGGAGAGACTGAAGACAGGCTTTAGCAGACATCTAGTTAACTCTTTGCTTTCCATCATTAGGCAGGAACTTGAATTTTCATTTCTTCCAAGGCTCTGCCAAAAGCTGTCTCGGAGAAATTTTCATGGGCGTGGGCAGAACACTTAATGAAAGAAGATGGAGCTTTTGGCTGATTCTCTATGTGTCTCTTGCCCTTATCACACTGCATTATTCCCTGGAAATGCTATTCACTGGCCACAACTTCCATGTAAATTCTTGTTCTTTTCTATAAAGTCCTCAGCTGGTGTTTATGATTGTGTTTCTGGAACAAGTGGTATGTGACTCCAAGTCTCAGTGAGGAAGGTTTACATGTCATTCAATCTGTTCTCCTGCTGCCAAACTTGAAATTACACGTGACAGGGCTTTGTCACTTGCCCTCATGTTTTGCCGTCTTTCAGAGAGAGAGACCCCCATAGATCCCTGAGAGATAAAAAAGACACTTGATGCTTCCTCTCTTTCACTCTTTTCTTCATCTGACACCGGATCCCTTTTTCTTGATTTCCTATGGCTAGTAACAGGGAACAGCAGGGCAATGCACTTCACAGGCAAAAGCTCTGATTCTCCCAGACTGGTATTGTCTCTCCTCACCCCCAAAGACTTCTTGCTGACTCTGTGTTCTAAGCGGTCAAAGGAAACCAAGAAATAATATGAATCAAAGGAAGAGAAACCAGGTCTAAAGAAAGTGAACACAGGAGCAGTGCAGGGGAAAGGGTAGATGGGTAGGAAAGTGATTTTTCTCTCTTATTCTGGGAGTGTGGATGTGATTAGTGGTGAAAATTGAGAGATCCCTGTAACAGGGATTTGAGATTCCTATTTTTTTTTTTTTTGCCTGTCTCTGGCCCCAACACTTTATCATTGTGAAGCCTTGTCAGAGCTCTGTCCCTTATATCATTTATAATCTAATCTGTCAACTGTGGGCTTCCCTTATGGCCCAGTGGCCAAAGAACTTGCCTGCCAATGCAGGAGATGTGGGTTCAATCCCTGAGTCAGGAAGATTCCCTGGCAAAGGAAATGGCAATCCACTCCAGTATTCTTGCCTGGGAAATCCCATGGGCAGAGGAACCTGGTGGGCTATAGTCCACCAGGTTGTAAAGAGTTAGACACGATTCTGATTAAACAACAACAATAACTGCCAGCTGAGGGGTCTTGAAGAATCTAATAGCTAATGTTATTCTCCAACTTTGAGTCAATAAAGTTGAGTCCCCCAAACCAAAAGGTCTCACTAGTAAACCTTATTCATGCACACGACAATTGTTCTCCTAGTCCCTTCTGAAAGGAATGGAAGTACAGCAGATGTAGTCCAGGAAAGATTAACCATAACTTTAATAATATGAACTGGACATGTGATATTATCATTCAAAGCCTTAATATAATGAAACACCCTAATTGAGACTTCCCTTGGTGTTTACCATGGGCCTGTGTTGATCTATTGCTATGAGATTAGAAAAATAAAAAATAACCAAAGTAAAAGGAATGCTATGACATGAAGGGGTCAATAGGAGGTCAAGACTCCAACCTCAGCAAATCAGTGACTTGGAGTTATCTGAGAACTATTCACAAATATTTACAGTTGCAAAAGAGACCTTTATGTTATGTTTTTCACTGAAGGGCATTTTTAAAAGGGTTGACACATTTTTTTTTCTTTTCCCACATTTCCAGTTAATTTAATGTTGTGGCTATAACTGCTTCGTCAACAACTTTTTGACCTGGATATGCTATTCAATCAATCAATATCCAATATGCAATACATTGAGCACCTGTACTTTCTGTCTAGATCACAATAGGCTTTTGATGAGTTTTCAGATCATTTCAAATATTTTTTCTCTCCTAATACCCATCCCCCCAATTCTATACCTAGGTAAGAAAATGAGGTTAGTGGTAATTTAGTGGCAGAGTCAAAATTAGAACTCAGATCTCCTAATTCCCAGGCAAGCAATGCCTCATGTTCCAATGTTCCTTGCCAAACAGGCTCCAAGAAGACCCATAATCTTCCCTGAAATGGGCCTACTTGACACCTTTTGGCAACTACCAACGTGCTTCCTATTTCATAAGATGTTACTATGGATTCAGTGAGGTCTTTTAAAGAGAGGCTTCATAATAGCTGGCAAAATTGCCAAAGCAAACATCAGACCATTATCTTGACAACACATATGCTCTTGACTTTCCCTGTTAAAGTACTAATAAAAATCAACAAAATAATTAAAATTTGTAAGAGCAGATGTATCGATAATAATTAGGTGGCATCGGTGACATAAGAAAATGAAATGTGTTTTTGATTGTAGAAAATATGTCTTTTGCCCGTATGCACAATAAGATCCCTATATATAAAATATATTACAATTACATAGCTTCACCAAATGTTAATAGGAGTCATAACTGAGTAGTAAGATTCCAGGTAAATTTCATCTTCCTTTTGTGCTTATATATTTTCCAAATGCTCTACAATGACAATGAGTTACTCTAGTGATTAGAAAAAGATTTGTACTTGCTTTGAGTTCTGACATAAATGCATATCATATACAGGATTGGGAGCCACTTAGCTATGTATCCATCAGTAAGTGGTTCTCCCATAGAGTGACTATTCTCATTTTTTATGTTATACTGCTGCTGCTGCTGCTAAGGCATTTCAGTCGTGTCGGACTCTGTGCAACCCCATAGACTGCAGCCCACCAGGCTCCTATCCTACATCCCCGGGGTTCTCCAGGCAAGAATACTGGAGTGGGTTGCCATTTCCTTCTCCAATGCACGCATGCATGCTAAGTCGCTTTAGTCATGTCCGACTCTGTGCGACCCTATGGACAGCAGCCCACCAGGCTCTGCCATCCACAGGATTCTCCAGACAAGAATACTGGAGTGGGTTGCCATTTCCTTCTCCATTATGTCATACAAATGAGGCATATTTATGTGCTAGTACTTCAACTTTAAAGTTATATAATTAATTTTTACTCTTCTTGCACATATGTGGCCTGGTTTTGGGTCATCTCTCCTGTCACTTGAGTTTAGGTCCTATGTTTCAAAGAAGTTACATTAACTACATTGACCTAATAAGTGTATACACATTGACTGTTTTTAGGAACTGCCTAGTTAGATGAATGTCTTTACAAGGAACTACTTAATCATTTTATTTTTCATGTATTTATTAAGTTGGCACCATGGTCCAAATGGAAACCATTTTGCTATGCTTCAGCGTTAATCTAGTTTTAATGAGTCTCTGGAGGTCTCTGGATGGATTTTTGCTGCCAAATACCATTCAGCCTAACACTGCAAGTGAAGCATCGAACTCAGGGTATTTTGTCTGCCAATAGATTTCTGCTTGGAGTAGCATCCTATACATTTGGAAGATTCTCAAATGACAAATTTCTAATACTTTACCACAAGACCATCCAGATGAATTCAATGTGTTGGTCTTGGTTCTAATAAGTTGCATATAATTATCTTCATGTAACTATGGTGCTACAAAAATATTCCATACCTACATTTAATAAGAATGAAATAAGAGAATAAATGAAATAAGTGAACTGACTCAATGGTTTTGATCTCTAGTTAACAGCTATTTAAGGGCTTCCCTGGTAGCTCAGCCTGTAAAGAGTCCGCCTGCAATGCAGGAGACCCCAGTTCAATTCCTGGGTTGGGAAGATCCCCTGGGGAAGGGATAGGCTACCCACTCCAGTTTCCTGGGTTTCCCTGGTGGCTGAGATGGTAAAGAATCTGCCTGCAATGTGGGAGACCTGGGTTAGATCCCTGGGTTGGGAAGATCTCCTGAAGAAGGGAATGGCAACCCACTCCAGTATTCTTGCCTGCAGAATTCCATGGACAGAGGAGCCTGACAGGCTCCATGGGATCCATGGGATCACAAAGAGGCGGAAACGATTGAGTGACTTACTTTCACTTTTAACAGCTATTTACATATTTGTATACTATAAAGCAATTAAATGGTATTTGTGTAATAGTTGTGTGGACAATGATGGGGGAGTTGATAGTATAATCTTTGCCTTCAAGTTGCTCACAAAGAGGTGAGACAAGAAACACTCCCCTCTGCCCCAATGTCTAATAAATGTGTACACAAGAAATGGGTAAATGCATTTAAATGGGAGTGACAGGAATAAAAGGGAGCCATTCTTCACACTGTCACTACGCAGAAGAATGAGGGAAGTCAGTTCAGCTTTTGCAGTGGTCTGTGTCTGACATGATAAAGCCCTGGATTAGGGTGGGAAAAGTGGGAAATGGAGACATAAGAGTTCCAGAATATTATAATGAAGAGCAAACAACTGGTTTAGTGATTAATTGATCCCGAGAAGAAGAAAGTGGAGGTTATCAAAAACAATTCAACTTTCAAGCCTGGGTGACCTAAAGAAGAAAGGGCCTCTTCATCAGAAAGAGGAAAATGAAGAAGCAGATTTGTCATGGAGTAAGGTGATGAGATAGGTTATGTTGAATTTTGTCAACTGACATATCAAAGGTACTCTATAAAAGCGGTGCAAATGGACTTCTATGTGGCATTTGACAAAGCCTTTATTCTTATCCTATGCATAAGAGGGATAAATAGGGACCAGATAATTGTATTGATACATATTGGATTAAGTTATCTGTGTCCTAATTAATAGATAAATATTAACACATCTCTAACACAGATGACACCACCCTTATGGCAGAAAGTGAAGAAGAACTAAAGAGCCTCTTGAGGAAAGTGAAAGAGGAGAGTGAAAAAGTTGGCTTAAAGTTCAACATTCAGAAAACTAAGATCATGTCATCCGGCCCCATCACTTCATGACAAATAGATGGGGAAGCAGTGGAAACAGTGGCTGACTTTATTTTGGGGGGCTCCAAAATCACTGCGGATGGTGACTGCAGCCATGAAATTAAAAGATGCTTACTCCTTGGAAGGAAAGTGATGACCAACCTAGATAGCATATTAAAAAGCAGAGACATTACTTTTCCAACAAAGGTCCGTCTGGTCAAGGCTATGGTTTTTCCAGTGGTCATGTATGGATGTGAGAGTTGGACTGTGAAGAAAGCTGAGCACCGAAAAATTGATGCTTTTGAACTGTGGTGTTGGAGAAGACTCTTGAGAGTCCCTTGGACTGCAAGGAGATCCAACCAGTCCATCCTAAAGAGATCAGTCCTGTGTGTTCTTTGGAAGGACTGATGCTGAAGCTGAAACTCCAATACTTTGGCCACCTCATGCGAAGAGTTGACTCATTGGAAAATACCCTGATGCTGGGAGGGATTGAGGGCAGGAGGAGAAGGGGACGACAAAGGATGAGATGGCTGGATGGCATCACCAACTCGATGGGCATGAGTTTGAGTAAACTTCGGGAGTTTGTGATGGACAGGTAGGCCTGGCGTGCTGCAATTCATGGGGTCGCAAAGAGTCAGACATGACTGAGCGACTGAACTAAACTGAACTGACCTTGGGAGTTTCTCTTTCAGTATCCTATCTTTTTGCCTTTTCATACTGTTCATGGGGTTCTCAAGGCAAGAATACTAAGTGGTTTGCCATTCCCTTCTCCAGTGGACCACATTCTGTCAGACATATTTCCACCATGACCCATCAGTCTTGGCTGGCCCCACACGACATGGCTTAGTTTCACTGAGTTAGTCAAGGCTGTGGTCCTTTGCTTCTTTGTGGTCCTTTGCATTTCTTTACCTCTCTCCAATCTTTATTTGTAAAAATCTGACCTCATCTTTGGGCTTTCATAAATGCCATCTCTCATGATTTTCTTAAACACTGCAAACTCATTTCATCCTCGAAATCTTCATATTTGCAGTTCCCTCTGACTGGAATGCTTTTCCCTGAGACACAGGCATGGATAACTCCTCTTCATTCAGGTGTCAGCTCAGTGCCATTCTGTAGCAAGAAAGGCCTCTCCCTAACTTAAATAGCAACCCTAGTGGATGAAGAATCTGCCTGCAATGCAGGAGACGCAGACAGATGCAGGTTCTATCTCTGGGTTGGGAAGATCCCCTGGAAGAGGAACTGGAAACCCACTCCAGTATTCTTGCCTGGGAAATCCCATGGACAGAGAAGCCTGGTGGGCTACAGTTTATGGAGTCACAAGAGTCGGACACAATTAAGCACGTGTGCGGCAACAGCATTGGTAGTCTCTCCTGCTACTCCATTTAATTTTTAAATCTTACCTGTTGCTATCTAAAATACTATCAAGACCTAAAATCACCCTACTTACTTGTTTTCATGTTGTCTCCCTCATTAGAAAGTAAATTCCAATAGGCTAGGAAATTCATTTATGTTTTACTACTCTATCTCAGAATGTAAAATAGTGGTTGACCTATAGAAGAGCTTCATAAATTTTTGCTGAAGGAAAGAAGAAAAAAATGGATATATTCTCTCATTGGGATGTCCTGTTCCCCTTCTCTGAATCCAGCTGCATTGTGCTTATCATTTTTTAAGATAAGTGCATTAATATTCTGCCTTTCATATGACAATAATAACTATGCCTTACTTACTTTTGATTTCTCCTATGATTTGTACCATCTAATACAGGGTCAATATATGCCCAATTGGACATGGTCAACAACTCTTGATACGTTCTTTATCATACCTATATATGAATAGGAGTTAAACCAGCATTTCAAATATGAAGGTATGTACGTATCTATCTGTGGTTTGAACAGAACTGCAAACCAAAGAGTATCAAATATAATGGGGGATATAAATCATATAAGAAGTAAACAAATATAGATATTCTTTAACTCATGATGGAATTATGTCCTGATAACCCATTGTAAATTGAAAACATCATAAATTGAAAATGCATTTAATACATCTAACCTACTGAACACTATAGCTTAGCATAGCTTACTTTAAACATACTCAGAACACTTACATTGGCCTGCACTTGGGCAAACCATCTAACACAAAGTCTGTTTTATAATGAACTGTTATATATTTCATGCAATTTATTGAATACTGTACTGAAAGTGAACAACAGAATGGTTGTGTGGGTACAGAATGGCTATAAGTATACGAGTTGAGATCACGTGGCTGATCAGGAGCTGCAGTGGGAGCCTCTGCCCAGCATCATGAAAGAGTATGGGCCCACGCAGTGCTAGCCTGGGAAAAGATCAAAATTCTAAGCACGATTTCTACTAAACGAGTTTTACTTTCATGCCATCATAATGTTGAACCATTGTAAACCAGGGACTGTCTGTAGACCCATATATTTAACAGTTCTTATTAAAGGTCGGTGTGATGGTTAAATTTATGTGTCAACTTGGAGGATGATTTTAAATGATACTAACATTTAAATCAGTGAATTTTGGGTAAAGCCAATTGCCCTCTGTAATGTTGGTGGGCCTAATCCAGTCATTTCAAGGTGTAAGTAGTACAAAAAGACCAGCCTTCTTGAGCAGGAGGGAATATTCCCACAGAGTGCCTTTGGACTGGAACTGCAACATCAGCTCTCCTAGGTCTCAAGAGTGCTGGCCCACACTGCAGATTTAGACTTGCAAGCCTCCATAATCATGTAAGTAATCCTTTAAAGTCAATCTCTTTCTGTGCATATATACATGCACACAAACATCTTACTGGTTCTCTGGAGTACCCTAGTGAATACAGTAGCATTTAATTTATTTGCTCCACTCATTTCATTGGTGGCCAAATTCACTCTTTTGGCTCAAGATTTCTTGTTTTCCTGTGAAAATGAGAACCTCCCTGGAGGAGCAAATACCTGAAGTCTTACTAGGCATTTGTATTTCTGCAAATGACTCTCAAATCTATAATTCTTTAGAACAAGTTTTGACAAGAGAAGGGAAGCAAAGGAGAAACAAGGTTGACAGAGAGTGATCCTCCAAGTCTTGGCCCACTTTGTTAAATGGAGTTTGATAAAATATTGGCTGTAACCTGATTTAATCTATGAAAGAGGTTTTAGATATATTGTGCTTTACATCCAAAATGCTTAAAACTACAATTTCATCATTTGGACCTAGTCACAGCTAATACTTATACTAATTGACCAAACCATTACAGTTACTGCTTCCCAGAATAATGTAGTCTTTACACCCCAGAGAAAAGCCTAAGGACATCCAGGAAGAAGTCTTAGGCCATTAGAGTGATGGAACATTTATCAGGCTTTCACAGCGCACTACATTGGCTGGGACGCTCAGGAGACATACACTCTGCTTATACACAGCCTTATTTGAAAGGAAAATGGCAGAACTCTGCTAAATCACTCTCTATTAAAGAAGCAAATGAAAATTTTAATTCAGCTGATTGAATTCTATGAAGCTTGTCAATTTGAGGGGTGTATGTCCCTTGAGAGGAAAAAGTCTATTTGGCCTCATTCTGTAATGAGCAGGCTAAATGGGATCTTTTACTATGATGTAGTCTGAAATATTTGCTTTCCCAAATCTAGAGAGAGACCTTTGGCTGCCTAAAGCCCCTAACTGTGGCAGCCCACCTCATTCACCCTTCATGTTTCCCTCATCTTCCCTGGTTCCCACAATGAACATCTTTGCTTCCTGCTGCTAGAATTGAAATTCGTTTTTTAGGGGCAGATAATATGTGCATAAATTTAGAGTCAGGACAATTTAAATTTTCATTGAGGTTTTCTCCTCACTGTCTGTGAGCTCACAACACGCCCTCCAATCCATTTACCTCTCATCATCTCTCTTGCCACCACTCTGCACCTCACCCTCATCTCTCCTGTGAGCCACTGAAATATTCTAACTGGTCTTTTGGTCTCCGCTTCTAATTCTATGAAATTCTTTCTTCACAAAGCAGCCAGCTATCACCTTTTTAAATTGAAATTAGATCTTGATCAGTTCAGTTCAGTCGCTCAGTCATTCCGACTCTTTGCAACCCCATGGACTGCGGCCTGCCAGGCTTCCCTGTCCATCACCAACTCCCAGAGCTTGCTCAAACTCATGTCCGTTGAGTCGGTGATGCCATCCAACCATCTCATCCTCTGTCATCCTCTTCTCCGCCCACCTTCAATCTTTTCCAGCATCAGGGTCTTTTCTAATGAGTCGGTTCTTCACATCAGGTGGCCAAAGTATTAGAGTTTCAGCTTCAGCATCAGTCCTTCCAATGAATATTCAGGACTGATTTCCTTTAGGATGGACTGGTTGGATCTCCTTGCAGTCCAAGGGACTCTCAAAAGTCTTATCCAACACCACAGTTCAGAAGCATCAATTCTTCGGTGCTCAGCTTACTTTATAGAACAACTCTCACATCCATACATGACTACTGGAAAAATCATAGCTTTGACTAGACAGACCTTTGTTGGCAAAGTAATGTCTCTGCTTTTTAATATCTGGATGCTTCTCTGCTAAAAACCTTCCATGACTTCCCATTTCACTCAGAGCAAAATCCACAGTCCATCCATATAAACAAGCCCCTTTGGCATCTCCTATTCTGATACTTGCTCTGCCCATTCTCCAATTCTAACTCAAATTCAGATTCACTTCCTCTCTTTTCAAAGTCATTCTCCCCTTAGAGCTATTGCTATTCTTACTTCCTAAATAAACTCTGTCATGAAATCTTACACAGGGCAGCTGTTTTCCTCTTGTTTATTCTCAGCCCCAGTGTTTTCTTCTCAAAAGCAACTAAGTCTCCACCACTGTCTTTCACATAACCTTGTCTATTTTATTTTATTTGGCTGCACTGTGTGGCTTGTGGGATCTCTGTTCCTTGACCAGAAATTGAACCAGGGCCCTCAGGCAGTGAGAACTCAGAGTCTTAGCCATTGAACTGCCAGAGATTTTCCTCTGTTGTTCTTGTATAACTTGTAACGAAGTGAAATTTCTATTTGCTGTGTCTCTTGCTTCAGGAATGAAAGCTCTTTGTGAGGAGATACCAAATCTGTTTGCTCACTGCTGCATCTCCAAGGCCTTGAAGAGTATCTGGTATACAGTATGTACTCAGCAAATAACCACTTAGTAAATAAAAAAACAAATGATCTTCAGTAAGTGGTTAAGAGCTTAGGCCCTTAGAAACAGACTGCCAGGATTTGAATCCTGGTTCACTGCTTCCCTGATGGCTCAGACGGTAAAGAACCCACCTGCCAATGCAGGAGACCTGGGTTTGACCCCTGGGTTAGGAAGATCCTGTGGAGAAGGGAATGGCTACCCACTCCAGTATTCTGGCCTGGAGAATCCCATGGACAGAGGAGCCTGGAGGGCTACAGTCCTTGGGGTTGCAAAGAGTTGGACACCACTGAGCAGCTTTCTTTTTTTTTTTCCACTGCTCACCAGTCCAATGCCCTTGGGCAAGGTGCTTACCTTTTCCATGGCTTGGCTTTATCATCTTTAAAAATGGTAATATAAATAGAAGCTACTGTGTAAGGCTGATGGGATAATCAAATAAGTTAATATACATAAAGTACTTAAAACACTGGCTCATAGTATGTGGTATATAAGGGTTTCATCATTAATATCATTATTATTGCTGCTACTATTACTACTACTACTACTATAACCAACTAAATCATATGGTTCTGATGAAAATCAAATAAGTTAAAGGAGGTGGAAATAATTCCCCAACTATAATTTCTAAAGTATAGTTATTCTTAATAAAATATAGAGCACTATAGATATCTTAGAAATTGCTACTTCAGTTTATCATTGGAGTAATCTGTTGACCCTTAGGTTGTTTACATTTTAAAAGAGATTGCCAATCCAAATGGGCAAATAATAAGCAGTGAGGGATATGTGGCAGAAATAATTCTTGACAGAAGAAAATATCGTTCTTCACATTATACCACTGGTAATATCTGAGTTAAATAAGGCCACTTCTTAATATTGGCCCAACTGCTTTCTTTAGAATGCAAATTCAGAACATTACACAGATGTGATATATAGAAATATTTTAATGGAGAAATAGCTATTGCACAGTAAAAGACATGAACATATGTTTTTAGGTATCCGAGTATTGTTTCTAAATATGATTCATTATAAAGTCTTGTATTCATGAGTCTGTTATTTACAGACACTGACTAACATAGAGACAGAACTTTATAACTATTACACCTGAATGGACTTCCTTTGTACTGTGACTTATAAAAATATGTCTCGTGCAGTGGGGAAATTCTGGTGGACTACAGGTAACTTCTCAATATGGCTCAATATGACTAAATTCACTCAGTATGACTAAAGACAGAATGTTATTTCCCTGGTGCTGTATGACAAAGGACAATTTTCAAGATATATATGTATGTATGCCGGTAGCACCATGTGCCATGTGGGACCTTAGTTCCCCCACCAGGGATCAAGCCAGCACCCGCTGGATTGGAAGGCAGATTCTTAAACACTGGACCACTGGGGAGTCCCAACAGTGTATTTTTAAGTAGAATAGTAGTATAGGAAGAGTTGCAATTTTTGAGTCACAGGTCCACTATAATTTGGCAGTTTCATCATAGCTAAGATCATTTGCTGTGTTTGATGGAATCATAATACACTATTTTGGGTGTTCTTATCCTGTCTAATAACATTTGGGAGTCAGTAGCAATAGAATTTGGGATCGAATGTTCTATGATGTAATGTTGTTCACGTATTTCTGGACTTAATTTGACTTGAGTCTGAGAGGAAAGTTAAAATCTTCCAGCTTTAGTCATTTCCAGTTTTACTTAATATTTTGAGTTTCAGTGTTTAAAAAAAAATGTGCACTGTCAAATGCTAAAGTGGACAACAGTAGATCCATATATAAAGAAAAACTTTCAATACCTTTGGACCATGAAATTTGTGCACCTTATTTTATGTCCTTGGATATATTCCAGTGTCTCCTAGCTTATAGTCTATGGGAACTTGAATAGAATTTGTATTTTACTGTTGTGTGAAAATTATACAAATCTTAATTATGTTGAATTGGTTCATAGTGCTTTTCAGGTCCACTATATCCTTCTACTTCTCTGTATATTCACTCTATTAGTTTTGAGAGCTTGATATTGAAACTCCAACTAAAAATATTAATTTATGTACTTGAAAAATAATTATAATATATAGTAGAACCATAAAGTCTCTTATAAATATGTTATTATGCTTTCATAATTTAAAACATGAAAAAGAAAGAGAAAAAAAGTTCAAAGATTAGACATACATATAAATATGTACTGAAGCTAGAGAAACTGGCCTCCAGAAATTTTCCACCTTCTTTTTAAGTACTCTGCTACCAGAATATAGAAGTAAGACATTGATTTTAGAGTCAACTGACCTATACTTGGGTCCTGGATTTTCCACTCACTGGCTCAGTAACCCTGGGCAAGTAACTCCAACACTGAAACTCAGTTTTTTTATCTATATGATGGGGAAGATAATGCCTACTTTTCAGGATAAATATGAGTTAATAATCCATATAAAATTCTTGACACCTAGTAGGTCCCTAATAAATAGCAGCTATTAAAGTTGCTTTAGCATTGAAAACCAATAAATATAAATCAGGACATTAACAGGAAGCTATATGATTATTTCAATAGATATAACAAAATCATTTGATTAAACTCAACCCTCTCTCATCATAAAAAATTCTCAGCTGACTAGGAATCCAAGGGAATTTCCCTGTAAGAGAAATGACATCTATCTAAAAATCTACAGGCAATGTGGTAGATTTTTCTGCAAAGTTGGCTACCTACAATTCTCACATTTATTTAAATGCATATTACTCCTCCCAAAAGGGGTGGGGCCTACTTTCTCTCCTTAAATTTAAGCTGGCACTGTGGCTTCTGTTGACCAATACATTTGGTATTATAAATGTTCCTGTGTGTCTTCTGGGCTAGACTTTAAGAGGCCTTACAGCTTCTGTTTTGGCTTGCTTGAAATGCTCTTATAGACCTGTAAGAAAGTCTTGCCGACTTACTGAAAGATGGGAGAAAATGTGCAGAGAAAGGCCCTGAGGTTTAATGAAGAAAGGCCCGGCTGCTCTAGCACCCCAGCTGAGCCTAATCCTGAACTGTATGTTATGGTGAAAGCATCCACATGAGTTATCCCAGGAAAAACTAGCAAAGGAAGCCCCTAGCTGATACACAGATTTGTGAGTAACAATAAATCAGTATGGTTTTTAGCCACTAAGTTTTGTGTTAGATTGTTATACAGTAATAGATAACATCACACTAGTGAAATATAGAATTCTTTTCTCCTAAGACCAAGGCAAGCATATTGATTCTCACCAGTTCTATTGACAGTGATCATAGATCCAAATGTAAAATTTATACATTTTCTAGAAGAACACTTAAGAGAATATATTTACAACATTTTGGGTAAGTGAAGGTTGATTAAACCAGACACAAAAAGCACTAACTATCCACGAAAAAAATAATGTGATGCATTAAAAATTAAATATTCTGCTCTTTAAAGAAATAGTTAAAAAATAAACAATGGATAAATAAACTATGGTATGTCTGGACAATAGCATATTACTTAGTGCTAAAAAAGAAATGAACTATTATGTCACCAAAAGACATCAAGGAACCTTGAGGTGGTATAGTTGCTAAGTCGTGTATGTTTCTTGTGACCCCTATGGACTGTAGCCTGCTAGGCTCCTCTGTCCATGGGATTCTCCAAGCAAGCATACTGGAATGGGTTGTCATTTCCTTCTCCAGGGAATCTTCCCGACCCAGTAATTGAACCCAGGTCTCCTGTATTGCAGGCAGAATCTTTACTGACTGAGCTACGAGGGAAGATGCATATTAGTAAGTGAAAGAAGCCAAATTGGAAAGGTACCTACTGTTTGACTCCAACTATATGACATTCTGGAAAAGGCAAAACTGAGAGCAGTTATCAAGGGTTGGAGGGGGGAAGGAGGAAGAATAGGCAGAGCACTAAGGATTTTTAAGACAGTGAAACTACTCTATACAATGTTAAAATAAATGGTGGATGTGTGTTTGTGTGTGCGTGTGCTAAGTAGCTTCAGTCATGGGTGACTCTTTGCCACTCCATGGGCTGTAGCTCACTAGGCTCCTCTGTCCATGGGGTTTCCCAGGCAAGAATACTGGAATGGGTTGCCGTGTCCTCCTCCGGGGGATCTTCCAGACCCAGGGATTGAACGCACATCTCTTATGTCTACCTGCATTGGCAGGTGGGTTCTTTATGACTAGTGCCACCTGGGAAGCCCAAAATGGTAGATATGTGTCATTATAAATTTGTCCAAACTCATATAATGTACAACATCAAGAATGAAGCTAAATGTAAACTTTAGACTCCAGATGATAAGTATGTGTCAAAGTAGGTTCATCAGTTGTAACAAATGTACCGCTCTGGTGGGAGATGTTGATAATGCAGGAGTCATACAGTGGAATGCTAGATAGGGATTTTACAAAGTGAACAGTAATATGCAACAATTTAGTTGATTTTCACTGAGCATTGAGTTAAAGAAGCCAGAAAAATAAAAAAGTAAACCATTTATATGATTCCATTTATATTATGTACAAAAACCAGAAAAATAAATCCATGGTAATAAAAATCCAAACATGGTTGTATTGGTGGCTCAGACAGTAAAGAATCCACCTGCCATGCAGGAGACCTGGGTTTGATCCCTGGGCTGGGAAGATCCCCTGGAGGAGGACATGGTAACCCACTCCAGTATTCTTGCCTGGAGAATCCCCATGGACAGAAGAATCTGGCAGGTTACAGTCCATGGGGTCACAAAGAGCCAGACACCACTGAGCGACTAAGCACAGCACAGGAATTGAGTGGGAAGGGGAAGAAGGGTACTTTCTGAGGTGATGGGCATAGTCGGTGTTCTTCATCATGTAATAATTACACAGGTATTTGTAACTATCAAATTTAATCCAATGGTATGCTTAAAATATGTGCATTTACTATATGTGAATTTTACAATAACAGAAAAGGCCAAAGGTAAATAAGGGAAATTGTGATTGTTGGAGGCATGATTATTTTTATTTTCACACAGTGCTGAAGTTATAACCTAAGTATCCTTTGTCTTTACGATACTTACTGTGTCATTCCATATAGGCCTATCACACACACAAACACACACACACACAATGAAGAAAGCTATCAACTCCATATTTCGTGGGTTTGCTTCCAACCTTCATCTTAACAAAATTCTCATTTCACTAATACTGCCATTTCAAATGGTTTTTGTGGCGGAATATAACTGTATTTAAAAGTGATGCATAACAGTCTTTTTAGGTCCGGGATTATGGCATAATTGTATTTGTGTTGAGTGTAAACAACTAGTTGGGTTATATCAGGCATGTTACTTCACCTCCCTAAGCCTTGGTTTCCTCACTTGTAAAATGAAAAGGGTTGATTGCTAATATTCTATAGTATTTCTACAAAATAAATTAAATATTTGACTAGGAATTTAACAGGGGGGCACAAAGGAACACATACATTTGGGGCACTAGACTGTGGGAAGCCACTGAAGGCAGTTTTTGCCAACCCTAACTTGGAGGTGACTTGTAGAGAAAGAGGGAACAAAAATATGACATTGCCCTTGGACACCCCTTCTTGGACAAAAATATGACATTGCCCTTGGACAACCCCTTCATATGGGTTGCTAAAGAGATGAGGGAATTCAAGTGAACTACTATAAACTATCTCCTTTATTTTAACATCATCAATACTTGGATACTTAGGAGGAGATTCAAGTTGGACATTAACCAGACCCACTCATTTTCTGCAATGGTTTGAGGGTCACAGTAATAGAGATTCAGTTATTTTAAGCTATAACTGAGTTCTATGTTGTTACCACTATTTACTTCCCACATACACAAATACTTAAGAAGAACAAGCAAACCAGAAGTGAACAAGAATAATAAGCACATTTAAGTGAACAAGGAAGATAAGCACAATATCACCTCCACGTGATTGCCCTTAGTTTAATTCTTCTCCAGATAATGCGAAAGGACAAAGGAGGGGTACATGTTAGGTATGTGTGTGTATAGGGGCAGTTTAAGTAACAATGCCTGATGCTGCTTGAACTGATTTTTCTGAACTGTTTGCATTCATGTTTACCTTCAATTATGGTTTCTTTAGTGTTGGTCCTTTTTATAGCATTGTAGTATATGCTTTAGATTCAATTAAATTTCATAGAATGTATAAAATATTATTTAATCAATCCTACAATTTAATTCCTAATTAACAGTCTCTTCACAGCCTGTGATTTTCAGGTAATCAGTCTGTAATTCACCAAGAATCTTCACAGAGCCCGCAGCACTGGGCTGGCTCTTGAAGGTCCATAATCAAGGTTAATGAGGTCTCCATCCTTAAAGAACTCACAGCTTGAAGTAAAAGGTGGCTCTTTGTCTACATATATTTGGAGGAGAATTCTACTATCTAACCAGCACATAAAACATAATTTTGCACATGGACTTGGGAAAACTGGTTGCCGACACCAGCATTGGCATCTGCAAATCCTTTTTTTTGTTTGTCTTTGATATTTGGCTACTGCTAGGGACTACTGGCACTTGGGTTTACGGTGGGATAGGAAAGTGAAAAGCTAGGGAATGTGGCTTGAAATGTTGATCCTAAACACATCTGTCTATGACATCTAGATAGATTAATGAATGAAAAGTAGGTTTATTTGAATGATTTTGATAAGTGCTTTCAGTTGATCATGAAGACAAAATCAGATCAAACCAATTTCAGGGAAATAACCCACATGCTACATGGTTAGAAATGGCTACACAACTTAAACCAATATTAAAAGGATCCTCCAAGGAATTATGAGGAGGAAAAAGAAACTTAGTCCAGTTTATGGTGTAAAATGACATTTGCATTTCTAGTTTTCAAGATCTCAGGAAAATCAAAGCAGAAAGCTAGCTCCTTAGCTACATCAAGGGAAAGACTGAGGAAAAGTACGATCAAGGCAGAGCCATCTGTGGCAATTTAATGATGATTTCAGGCTTCTACTGAAAACACACTTAATAAGAAATTAAGAGCTAAAGGGAAGACAATTTCAAAGGGATTTGCACATTGAAGAAAATATCTGTGTATATAGATACAAGTAACTGTTGATTAGATTTTAATTATCTTGAAACAGGATGTCTTGGTGGAGTTGGGAAGACCTAACAAAACAAACTTCAATAAGGCCTTTGTTCTTATTTGGGGCAAATAAAAAAATCACTTCCCTACCTCTTATTTGATATCTCTGTCATATTAGGCAAAAATGAAGAGACTCAGCTGAAAAAAAGAAGAAGTTGTAGACATTTTAAACTCAGCTATACAAAATCATTTGCTGAAAGTGTTTTTAGTATATTAGTGTATGAATGGGAGGAGGCAATGGCACCCCACTCCAGTACTCTTGCCTGGAAAATCCCATGGATGAAGGAGCCTGGTAGGCTGCAGTCCATGGGGTCGCTAAGAGTCGGATACGACTGAGCGACTTCACTTTCATTTTTCACTTTCATGCATTGGAGAAGGAAATGGCAAGCCACTCCAGTGTTCTTGCCTGGGGAACCCCAGGGATGGGGGAGACTGATGGGCTGCCGTCTATGGGGTCCCACAGAGTCGGACACGACTGAAGTGACTTAGCAGCAGCAGCAGTGTATGAATGAAAATGCTGGTGTTCTCTGATTTTGAGAAGTTTGGCCCTAATACTTAGTGAGATGGGACTTGCCCTGAGTCAGATGCACACAATGCCCTACGGCCTGCGGAGAGTAGTCCGGAACTCTGGGAACTCTGTGATCAAGGTTATAGTCCTCTCCTACTTTTGGAAGTAGATAACTCCAAGAATGATACAAAATAGGACAGAGTGGCCTGGTAATTTCAGAGAATTCTCTTTTCTGTCGCCAATTGAAGTGAACAAAATAGTAACTCTATGAGTCAGAAATGAGATAGAACCTTTCCTTAGAACACAGAAAAATTAGTCAAAATAATTTCCCTGGGGAAAATCTTACTTCTGCTAGTAATATCAATAATACTGTGGTCAAGAAGCCTAACACTGAGCTGCTTATTTAATATACTCAACAAGTGATATATTACAATAAAACAAAAATTAATATTCTGATTCAGTTAGCAGCTATTCACTGGGGAACCTTTCAAATTTGATTGGTGCTGTCACCTTTCATTAATGATTTTACTAAGTACCCCAGGGGCATGGTTATGATTTTTTAAAATCAATGTCTACACTTTAGGTGCTTCCCAGGTGGTTCAGTGGTAAAGAATCTGCCTGTCAATATAGGAGACTTGAGCTTGATCCCTGGGTCGGGAAGATCCCCTGGAGAAGGGATTGGCTAACCACTCCAATACTCTTGCCTGGGAAATCCCATGGACAGAGGTGCTTGTTTGCAAATTCTAGTATGAGAGGGTAACAACTTGGATTCCTATGACCGGATCAGCCTCTTTTTTATGTCTGTGCCAAGTAGTAAGGGAGAAAGTGAATCCACATCCATCCAGTCATCCATGGGGTGACAATGGTGTAACAACTAGTGCTCTCACATTCCCTTAGAAATGGTTAAGTTAGAGGAATGAGGGGATGGTTAGTTAGCTCTTAGCTGTAAGAAGTTCTAGGCTAAATCCTTCTGCCTCTGTAGCATTTGGGTAGCCATAAATAAAGACTTTCTGATTATCAAGGGATGTTGGAGAAAAGCAGTCATTAAAATAAAAGGCAGACAGCATGAATACATGGGATCAGTCACTAAATCTACCTCTTCTCAAATATGTGCTGGACTGATGCTTAAAATGTCTGCTCTGATGCATGGCAGGGGGTTTGACTGCACCAGACTAATCCTTCAACTGAATGTCTTTTGGCACAGGAATCCCTTAGTGAATAAAATACAGTAAAGGTCCATGAGCAAGAGTGAACTGAAGGCCACAACATATGAAGAGTCCAAAAATGTTCAGAGTGTCCCTGCTTCACCCAAGTCTTGGTCATTTGATAAAATTCTGAAATTTATGGAACTTCTCACTAGCATCAGCATTGCTCAATGATTAAAGCCCCAGAGTGAAGTCAGCCAATTGGAATGATTTCTGTACATCACAGAGCTGTGGCACCCATCCTCATTTTAGGATCAGAGGTATTTCACAGGTTTAAAGTAGCAGATTAGCTTGTTTGGGGAAATAGTTGATGAAACTGCTCTTTGTTCAGCTGTAAAAAATAAAAAAAGGATAACAACAGCACCTACCTCACAAAGTTATGGCATTAAAGAAATTATTATACATGTAATGCTTAAAACAGTGCCTAGCATGAAGTAAGCATTGAAAAGGCATTATCATCACCATTGCTATTGAAAGTGAAAGTGAAAGTGAAGTCGCCCAGTCATGTCTGACTCTTTGCGACCGCATGGACTGTAGCCTAGTGGCTCCCCTGTCCATGGGATTTTCCAGGCAATACTACTGGAGTGGATTGCCATTTCTTTCTCCAGGGGATCTTCCCAACCCAGGGATCAAACCCAGGTCTCCCGCATTGTAGACAGACGCTTTACGATCTGAACCACCAGGGAAGTCTGAAAATTGCTATTAAGATTATTTAATAAGGCTTCCCAGGTTTCTCAGTGGTAAAAAATCTGCCTGCCAATACAGGAGATGCAGGAGACCGAGGTTTGATCCCTGAATCAGGAAGATCCCCTGGAGAAGGGAATAGCAACTCACTCCAGTATTGTTGCCTGGATAATCCCATGGACAGAGGAGCCTGGCAGGCTACAGTCTATGGGGTCACAAAGAGTCGAACACGACTGAGCACGTACACACACATACACACACACACACACACACAGCCCATTCACACTTATTTTAGTAACTGTGATTTTGACCAAAATCACTTGACAAAAAATAAATTGCGCAAGTTCTGAACCCATTTCCTTCAAAGAATTTGCAATTAACTTTTATGGTCTTGGGAATCCTGTAACCACCTTCATGAGTGAGCACAAGGTTGCTTGCTGGACCACGAGAGGTCACATGGAAGATGTCTTCAGTCATGTTTCCCAGAAGACAGATTCTGCGATGGAGACTTTCAAACAGAAAGTTTACTGGGGAGTGCTATTAGCAACAACTATGAGGCAGGATACATGTACGATTGATCATGGGAAAGTTAGGCTGCAGCACAGTTGGAACAGAGGTCTCAGCTGATCCCTTAGGGAGCTCTGAAGCTGAGATGGCTCTTCAAAGTTGATTCACATTAAGGCAAAGGGGCTGGGCACTTTGATGTCTGCATCAACCAGTCATTGGATGAGGGCTGCCCTCAAGGAGGGAGTGTGATCTAGGGCTCGGTAGCTGCTTTTGGCATTATGGAGGTAGAGGTTCACCAGCAAGTTGTCAGCAGACAACACTTCTAGTCACTGTGGGAAAAATGTCTTGGCCTTAAAGAGGGGGATCTGGGTTGCATGTCATAGTATTCACTACAGAGGATGCCTAGGATGCCATCCCAGGTCATCCAGGTCCCACTCAACCGACTACCTGACCCCAGACACATCAATGAACCCAGCAGAGACAAAGCAAACCAGCCAAGATCAAAAAAATATCCTAGAAGACTAACAGAATCTTAAAAGATAAGAAATAGTTATGTATTTAAGCCATTAAGTTTTGAGGTAGTTAATTATGTAGTGATTGATAACTGATACAGAATATTACATTATATTACACTATAACAGTAATCATTAAAGGCTGTGAGTGTAAGATTAAAAGAGCTTCCCTGGGGCTCAGACAGTAAAGAATCTGCCTGCAATGCAGGAGACTCAAGTTCAATCCCTGGATCCCCTGGAGAAGGAAATGGCAACCCACTCCAGTGTTCTTGCCTGGAGAATTCCATGGACAGAGGAGCCTGGCAGGCTACAGTCCATGGGGTCACAAAGAGTCGGACACGACTCTGAGTGACTAACAGACACATAAGATTAAAGTGGTTCTAGTTGTAATGTTAATAACAGGTTCTACATAGTCTTTGCCAAGGGCATTAAAATCAACGTACATTTGAGATTAAAGCAGCAACTCAGATGCTACTGGTAGAAGCTGGGCTGTCACTATGCAGTACACCTCCCATGCCAAGAGGATGCCAATTGCCAGCACACGAGGTCGGCACACAGGGCTCTTGAGAAGGAACCAGCATACACTTCCGGGAATCAGTGTTCAAAGCATTTCTGTCATTGGGACAATACAATGACAGGGAGTTGTCAAAAGTTTTTCCCAAGGTATTATTTGAGAAACTGGGAACTTACAAAGGGGAATCAATGCCATTCTATTTAGAAATTGATATTATATATATAATTGAGATATATCTTATAAAAATTACTTATTTTTTTCATTTATTTTTATTAGTTGGAGGCTAATTACTTTACAATATTGTAGTGGTTTTTGTCATGCATTGACATGAATCAGCCATGGATTTACATGTATTCCCCATCCCTATCCCCCCTCCCACCTCCCTCTCTACCCGACTGGGAAAAATTATTTATTGAACAAACATAACTAGAAATCCCTTGGAAAAGGGAAAGGCAACTCACTCCAGTATTCTTGCCTGGAGAATTCCATGGACAGAGGATCCTGGCGGGCTACAGTCCATGAGGTCACAAGAATTGGACACAACTGAATCGACTTAGCATGCATGCATGCATGCCTTGCTCAGTGATAGAAAAGCTCCAGTAACTATACATTAGTGTAAGTTTGGAGAAGAATGGCATCCAAATAAAAAACCAAAAAAGTAGATGAGAGAAATTCAAAAACAGTGAAGAGGACAAGGAAGATGGCAAATAAAATGAGAATTCTTAAAATGCTTGATAATAGTGAAACCAAGACTTCCGTGCCACCCCAGGTGGCACAGTGGGTAAAGAATCTGCCTACCAATGCAGGAGACTCGGGTTGGATCCCTGGGTTGTGAAGATCCCCTGGAGGAAGAAATGGCACTCCGCTCCAGTATTCTTGCCTGGTGGGCTACAGTCCCTGGGGGTCGCAAAGAGTCAGACACAACTGAGCGACTAACACATCCTCCACCCCACACACATAACTAGAAAGAAAAAGAATCATCTACCAACCCTACCCTTCTATCAAATCCACTGTTTTCATTTTCTCATGTTCCATTTCAGTCCTTATCCATATTCATATCATGATTAAATGGTTTTAAATATAAGGTAGATTGAATTTTGTATTAGAGTAGGACTTTTCAAAGAAAATGATCAGAACTAGGACTTTTTTTTTACACAAAGCCTAAAATCCTTGAAAGTCAAATTCGATTAAGAGCTCTAGACTGAAGGGCTTCAAAAATTTCTCACTGTCAAAGAGTGGTTACGCTTTAGAGACCTAGGAGAGGATTCATTTCAGAAAGGAAGAAATTGAACCTACAAAGAGTGGGATGTGAAAGGTAAAAAAAGGAAGGAGGGACTGGGAAATTAAAATTCAACAAAGCTCGGATTGTATAAACCAGAACATGGCAAACTATGGCCTTGGGCCAAAAGCAGCCCACTGCCTACTTTTGTACCTATAGTTTTATAGAACCACAGTTACTCTCATTCTTTTACCTACTGTCTGTGGCCACTTTCATACTATAGCAGAACTGAGCTGTGACAAGGACTGAAAATATTTACTATCTCATCTTTACAGAACATGCTTGCTAACATCAAATCAAAGACTAATTATGTTAGTGAGTGATTTTGCTACAAACAGTTATATTAATGATGAATTTTAGGGTGATGTGATTAAAAAGAGGGTGGGACTATAATACTAGAAAACAAAAACATGGAAGATAGGAGAGGTGATATTGGAGTAATTCTATCATCTTTGTATTGCTTGGAAAGAGTTAGGAATAATGTCAGGCATGTATGTTAAAAATATAAGGATAAGACTTTTCATATACAATACAGCATGCATAGATTTCATATTGAAAGTTTAAAATAATTTCAAGTGACCCTTTAGGTTGATGATATAATAATTTGTCTCCCTCCCACCCTGTTAGCAACCATCAGGAGTCACTTAGCTGGCAGGTAGAGCTGGTGGGTTGGCAACCACTTCCTCTGCAAGTGGCATGATTGTTCCCTAGTCAACCTCACATAATTCTAAGTGATAAAAACTTGTGTGGGTAAAAATAGCCCCCACAAGAAAGTCAACTGTTGGTGACACATGTAGAAAATTTCTCCAAAATTTATTATTCTTAGCCATAAAACAGGAGTTTAAGGGGGAAAATTGTCTGTAATCTTAATATTTGTGAATTTTGAAAACTTAAAAAGTATATGTCCTTTATAAATGCAAACAAACTGCTTTATGTAACTGCAAAAAGTTCTGTACCCAATTGATTCAACAATTTTTGCTTGTACAGAAATATACTAAAGCAAAAATTTTGTGAATCAGTATTTGAACATTGTTATATTTATTGAAAATTATTGTTGTTACATTTAAATCATTTAGCATAAAGTAGATAAAAGCTAGTTAACCAAGTCTTACATTTCCCAACCAGTGATTTTAAGCTTTTATAAACAACCTAGTGTCATAAATTGGAATTTAATCCAAGGGAAATATTTGAGGCACCTTAATATAATTTAACTTACAGAAATCATAATTGCATTGTGAATCATTCTGGAACTTCAGCTTTATATTTTTTTATACACAATAAAACTCAGTAAAATAAACTGTTAACCTTCATATAATAGATATTTCTGAGTCTTTTAATGTACATTGTTCATTATTTTGTCCACAGGATTTTTCTATTTTTTACATTAAGTCAGTTATATATCTTTCAGAAGGTTAAGGATTCTATATTTTTTGTTGTTGGTATAATAATCCATCTGATGCAGACATTTTTAGAACTTCACAATATATAGCTCCACTGAATGGTGAGCTCCTCCAGGGAAAGAAATATTTCTTATTCATCTTTTTACCCTCATGATCTGACACATTGTGGGCACTTATTAAATGTTTATTGAATGTATCAGCTGGCAACATCTCATAACCCTCAATTCTTTCAGAACAAATTGCGGTTCTCTTCACAGGGTCCATGTATCTTCCTAGTCCTACTCTATTGTAAATATTTATCTCTTCTCTCCATTTTTTCCACGTACATCTCAATTACAAATTTAAAAAAAATCATCTATGTGCTCCCAGTTGCTAGCACTGGTACCAGTTTCTGACACAGAGTAGATGCTTAGGAAAACATTTTTGAACCGAATGGATCTCTGGAAGTCTTCAAAATGGTGGGTTTCAAATGGAGAGAAGATGGAAGAATTCGTCCTTTGTGATATTATCCCTCCCCTTTGATTCTTCTCAATATACCATGGGCTCCTTGATAGTAGGGTATGAGGCCTTGCCCTCCCTTTCTCCCTGGACCCACTACCTATATGCTCAGACACTGAACTGAATTGAACTCCCACCTCTAATCTTAGGTTTGACTTCATCATAGATTAACCTAGCCCAAACATTACAGTCAAATAGCTTCCTGGCTTGATTCAATAAATGCAATCAAATTCAAATCTTGAATGTCTGTAATAAATCTTAGAGTTTAAAGTGCCAGATTAGACTATTTTGCCTTAATTAGTTTAGCTTTCTTTGATTTGAACATGGCCCATTAATTTAAATTAAATAAGCAATTCAAAGCCTGTGGACAATAAATTAGACAAATGTAAATGTCAGGAACTGCAATCCCCTGGCTATATTTTACAGACAGTAAATATGTAAGACATCAGAACCAAATATTCCTTTTGATGATGATAATCAGATGTTCTTGATTGAGACTAAAACTGAGCCTTATTGTTTGTTTCACCAGAAACAAAGTGTCTAGTATGGGATGGTAAAGAGATTCTTAAACCATTGTCACAGACTGTCTCTTGAAAAATAGCATAACATGCAAGCAATTTGGTCATAACTTCTAAAACTGTTCTTGAAATAGGGCAAGTTTCACACACAGAAATAAGAAAATTTGTTGCCGGGATGTTTCTAGTGTCTGTGGATTTAAAAAATAAGTCTCAGTTTTAGTCTCAAAAAAGCTAAAATAGTTCTTTTTGTTGGATTTACCGATCAGCTCTGTGAAACAACCTCTCAACTGATTCAAATAACTCAGGTTTTGCTGTTATTGTCCACTACATTGACCATTTATCCAAATCACTAGTTGTGGAGGTTTTCTGTAGAAGAGGTTAAGTTCTGGCAAACTCTAGTGGGTGGAGGAAAGCAATGTCGTTAGCTTTGTAATGAAATAATGCCATTTGCAGCTACGTGGATGGACCTAGAGATTATCATACTAAATGAAGTAGGTCAGACAAAGACAAATACCGTATGATATCACTTATATGTGGAATCTAAAATATGATACAAGTGAACTTATGCACAAAATAGAAATAGACCCACAGACATAGAAAACAAATTTATGATAACCAGAAGGGAAAGGGAGGAGGAAGAATAAATTAGGAATTTGGGATTAACATATACACACTACTCTATAGAAAATAGACAAACAACGAGGTCCTACTCTATAGCCCAGGGAACTATATTTAATATAATAACATATAATGGAAAATAATATGAAAATGAATATATATGTGTAATTAAATCACTTTGAGATACATCAGAAACTAACATGACATTGCAAATCAACTATACTTCAATTTAAAAAAATACCATTCAGGGTTAAGACAGCAAAATCTCATTGTTCAAAAGTTCAAGCTCATTTGAGGGCTTCCATGGGCAAGTACATATACAGGCTTTACTCTACTATATAGATAATTGTTGCCACTAGCTCTCTGGTTGTTGTAGAGATTCTTTTGCCTGGGCAGCAGGTGCTAACCTGCAATACAGCAACCCATGTTCAAAGGGTTCTAGTTTCAAAGGTAGGGGGAAAATGTAGCCACAGAGAAGTCAATTTATGCTGTGAGTCCCTGGCAATATTAACACTTAAAATAACAGCTCTCTTCCCATCTGTGAATATTTTTTTGCATAAGAATCCACTGTTGGTTTTTTCTTTCTTTCAAGAAATAACCTGTGTTGAGAAAGGCACTGTGTCCAAGTGACAAAAACAGTTTCTAGGATGCATGGTCATCATAATTAAATAGTACATCTTGGACTTACTAGTGCACTATCAACCACTTAAAGCTGAAAACTGTTAAAACCTACATCCAGGTGAGACAGATATGTCTATCACAAATATGTTATATTTGTGAAATGTGTCATGAGTCTTGCCACGACTCTAGTGCAATTACATTTTAAGCACCAACAACTCCATAGCTCTTTAGGGACTCAAAGGTTACTCCCTTAAACACTAAACACATCTGACAGAAATATTCATATGAACGCTTCCATAACTAAGAGCTAGCACTGACTGGAACATGAGGATCTTGGGCGACAGTGAGGACAAGAATACCTCAGTGAACATAGGATGGTTATTAGAAAACCAGGAGCTTGTATGAAAAGACAGATAGGAAGAAACAAGAAAAGTTAGGGGCTTTATCAGCCAGGGTCCAAGCAGGAAGCAGATGGCACACTCTTCTTGGATAATATGAGAAAGAATTAGTATAGGGACTATTTACAAAAGTGTGGGAGGGTTTAGGAAGAGCAACACAGAATTGTGAAATACCCCAGGGATAACAATAGAGGAGCTGTTACCAACCCTAGGTTTGAAGAGGTAAAGGACAGAATGATTATTGGTACCAAGAAAGCACACAGAAATAGCTCAGACATATTGTGGGTTTGAATCGAGACCACTGCAATAAAACAAATATCGCCATAATGTGAGTCATTAATTTTTTTGGTTTCCCAGTGCATGTAACAGTTTGGTTTATGCCATATTGTAGCGATAGCATTACGTCTTTACGTCTAAAAAAAAAAAAAAATAGTACATACCTGTGTTAGGAAGTCAGGCGTGAGCAACGAGAGGTAGCTTAGCTGAAAAAGATTCAAGCTGGTCTTTAAAACCCACCTCAGACACGCCCCAGTGTGGCCCAGGAAAGCTCACAGATATGCTACAAAATAACCACAAGAGACTTTCCCACGTTTCCAACGCCAGCGCATGCGCCCTAGGCACACAGTGGATACAAACTAACCGCAGGGGCTTCTCCAACTCCCACACACGTGCTCTTGAGGCACAGCTGTGTCCTCAAAGGGTTCATAAATACTCTATACGTATGTACGTCTGATTATAACAGACTGAATTCTGGGAAAGACATGTGCAATAGAGCCTGTTGTTATGTAACTTGCAACTGTCAATAAAAACTGTCAGTCCACGCCCACCTAGATGGATATGTAACAGCCTTGTCTTGAAAACCCCTGTACCTCATCATTCTGATGCTGGTACCAGTGCCACTTTTGGTCTGGCCCACTCTCCCTTGAGGTGTTCTTTCTGTTCTTTCCTTAATAAACTTGTTTTTGCCACAGGAAAGACCTCAGATTCTTCTTTGTGTCCTTACCAAGAGCCGAGGCCCACAAGGGAGGGTCCCCTTCGACCCTCTCTATATCTGCTAACACCTCAATTAAAAATACTTACTTGCTTAAAAAAATGTTAACCATCATCTGAGTCTTCAGAGGGTTGTAATCTTTGTAGTGGAAGAGGATCTTGCTTTGATATTGATGGCTGCTGACCAATCAGAGTGGTGGTTGCAGAAGTTTGGAGTGGCTGTGGCAATTTCTTAAAATAGGACAACAGTGAGGTTTGCTGTATTGATTGATTATTCCTTTCACAAAAGATTTCTCTGTAGTGTGCAACACTGTTTGATGGCATTTTACCCACAGTAGAACTTCTTTGAAAATCAGAGTCAATCCTCTCAAAACCTGCTGCTGCTTTATCAACTAAGTCTATGTAATATTTGAAATCCTTTGTTGTTATTCAACAAACTCTATAGCATCTTTATCAGGAGTAGTTACAACCTCAAGAAACCCCTTTCTTTGCTCATTCTTAAGAAGCAACTTCTCATCCTTTAAAGTTTTACCATGAGCTTGCAGCAATTCAGTCATATCTTCAGGCTCTACTTCTAATAGTTCTTTTGCTATTTCCATGGCATCTGCATGACTCCTTCCACTAAAGTCTTGAACCCCACAGAGTCATCCATGTGGGTTGGAATCAACTTCAAACTCAAACTCATGTGGGCAGGAGGAGAAGGGGGTGACAGAGGATGAGATGGTTGGATGTCATCATCGAATCAATGGACATGAGTTTGAGCAAGCTCCGGGAGATAGTGAAGGATGGGGAAGCCTGGTGTGCTGCAGTCTATGGGATCACAAAGAGTCGGACATGACTTAGCAACTGAACAATAACAACTCTAGCTATGAAAGTCTTACATGGCATCTTCTTCCAATAGAAGGCTGTTTCATTTCATTGAAAAAGTGTTGTTTAGTGTAGCCACCTTCGTTAGTTATTTTAACCAGATCTTCTGGATAACTTGCTGCAGCTTCTACATCAGCCCTTGCTGCTTCATCTTGTACTTTTACATTATGGAGAAAGCGTCTTTCCTTAAACCTCATAAACCAACCTCAGCTAGATTTAAGCTTTTCTTCTATAGCTTCCTCACCTCTCTCAGCCTTCATAGAATTGGAGAGAGTTAGGACCTTGTTTTGAATCAGGCTTTGGCTTAAGGGAATGTTGTGGCTGCTTTGATTTTCTCTCTAGATCAGTAAAACCTTCTTCACATCAGCAATAAGGCTGCTTCGCATTCTTATCCTTTGTGTGTTTACTGGAGTAGCACTTTTTTAATTTCCTTCAAGAACTTCTTTGCATTCACAATTTGGCTAACTATTTGGCACAGACACCAAACTTTCAGCCTCTTGGCTTCTGACGTGCCCTTCTCACTAAGCTTAATCATTTCTAGGTTTTTGATCTAAAGTGAGAGACATGTGACTCGAGTTCACCATCTTATATGAGCATAATTAGTGTACTCAAAACAATGACAAAAGTAACATCAAAGATCACTGATCACAGATCACCATAACAATGCTGTTGGAAAAAATGGTGATGACAGACTTGCTGGCTGCAGGGTTGCCTCACACCTTCACTTTGTAAAAAAATGTAGTATCTGCAAAGCACAATAAAGCAAAGCATGATAAAATGAGGTGTGCCTGTAGTAATATGGAGAGGGTCATGGCACAGGAGCTGTGACCTTTCATAGAGGGACATTGTCATCCCACTGTTGGCCAGTAGTGAGGAAAGCAGGGGAATACACTCCAATCTCACTTTCATTTTTTCTCCTACCTGTCATTGTCTCCCATTGGCCAAACCCAACAAGAAGTTGAAGGCAAGGGAGTTTATTGATGTAAGTCTACGTCAGTCAGTCCCCCAGGGTAATAAGCAAGGTAGAAAAAGAATACTAAATTTTCTACTATATGGCTTCATGGAAAAAAAAGTTACCTCATGCCTGCATGTCTCTCAAGGTGGATATGATTATAAATAGGTTTACTGTGAAGAAGTGAACAAACTTATTTTAATTAATTGATGTAATTGAAGAACAATATAAGTACAACTGCAATTTTATGGCATACTTTGCTCTGTACATTGGTTTTAGATTTTGATAAATAAAGTATGTGGCATAGCAGAAAACTTAGTATCAGAAGATCTGAGCTTTGGTTCTGACTCTGCAAACTGACCTTCTCTGTGACGTCTGATAAGGATTTTACTTCTCTGAGTTTAGTTTATATTGGGTTATCCAAAAAAGTTCATTCAGGTTTTTCCATAATATCTTACAGAAGAACCAACTCAATGTATGAATAAAATGGATAAGAATACTTGTTCTATTTGCCCATACCCCGAAGAGTAGTTGTATAGATCAGATGAAAATACACTTAAAAAAATGTATGAACCAGAATATCTCTTCTAACACAAGTATCTACTCTCCTAGCATTGCAAAATGGAGTTTAAAGATAAATGCTGGGCATGTAGAGAAAGAAGCTGACTTTTCGTTATTATTTTTTTTTTAATACTGACAGATCTATCTCCTTCCACTCAGACAGGACTCTGCCAGCTTCCCACCAGATCTAATTAGGTTTTAAATGAGATTCAGGGAGACATAATAGCTTATTCTGATTGTTCTTTTTATATCATACAGTCTCTAAATATTCATTGTACTCATATGATTAAGCTGTAAATCAGTGGGCTTTTTTGAATTTTTTATTTTGCTCCATATATTTGGCTCTTAACTTCATATCAGTTTTTACTCTTTTCACATTGCCTTTACTCAATTTGCTTTGTTTGAAAAGCTCCTAATCATATTTCAACACCCTAAGTAAATATCCCCTCTTCAGGAAAGCTCTTCCTTACTCCCATCTAAGTAGATATGTACCTTTTCTGTTTGGTATATATAGTACTTGGAACATATCTCTGTTCTCAGATGTATCATTTTCACTGTATTAGAATTATTTGCTCTTGTTTCTGTATTTCCCAGTAGACTGAGGGTCTTGAACATAGGGGCCATGCCCTATCTGGGGTTCTATTATATTTCCACCAACCAGCCTGACACTTCACATGGGCTCAGTTCATTGGAACTCAAGTTCTGGGGATAGGTCTAAATAAATTAATAAAGAAATGCAAAAGCCTAGTTTAAGCGAAGTATCAATTCTACTCCTCAAATTAGTTCGTCAGACTCAGACTGCTAATATTTGGGACAAAATACTCACCCTTTTCTTTTAGGCTAGAGCTTTAGCAGAAGATAAAACACTGACTTTGATGAAAGTTCTCAAAAGGGTCTCGAGCTAAGAGTAATCATAAATGCATATGTTGAGGGAAAACTTGCCTGAAGAAGGAACTTGGAAAATTTTACCAAAGTCTTCAAAGTTGCAGTCGTTTGAGATGTTGTGGATAAGGTTTTGTTAGCGTTTTTTCAGTTAGTACCTCTTTTCCACTTTTGCTAATTCATTTTTGTTATCTATGAGTACTCACTAGCAGACATATTGTAACAAGTGCCAGAGGTTTAAGAAAAAAACATTTATGGGAAGAAATCATTAGAATAGAAAATATTATATCTATTGACTCACTCCCTGCCTCCACCACTACCATACACAAAGACAGACAACTTAAGGGTAAACACACGTATAATCAACATTCTGTGACACCTAGTTTGTTCTGTTGGCCTTTTTCTTAGCCAGAATTTGTGAGATTTGAGGATAAAAGCAGTGGCTCAAGAGGACAATCGCTCTGCCTCTGCCTTTATGAGATAGATGGACTGATGGACAGTAGCAGACGATTCTGAAAGTTCTGTTTGTGATTATCTGATCTTAAAGGTTGGTGTAAAGAATGGGGAAGCATATTTGAGATTCTGTACATGAGTTGCCCTCTTTTGTAACAAATAAAGGAAAAACCGATGCTTAGATTTTATTAGCATGTTTTTTGAAATGTCCTTTCAAAATACCTGAGGGTTCAAAAGATAACTTTGTACTTTGGGTACATGGGTCAGCATGACCCAGTGAGGAACGTTTTGAGTTTTTAAAAAACTTTCTCCTTGAAGAAGACAATGTAGCAGAACCCTCACTCTCCTTTGTCTGTATTTTAGGAGGCAATACATCAATGAATCGTAAGTGCTTCTCTCCACTTCTAGAGAGTTCCAGGCTTGGGGGAGAAAGACCAGTGGGAAGCTGGCTCTACTGCGATAGGCGGAAATTGTAAAAAGTATTACAAACATCAATGCCCTGAGCATCAACTCTACTACACACTGGTGCTCCCTGGAATAGACAAAAAAGTGAGGAACAGGGGCTAGCAGGGTACTAATGCAGCTGAGCCGTGGTTTAATAGGAGCCACTGACATTGTCCACCAGAAGCAACATTCATCTGTGTGGTGGCATGTGCCCAAACCATAAGAGTGTTCCATACTTCAGCTAAAGGATAATGAATGAGAGAGAAATATTGAATAGTTTGTCTCATTTCTTCTATCTTTCCATTTTCATCAGTCCTTTCAACATAAGCTTCTTTTTAAATGCCCAATTTTGAAGGGTGCTTAATTTCATTGAACTATGTGGTTGCGTTAGGGAGAAGTGAAATAGAACGTAAATTATTGAAGCTAGCTCACAGAAATCATTCTATAATGCACACATCTCCCTCTTCTGTTTAATCCACATTCTGACTTTTGAAAAGAAAGCAGGCAGATCTGATTTTCAAGGGCACAAATGCTTATAATAGTTTCATTTGCTATAGCATTCTGCCAGCTCATCCTTTATTTCTTCAAATTTAAATTCTTCAAATTCAAATTCTTCAAAAAGTCTTAATTTCTTCAAAGGCCATAACTCTTTCATAGCTGGTATAGTGTAACAGTCCTGGGCTAAAGCAAAATAACTGAATCTTAGTCCTAACTCCACCTGCTGACTGTGTGGCTTTGGACAAGTCATTTCATCTAATAATGTCTCAGTTTTGCCATCAATAAAATGGTTATATTACCATCCTGCTTACCATACAGAGTGAAATGCATCATACATTATGAATGTGAAGAGTATTCCATCTGCAAAGAGATACACAAATATAAGGAACCATGCTCCTGTTCCTGTGGGATAGCAGGGAACAGCACAACCATTTCCTGACCAAGAGTTGTCTAGGGACAGAAAGAAAAATGAATGACTGAATCATAGAGCCAGTCCTAACCCTCAGAGAACAAGCCTATGTGTTTAAATACTGCATGCACAAGCCTAATATATCTACAGATGTGTCTAAAACAAAACTCACATAATCAGAAAAACTGAGAGTGAGAAGTCACCTGAAAGATCTAGTCCTCACTCTATTTGATGGATGGAGAAGCTGAGGTTTTCTTCTCAACTAAAACAAGGTTTTCGTTCTCACTTCCCAATATATCTCTTGGTCAGGTTTCATCTTGACTCTCTCTCCCAACCAGTTAATTGCCAAAACCTACCTTTGCAATGGCTAGCTATTTGTTTCCATTCATCCTCTTTCAGGAGCTAACAATACTTCGTGCCTGTTCTCCTCTAGTAACCTCCTAGTTCGCTCCCCTCTCCTCCCCAGTTTATCTTCATGTTGCCAGGGAAATGTTCCTAAATGATTACTTTTATCATGTTGCTTCACTGACAAAGTATTTTAAATGGGCTCCCTGTGGCTGTGTGATACGCATTGAAGTCCTTGGTCTAACTTGTAAGATTCCCCACAATATGTCTCTGATACTCCTAGTATTTTCCCTACTGTTTTACACGAATCCCATTGGCCCTGGAAAACTGGAATCCTTTACTATTCCTCCAAATGCCTCCCTACAATACACAGGTCTTTTTTTGCTACTAGGATCCAGTCATCCTCTTCTGGTATGTAGGTGCTAAGTCGTTTCAGTTTTGCCTGACTCTTTGTCATCCCACGGACTGTAGCCAGTCAGGCTCCTCTGTCCATGGGATTCTACAGAATACTGGAATGGGGTGCCATGTTCTCCTCCAGGGCATCTTCCTGACCCAGGGATTGAGCCAGGGTCCCTTACAACTCCTGCATTGGCAGGCGAGTTTTTTACCACTAATGCTACCTGGGAATCCCATTCCTCTTCCAAGTAGCCAATATTTTTCTGGGGAACAATCCAACCTCTATTGAATAGAAGCTTGGTAGACCATCAGACAAGGTACTCAAAGTGGGAATGTGGCTGTAATTGGCCCAAACCCTTTCTGTCTGGAATTTTCACTCAGAATAAACTTATATAAGTACTAAACACAAAGAGTGGGCCTGATTCATCCAGAAAGTGATCCCTGAGATATTCTTAATTAGATCTTACTCCCTAGGATTCTCTGCCCTCTATCCTTTCAGAAGTTTGGTTCCACAGTGTTTCCTTAAATTTTCTAAGCTATCTCACATCCTTCCAAGAAATGTTCTTTTTTGCACATTTTTTCAGGACAAGTTGCTCTTATTATCAAGAGTTCAGCTGAGCTTGGAGAGACGGCTGAGCTACTAGATGCTGGAGTAGCCCATTAAAGCCATGAGCCCCCAAATGAAAGCGTTCAGCCTTTCATCACTCTCTGTGACAGTATGAGCAAGAGGCTAAAACTGAAGCAAGTGCTGATGCCCCCGTTCCATTTTTCCCCGTGGAACTATGTACCCACAGAGGGCCAGGTGATCAGTGCACATGCGAGGGTCATCTTACTGTGGAAGGAGTCTGGAACAAAAGGGCTCTGACATTTTTACAGACCCTGAGGTGATGCAGGGGAGAGGTATGGAGAAGAGCTCAGAATGGAGAAGTCTTGGGTACTAAGTCAGAGTGGGGAAGTGTCTTTAAAATTTTCCCCTCCTCTCCTGATAATGAGGCCTGGGCAAGAGCTCCTGAAGAGGACTTCTGTCCAAGGCCTGAGATAAAGGGACCTAGGAATGAAGGCACAGGGTTAGAAATACAAATATGTGAAGTGGGTGACTGGCCAGAGGGATCTGTCATTGAGCGCTGCTCCCCTCAGAGGCTGTGGTGTTGTGACTGAGTCCTGAGTCCAGCGTGGGGAGGGAAGCTTTACCTCATGAAGCCAGGGAAAGCTTTGTAACTGCCTATGGTTGGGCCTGAAAACTCACACAAACTCGCTTTTACTCAATGCCTTTCTTTCCTCCCCAGTTACTCTTCCTATCTAAGACTACCCAACTCCAAGGCGAAGTTCATCTTACTTACTTGAAGCCTTGTAGATCAGTCCAGTCCATATTCGATCATTTCTTCCTCTAAAGCCTCATGTCATCTATTTGGGGGTAATTCCCTTGAAAAGATACTAACGGGTATGACCTTCATGACAGCTATAAGTTACTTACTTTTAATTTCTTGCCTCCTCACCTCAGATGGCACTATCTTTAGGTAAAGAGTTATTTTTACCTTTCACATGTCTGTAATTCTTAACTAAATTATGTGTGTAGTAAATAATTCATACAATTGTGTGTGTGTAGTCTGTAGTGTGTGATTGGAAAGGCACATGTCTTAAAATCTCCCCCAAATGATTCTTGATGTGACTATTATTTTAAGAAAGTTGGATCTACTACCTCCAAGGGTAACACAGTATCAGCGATTGCTTTTCCCATTATCCATTAGCACTCATCTTAAGGAAAGATTTCTTCTGTATGTCAGCCAGAGGTCTAAAGGAGAGTAGCATTTATTAAATAAGCACCATGTGCCAGAAGGTTGAAGACACTTTCCAATACTTATTGATTCCCTACAGGAATCCTGAAGCAGGCATTTTCTCCATTTTAAAGACGATGATATTGGGGCACAGAAAGTGATTTAATTTTCCTATGATCCCACAGTTCTTGAGTGACAGAGATTGCATTAAACCCAAGTCTATTTGAATATCAGCTCTATTATATTCCCAAGAAAAATACCTAAAGATACCATGAATGCCATAAAGAGCCATCACAGTGTGATAGGAGATGGATGATTGCCAAAGACCACCCCATAAAAAAGTTCCTTCTACAAAATTATTAGATTGAAATAAATTAAAGAAAAGCTAAGTAAATGGAATGATGTCTCACGTTCATTGGAAGACTTAATATTGTTAAGATGCTGACAATCCTCAAATTGATCTACAGGTTCAATGCAATGCCTATCAAAATTCAGCCTTTTTTTTTTTTTTGCAAAGATTAACAAGTTGATCCTCAATTTCATATAGAAATGTAAGGGACCCAGAATAGGCAAAACAATCTGTGAAAGACTTACTACACTGCTCCAGCAATAAATATACTGTACTACTGACCTAAAGATAGACATATAAATCAATGTAATAGAATTAAGAATCTATAAATAAACCCATATATCTATGAGCAATTGACTTTTTCTATTTCAGAGCTCTTTATTTTGTTCTATTGGTCTGCCTGTTTGTTTTGCATCGGTATCAGGCTCTCTTAATGACAAAAATTCACCTTATCACATTAATAAATTCAGGAAGAAAAATATATCAATGTGCCATACAGGCATCTGACAATATCCAGCAGGCATTTTTAATAAAAGAAAAACTAAATAGGGACTGAAGGAAACAAGTGAACTATACAATGTGTGTTTATTTCAAACATGGAGCAAACATTACACTAAGTGATTTCCATTACGTTGGGGAAAATAACTAGGTGCTTGTTATCACCACTAATCCTAAACCTTGTTCTGGAAATTATGGTATATTAAAATAAGAATAATAAAATAATCATTATAAATACTCAGGAAAAATAATATCTACTTGTAATTGACATAACTGCCTAAACAAATCAGGAGTCTAGTAAAAAATAAATTTTAAAGGTTATTGGGTAATAAAGAAAGCTATGATTATGAGCAACTGATTTTTGACAATGATGCCAAGATCATCTAATGGGAAAATAATAGTCTTTTCGACAGATGGTGCTGGGTCAACTCGATACCCACATACAAGAGAATGTAATTGGACATCTACCTTGCACCATATAAAAAAATGAACTCAAAATGGATCAATGACCTAAATGTAACAGCTAAAACCATACAACCTTTAGAAGAAAACATAGGAATAAATCATATAATTTTGGATTAAGGCAACAACAACAGTTTCTTAGACACAACATAAGCATATCTTAGATACAACATGCACACAGGCAACTAAAGGAAAAAAACAGATAAGCTGCATTTGACCAAAAAAATTTAAACTTGTGTGTCAATAGATATCTTCAAGAAAGTGAAAAGTAACCCATAGAATGGGATAAAATTTTTGCAAATTATGTCCCATACAAGACTTGTTTTCAGAATATAAGAACTCATAAAATGACCAACTTTAAAAATTGAGTCTTAAACAATTTTCCTTTTAGAAAATACACATATGCCCAATAACCACACAGAAAGATGCTCAATATCATTATTCAACCAGGAAATGCAAATCAAAGCCATAATGAGATACCACTTCATACCCATCGGGATACCTATAGTCAAAAAGACAAATAATAATAAGTGTTGGCAAGGCTGTGGAGAAATTGAAAACCTCAAGCACTTCTCAAGGGGATGTAAAATGGTATAGTTGCTTTGGGAAACAGCCTGGCAATTCTTCAAAAGGTTAAACATATGGGAATCATGTGACCCAGGGATTTTACTCCTAAGTGGCTCGGCAGCTAAAGAACCCACCTGCAATGCAGGAGACACAGGAGATCCCTGGGTTCGATCCTTGGGTCAGAAAGATCCCCTGGAGGAGGAAATGGCAACCCGCTCCAGTATTCTCCCCTGAAAAATCCCATGGACAGAGAGGAGCCTGACAAGCTATAGTTCACAGGGTTGCAAAGAGTCAGACATGACTGAGCGAGTAAGCACATATATATTCAAGTGTAGTGAAAACATATGTCCACACAAAAACTTGTATATGAGTACTTATGGCAGCACAATTCATAAAAGCCTAAACATGGCAATGACCTAAATGTTCATCACATTAACATTAAATGAAACTTGATATATCTATACAATTAAATATTATCAACCAATAAAATGGAATGTGTACTGATATATGCTTCAACATAGATAAACTTTAAAAATATTATGCTAAGTAATAAGTAGATTCAGAAGGCCATATATTGTATGGTGCCACTTTTTGAGATGTTTAGAATAAGCAAATGTATAGAAACAGAAAGTAGGTTAGTGGTTTCCAGGGTCGGAGAGTAGAAGAGGAAAATGGGGATTGACAACTTTAGGGGTGATGAAAAAGTTCTAAAACTGGATGATGGTGATGGTTGCATAGCACTGTGAATATACTAAAACCCACTGAATTCTCTATGTTATACTACTGAATCTTATAACGTGAATTATACTTTAGTAAGACTGTTAAAAGTTAAGTTATTTGCCTTGGTCTTTTATAAGGGGATAGCAATTTTCTAGATTTTTTTTAACCTTTCAGTTTTTGCCCTCCCCCCAATTTGGCCCAATCTCATTTGCATATTTTATAGTTCCATATCTGTTTCTGGTTCTTAATGTAGCCTAAATCAAAAAGAGGTCAATTTCTCCAATTTCACTGGTTCTGAGGGAAGACTTGGGTCACAGATCGACAGACATCTGTGTGCCTATCTAAATAAGCTTAATCATTCTCACTTCCCTTACACATAGATGGCATAGTTTTGAAAGGCAGGAGAAAGTTCTAGCTAACACACTTCTAATCTCAAAAAGAATAGCTAGAATTCTTTAAACCAAGTGACACAGCTAGATTTTTCTACTCATTGAAAGTTACTTGAGTATATTACTTATATTTCAATCAGAAAGAACATTTCATTATTTTGGCAAACATTTTTTTGTAGTTAATGTGTTACTTTTCTCCTGAAATGCAGTGACAATGCTCAGTACTTTCTCTACTACTTTGGAAAAGTCCCATGTATGCAGTGAAATGTAATTAATTATACTGATTAGCAACCAACAAAGGAATGTAAAAATTTGCATATCTAAAACTCAAAAATATCTGTAAGCTGCACCTCTCTGTCTCTTAACTTTATATAATAGGTTTAGAATGGATAAAAGAAAGGATTTGACATAACACAATTTTTAATTTTTTACATAATTTTGAAGGTTACACTCCATTTACAGTTTTACAAAGTATCGGCTATTCTCCCCATGCTGTACAATACATCCTTGTAGCCTATCTTACTCCCAGTTGTTTGTACCTCCCACTCCCCCAGTTCTGTATTGCCCCATCTCCCTGTCAACTGATAACCACTAGTTTGTTCTCTATATCTGTGAGTCAGCTTTTTCTTTGTGCTATATTCTCTATTTTGTTGTATTTTTTAGATTTCACTTATAAATGATATCATATAGCATTTGTCTTTCTCTGTCTGATTTATTTCACTTAGCATAATGCTAAGTCTATCCATATTGTGATAAATAGCAAAATTGCATTCTTTTAATGGCTGAGTAGTATTACATTGTGAATATCTATTACATTTGTTGATGACCATTTAGGTTGCTTCCATATCTTGGCTATTGTAAATACGTTGTTATGAACATTGAGGTGCATGCATCTTTTCAAAGTAGTGTTTTTGTCTTTTTATTTGGTATTTTGTTTTGGATATATACCTAGGAGTGGAATTCCTGGGTCATATGATCTATTTTTAGTTTTTTGAGGAATCTCCATACTGTTTTCCACAGTGGCTGTACCAATTTACATTCCTACCAACAGTGTACGTGGACTCCTGTTTCTCTATAACCTTGCCAAGATTTGTTATTTGTGTTCATTTTGATGATAGTCATTCTGACAGGTGTGAGGTGATATCTCATTATATGAGACCAGCATCACCCTAATACCAAAACCAGAAAAAGATATCACACAAATAAATTACAGGCGAATATCACTGATGAACATAAATACAAAAATCCTCAAAAAATATTAGCCAACCAAATCCAACAATACATTACAATAATCATGCACATGATTAAGTGGAATTTTTCCCAGGGATGCAAGGATTTTTCAATATTCACAAATCAATCAATGTGCTACAAACATATTAACAAATTGACGAGTAAAAGCCATATGATCGTGTCAATAGATGTAGAAAAAGCTTTTGATAAAATTAATTTATGATAAAAACGCTCCAGAAATTGGACATAGAGGAACATACCTCAACATAATAAAGGCCATATATGACAAACCTACAGCTAACATCATACTCAACTTAGTGAAAAGTTGAAAGCATTTCCTCTAAGATGAGGAACAGGACAAGGATACCCACTCTCACCACTTTTATTCAACATAGGTTTAGAAGTCCTAGCCACAGCAGTCAGAGAAGAAAAAGAAATAAAATGAACCCAAATTGGAAAGGAAGAAGTAAAACTGTCACTGTTTGCAGATGACGTGACACTATACATGGAAAATCCTAAAGATAACACTTTAAACTTGTATTATCTGGGTATTATTTCTTCCTATTTTACAGATGAAGAAATTGAAGCACAGAAACACAAAGGGATTTGTTGAAGGTCATATATGACAACTATGAGTTCTGATTCTAGGTCTTCCTGACTCCAACACCTGTCTTTTAATCTACTGTAGTACATAGCCTCCCAATTAAGTGAAGTTAATTTCATAATCAGAAGACTAACTACATATTTTTATTAATAAGTTGTAGATATTTCTATTTAATGGAAAGACTAAAACATTTATTTTGCCACTGGATTTGAAAGCATACTGAAAAAGGAAATCGTTTCCTAACTCTAGCAAGAATGGCATGAATTTGAGATAAAATCCAAATGTTATCACTATGGTAATCTTCAAAGGCTCCGAGTTGGCTTACTTTTCTTATTATATAAACCAGAGTTCACTTACCCATATGATGTGTACATGTTGGAGGGTTGCTGATTACCTCTGCTTCTGTTCAAATGAGGGCTTTACTATGCGTGCATGCATGCTAAGTCGCTTCAGTCGTGTCTGACTCTTTGTGACCCTGTGGACTGTAGCCCACCAGGCTCCTCTGTCCATGGGATTTTCCAGGAAAGAACACTGTAGTGGGTTGCCATGCCCTCCTTCAGGGGATCTTCCAGACCCAGGGATTGAACTCAGGTCTCTTATGTCTCCTGAATTTATCCCTTATGTTTCTTGAATTTGCAGGTGGGTTCTTTACCACTAGCATCACCTGGGAAGCCTGGTCTTCACTATAGTCTTGTGCAATTAGGATTTACACTATCAGCTTATATTTGTCTTTTCTACTTTCACTTGTTGTTTCTTTGACTATTGATAAGTTATGAAATATTCATTTATGTTTGTACTCTCTAAGAGAAATTGTTTCAACTAAAAAAAGGATTAGAATGTGCAAGGGCATAGAGTAGTATCAATATATGTATGAGCATATTAGTAAAATACATGAGGATATGTTAATAAAATCAATGAGGATCAAATGAACATGCTTAACACTTCAATGACAGAAAAACAATAAATTGAATGCTTTTAGTGAATATTTCTGTTATATCCAGTAGTCTTAAATCAGCATAGTCTAAATCGTGGTATCCAGGAAGAACATTTCCAGAAACATACTACCTATTGGAGACATTATTAAGTATCAACAAGATGAAATAATTTAAAGAAGAAATGCCCAAAGATTAAGACCCAAACTATATGTCCTTACTTTACTCCAACTCTATGTCAGAGAGCCATCTCTCTGCCCCCTGGTGGTCCTGTCTTTCAATTCAAGCACCTGCACTACATAGGAGCAGAGTGAGAATAACCTTTCTCTACAGGGGACTCTGTTGCTGACTACACTGATTGTGGTCAATGAGAATTCACTAATAGCAACCAATGCTCTCATTGATATGACCCAATTTATGTTTGATTTTATGCAGTGGGGAGCTGGGGTTCATTCATTTATTTAAAAATTTACTTATTGTGTGCGTGGCACATATAAAAGCATTGGAGATACAATCATAGATAATGCATAGTTTATACCATCATGGAGTTTCAATTTTGGTGAATAATGTAACTTCCCCTTATTTACGATCCATTTTTATGCCAAAATTTATCTTAGACAGTTTATATACATAACTTCATTAAATCTTTACAACATTAAAGGGTAGCTATTATTCCCTGCCCGCTAAAAAACAAGTAAACTTAGGCATGGAGAGATTAAATTAATAAATAGGAGAGAAGTGAGGTGAACTCAGTTTGTCTCCACAGATAAGTTTTCACACAATCTTATAAGACCATATAGAAACCTGTATCTAAAAAGTCTACTTTGACCTTGTGATTAAGCAGTCACTCGTGGTATGTCTAAAAATGTTTGTATATTTCTTTTTTTTTTTCATTTATTTTTATTAGTTGGAGGCTAATTACTTTACAATATTGTAGTGGTTTTTGCCATACATTGACATGAATCAGCCATGGAGTTACATGTGTTCCCCATCCCGATCCCCCCTCCCACCTCCCTCTCCACCCGATTCCTCTGGGTCTTCCCAGTGCACCAGGCCCAAGCACTTGTCTCATGCATCCAGCCTGGGCTGGTGATCTGTTTCTGTCCATAAACATGTACTAGTCTTTTTGTTTGCATTGAAATTTAGCAATCAAAATAGAGAAGACATTCATTTTCTTCTTTCTTCTCCTATCCCGTACCACAAAAACCAAGAAGTGATCAGTAATTTTTATTTTCTTTGATGCTGAATGTTTGCTACTGATCTAATGCAGCTTTTATGTTCAATATATTAAGAACCTGGGCACTCTAATATAAAAATTCAGGGAAATGAGAAGCTAGTAGATTGTCCCTGAAAATATAGTTCTACCATCTTCCTAAACATCTGGATATTTTGCATTCATTTCCTTTTTATTTTTGAAAACCAACGTTTTGCTCTTCTAAAACTTAAATTGACTGTCTCCTCTAAAATGAAGTTTTTATGGATAAATCTCAGTTATACTAAATATAGCATTATTAAAGGGCCACCATTTGCACTTCATCAATTATCAGTTATTTTTAAGATTGGTTGCTTATTTGTTATTCAATATGCCTCACATTTTCCTTCACATTAACGAACTGAGATATTACGACGTAGGTTTTTCACTTATTGGTTGATTTTGAACAGTGTTCAGGGAAGAGGGAAAAAAAGAAAAGTCAAAGAAGGAGTTTTAACAAGCTCTTCTCTCTCTTTATAAACCTGATTAAACTGCTGATGTTGGAATAAAAGGACAGGAAAAGTCTCCAGGAAGCCCAGTTAGCAGTTAAGCAAGATCATTGCTTATTTTTCATAAGAATGTTCTGAGACTTCCTATTCTAGCACATGAAAGAACCCCTTTGGCTTTCTGCTCTTTGATCAGGTCTAGGAGTTTTATAACTCTATAGCAACCACACTTCAACTTCTTTCCATAAGGCTTACCCCTTCTTCTCTGGCCTATTTTCTCCACTTTTGTAGGTCAGTACTTAACCCATCAAAAAGAACTATTCCAGCCCTCTGCCTTTTAATAAAGAGGAGATAGGTATTTCAAGTGCTTCCTCTCAATTCCTTCTGTGTCACCATACATTTGAAGGAGCCAAGTATAGTATCCTCAATTATGGGTTAATCATGAAAAGTACAGTATATTGATTTTGGTTTTATCATTTTTCCAACATAGAAAAAGGAGCAATAAAATTGTATTTCATTTTTCCTACTAATGTAATTTCATTTTTATAAGGTTTGATCGAAACATCTATTTAAAACTCAATTTATATTTGTCTCTAAAATAAGATAGCTGAAAACATTTTTACCATGTTACTCAATATAGTAAGAAGCAAGGGGACTAATATTGTAGTTGCTAAATTAAAACCCAGGAATGGTTTCGAACGAGACACAAGTTTGTGCGTGGGTTGATCAAAAAATAAGAGGTCAAGGAATAATGAAATGAATAGGTCATTTAAAGCAGAACAGTGAGGGGAGGGAACTAAGATGGTGGAGGAATAGGACGGGGAGACCACTTTCTCCCCCACAAATTCATCTAAAGATCACTTAAGTGCTGAGCAAACTCCACAAAACAACTTCTGATTGCTAGCAGAGGACATCAGACACCCAGAAAAGCAACCCATTGCCTTCAAAAGGAGGTAGGACAAAATATAAAAGATAAAAAGAGAGACAGTAGAATTAGGGATGGAGATCCATCCCAGGAAGGGAGTCTTAATAGAGGAAGTTTCCAAATACCAGGAAACCCTCTCACCGGCGGGTCTGGGGGAAGTTTTCGAATCTCGGAGGGTAACCTAACTGGGAGGAAAAATAAATAAAACCCACAGATTACATGCCTAAAAACAACTCCCAGCAGAAAAGTATCCCAGACGCCCGCATCCACCACCAGCAAGTGGGGGCAGAACGGAGAGGAGCAGGCAGCGGCATTGCTTAGGGTAAGGACCGGGCCTGAAAGCCCTGAGGGCAATCGGAGGGAGCTAATAAGAGATAGCAACTTAAACTGTGGGATAGCAAGAGAGAGAGAATTAACCTGGGAAAAGCCCTAAACTTAGGCACTACCCGCCCATTCCCAGAACAAAGGACTGAGCGAATACCAGAGAAGAGCTAGCCGGCTGCGGACTGGCCCATCCCCCGCTGGAGGCAGCGGGGAGGGGAAAGGGGCAAACTCGGCCCCACAGGCGGCATCCCCTACCAAACTGCGAACAGGCTCCTAGCTTCTAACCAAAGACTTCCTGAGATTCTGGATGGTTGACGTCCGCCAGGAGGGTCGCAGCCAGAAATCAGCTTCCTAGAACAGACACAAGGCGCACCAAACCGGTGCGCCTGGAAACTGAGGCTGGGAGCGAGGAGGGGATAAGGCGCACCACACCCGGGGAGAGTGCGCTCGTCAAGCTCCTGGCTGCCTGAGCAGCTCGGGCAGGGAAGGCACAAAATGCAGGCCCAACCGAGTCTGCACTTTTGTGGAGTACCCGAAAACCTGAATCTGAGTGGCTTAGACCTGGGAAGTGCACGCAACTCAGGGCCCATTCCCTGGAGAACAACCTGGAGCCTGAGCAGTGTAGACGGGGGAAGCACACATGCTGCAAGCGGGGGTAAACCCAGTGTGGCCGGAACACTGCGAGTGCTCCCCACGAACGCCAGTGACATTTGTCTGCAGCGCCCCTCCCTCCCCGCAGCACCACTGAATCAGTGAACCTAAACAAGAGACCACCTTCGCCTGCTTGTGATAGGGCAGAAGTTAGACACTGAAGAGACCTGCAAACAGAAGCCAAATAAACAAAGGGAACCGCTTCAGAAGCGACAGGTGCAACAGATTAAAATCCCTGTAGTTAACACTGACTACACTGGAAGGGGCCTATAGATATTGAGAAGTGTAAGCTTGAACAAGGAGCTATCTGAAACGGAACTGAACCCACACTGCCCACAACAGCTCCAGAGAAATTCTTAGATATATTTTTACTATTATTACTTTTTTAATTAAAATTTTTTTTCTCTTTCTTTCTTTTTTTTTAAAGTCCTCTACTACTCCTTTTCATTTTTATAACCCACTATAACCTGGCCAAAAAAAAAAAAGACCCTATTTTTTAAAGTGAACTTCATATGTATTTCTTTTTTTTTCTGATAGGATTTTTTTTTTTATTAGTTGGAGGCTAATTACTTCACAACATTTCAGTGGGTTTTGTCATACATTGATATGAATCAGCCATAGAGTTACATGTGTTCCCCATCCCGATACCTCCTCCCACCTCCCTCTCCACCCGATTCCTCTGGGTCTTCCCAGTGCACCAGGCCCGAGCACTTGTCTCATACATCCCACCTGGGCTGGTGATCTGTTTCAAGTGAACTTCATATATATTTCTTAAATTTTTTCTGTTTTTGTGGTTTTTTAATATTGTAGTTTTAAGAGTCTAACCTCTACTCTAGATTTTTAATCACTGTTTTTCAGTATTTGATATCAATTTTGGACATTTAAGAATCCAAACTTCAGTACCCATTTTTACTCAGGAGTGTGGATTACTGATTTGATCACTCTCTCCCCCTTTTGACTCTCCTTTTTCTCCCCCAGATCACCTCTATTTCCTCCCTCCCCCTTCTCTTCTCAATCCAATTCTGTGAATCTCTGTGGGAGTTCTGGGCTACAGAGAACACTTAGGGAACAGAGTACAACCTAAATCTGTCTCTCCTCTCTTGAATCCCCCTTTTTCTCCTCCTGCTCACCTCTATCTCCTTCCTCCCTCTCTTCTCCATGTAACTCTGTGAACCTCTCTGGGTGTCCCTCACTGTGGAGAATCCTTTCACCATTAACCTAGAAGTTTTATTATCAGTGCTGTATGGAGGGAGAAGTCTTGAGGCTACTGAAAGAATAAGACTGAAATCCAGAGGCAAGAGGCTTAAGCCCCAAACCTGAGAACACCAGAGAACCCCTGACTACAGGGAACATTAAGTAATAAGAGATCATCCAAAAGCCTCCATACCTACACTAAAACCAACCACCACCCAAGAGCCAATAAGTTCCAGAGCAAGACATACCATGCAAATTCTCCAGCAACGCAGGAACATAGCCCTGAGTGTCAATATACAGGCTGCCCAAAGTCACACCAAACCCATAGACCCATCTCAAAACTCACTACTGGACACTCCATTGCACTTCAGAGAGAAGAAATCCAGCTCCACCCACCAGAACACCGACACAAGCTTCTCTAACCAGCAAACCTCGACAAGCCAAACATCCAGCCCCACCCACTGGGAGAAACCTCCACAATAAAAAGGAACCACAGACTACCAGAATACAAAAAGGCCACCGCAAACCCAGCAATCTAAATAAGATGAAAAGGCAGAGAAATACCCAGCAGGTAAAGGAACAGGATAAATGCCCACCAAGCCAAACAAAAGAGGAGGAGATAGGGAATCTACCTGAAAAAGAATTTAGAATAATGATAATAAAAATGATACAAAATCTTGAAAACAAAATGGAGTTACAGATATATAACCTGGAGACAAGGATTGAGAAGATGCAAGAAATATTTAACAAGGACCTAGAAGAAATAAAAAGGAGTCAATTAAAAATGAATAATGCAATAAATGAGATCAAAAACACTCTGGAGGGAACCAACAGTAGAATAATGGAGGCAGAAGATAGGATAAATGAGGTAGAAGATAAAATGGTGGAAATAAATGAAGCAGAGAGGAAAAAAGAAAAAAGAATTAAAAGAAATGAGGACAACCCCAGGGACCTCTGGGACAACATGAAACACCCCAACATTCGAATCATAGGAGTCCCAGAAGAAGAAGACAAAAAGAAAGGCCATGAGAAAATACTCGAGGAGATAATAGCTGAAAACTTCCCTAAAATGGGGAAGAAAATAGTCACACAAGTCCAAGAAACCCAGAGAGTCCCAAACAGGATAAACCCAAGGCGAAACACCCCAAGACACATATTAATCAAATTAACAAAGATCAAACACAAAGAACAAATATTAAAAGCAGCAAGGGAGAAACAACAAATAACACACAAAGGGATTCCCATAAGGATAACAGCTGATCTATCAATAGAAACTCTTCAGGCCAGAAGGAAATGGCAGGACATAACTTAAAGGAATGAAAGAGAATAACCTACAACCCAGATTACTGTACCCAGCAAGGATCTCATTCAGATATGAAGGAGAATTCAAAAGCTTCACAGACAAGCAAAAGTTGAGAGAATTCATCATTTGAATCAGTTCTAATAAGATGGATGAAACTGGAGCCCATTACACAGGGTGAAGTAAGCCAGAAAGATAAAGACCAATACAGTATACTAATGCATATATATGGAATTTAGAAAGATGGTAATGATAACCCTATATGCAAAACAGAAAAAGAGACACAGATGTACAGAACAGACTTTTGGACTTAGTGGAGAAGGCGAGGGTGGGATGTTTTGAGAGAACAGCATCGAAACATGTATATTATCAAGGGTGAAACAGATCACCAGCCCAGGTTGGATGCATGAGACAAGTGCTCGGGGCTGGTGCACTGGGCAGACCCAGAGGGATCGGGTAGAGAGGGAGGTGGGAGGGGGGATTAGGATAGGGAATACATGTAACTCCATGGCTGATTCATGTCAATGTATGGCAAAAACCACTACAATATTGTAAAGTAATTAGCCTCCAACTAATAAAAATAAATGGAAAAAAAGAAGTTGAGAGAATTCAGCACCACCAAACCAGCTCTTCAACAAATGCTGAAGGAGCTTCTCTAGACAGGAAACACAGAAAGGTTGTATGAACGTGAACCCAAAACAACAAACCAAATGGCAACGGGACCATTCTTATCAATAATTACCTTAAATGTAAATGGGTTGAATGCCCCAACCAAAAGACAAAGACTGGCTGAATGGATACAAAAGCAAGACCCCTATATATGCTGTCTACAAGAGACCCACCTCAAAGCAAGGGACACATACAGACTGAAAGTGAAGGGCTGGAAAAAAATATTTCACGCAAATGGAGACCAAAAGAAAACAGGAGTTGCAATACTTATATCAGATAAAACAGACTTCAAAATAAAGGCTGTGAAAAGAGACAAAGAAAAAAAAAGAAATAAAAAGGAGAAAAAAAAAAAGAAAAGAGACAAAGAAGGACACTACATAATGATCAAAGGATCAGTCCAAGAAGAAGATATAACAGTTATAAACATATATGCACCCAACATAGGAGCACCGCAATATGTAAGGCAAATGCTAACAAGAATGAAGGGGGAAATTAACAATAACACAATAATAGTGGGAGACTTTAATACCCCACTCACAACAATGGATAGATCAACTAAATGGAAAATTAACAAGGAAACACAAACTTTAAATGACACAATGGTCCAGCTAGACCTAATTGATATCTATAGGACATTTCACCCCAAAACAATCAATTTCACCTTTTTCTCAAGTGCACACGGAAACTTCTCCAGAATAGATCACATCCTAGGCCATAAATCTAGCCTTGGTAAATCCAAAAAAATTGAAATCATT